>NW_028276155.1:5516250-5825000 GCF_052056855.1 Sturnus vulgaris | reverse complement strand
AAGGGACAGACCGGGCCAATCATCCCGCCACCACCTGCAGTCTGCCGCCAGCCCTGCTTCTGCACCAGGCTCTCAGCCTGCTGGTCTCGGCATCAGCCCCCTCACCTCCCTGCTGCTGCCGCTGCCGCTCCGTGAACTGCCCGGTGGGACCCTGGGCGGGGGCGGGAAAAGTCTGAAGATGGCGCCAGGGAGGCTGATGGTGGGGGGCGGGGTCGTCCTCAGCGTTAATGGGCGGCCAGAAGAAGATGGGACAGGGGACAGGGCATGAGAGAGGGTGTGGGGGGGTGTCTGTGTGTCTGTGTGTCTGTGTGTCTGTGTATCTGTGTGTCTGTGTGTCTGTGTGTCGGTCTGAGGGGGTGGTGTCGGAGTGCGAGTGTGTGGAGTGGGTGTGTGAGTCACTGTGTGTGTCTCTCTCTCTGTGTGAATGCAGACCGAGTGCTGGCGGCTTCATGCCGGCCCCAGGCGCCTCGACAGCGAGCCCTCACGGCCCCCCAAACCCGCGCCGAGGCCCCAAGAGCTCTGCGGAGCTGCCGGTCGCCCCGCTGCAGCCTCCTCTGTGGGGCGGGAAGGGACAGGGCGAGTTGTGCCAGGGAGCGGCGGCTTTGGGCCGAGTTTCGCTGCACGTACGTGCTTCCCCTGGCTGTGCTGCGGCCCGTGAGGTTCTGTTTTGGGGGGGGGCTCTGTAGGTAGGGTCTCTGGGGGACGGGGAAAGGGGGGGGTTGTGGAGACAGTGTTTGGGTGGGTCATTGTGTCAGCAGGGCGAGAACAGGGCACAGGCTGCCCGAAAGCTCGGCTAGGAGTGGTCTGGGAACAAAGGGAACACAAATAAGATTTGGCTAGAATTTTATTTTCCAGAAAAGATTTTTGTTCGAAGCAAATAGAAGAGCCATTGAATCAAAAATATGAAAAGGAAAAGGAAAGGAAAATAAAATAAAATAAAATAAAATAAAATAAAATAAAATAAAATAAAATAAAATAAAATAAAATAAAATAAAATAAAATAAAAGTGAAATTTAAAAAAAAAGTCGAAAATATTTCTTTATATTGAAATCGAGTTCACCGGCTGGGACAGGGCTGCTAGAGGCATCCAGCTCCAGGGTGTTACGGGGCTCGGGGTTCCCCCGGCTCCGGGATGTTACGAGGATGCCTCATCTACCGGGCTCCGGAGCCGGCGGCGTCCTGCGGCGGACAGGTGTACCCCACTCCGAAGGGACTTGGGCAAATTTGGGCAGGGCTGGGTAGACCTGTTGTCCCCACCGGGCTCCGATGTTCACCAGGGGCTCGCTGTTTGTGGCTGCCTCCAGCTGTGCCACGCGGGCGGTCACCGGCGCAAGGAAAGTGCAGCCCACGAGGGGAAGAGTGGCGTGGCTCTGTCCGGGTTCCCGTCCCACCCAGATTCCTGGGACAGGCGAGCCGAGAGGTGATGCCAGAGCCGCTCCCCGGCCGAGGCGAGGCGAGGCGGGGACAGAGAGAAGCCGCGAGCGTGTCCCGCTCGGGCCCGGCTGCTGCCGGCTTCGTGAAGGGGGGCGGGCGCCCGCTCGCTCCTCCGGGGATGGCGGCGGGCGAGGCGGCGGCGCCTCGTCCCTTTTCTGCCTGGCCTTAAGCCGGGGCCCGCCCGCTCGCCGGGGGCGGCGTTTTCGGCTCTCGGTCTGGTGCGGTGGCCGGCAGCCGGGGCTGGACTGTGGCCAGGGTTGTGTTGAGCCCGCCGAGGCTTTCCCCGGCCCCTTCCCCGAGAGCCCCGAGCATGGCTCGCTCGGCTGAGGTGGCTGCGCCTCCTTTCCCTCTCCCGACCTGTTTGCCGGAGTGTCCGTGTCAGAAGGGCCGCGGGGACGTGCAGTGGGGCGTGTGGCCTCGCCTCGGCCTCGCCCGCTTGCCTGAGGGGCTCGGTGACGGGAGTCGCCCGATGAAGTTTGCGGGCCGGGGTGGCGGCACCGCGGCACCGCCGTGTGTTGTTGAAGTCGTCCCCCTTCCTCGGCCCTAAGCCGGGGACCCGCTTAGCGGGTGGAATTGTTCAGGGTTGGCGGCGGTGGCGGTGGCCGGAACCCGGCAGAGAGCCCCTGGGAATGTCGTGGGCGAGGCTGGAGAGCGAGAGATGTCGGTGGAGGGGTTGGGGGGAGTGAGAGGCGCGGGCCTCGCCCCCAGCCCTGGCCCCTGACCCTCGTGGCTAACACGGGTTGTGTGACGCACCCTGTGCTTTTTATTTGTTTGGGGTTTTTTGGTCACTGTTTGCTGTCCCCCGGCTTTTCCGGAGGGAAGCCGATCCCTGTGGGGTGGGCAAAAGCCGCTGGCCCGTGGCATGGTCGGTGGCAGCTTCTCCCACGCTTGCTGGATGGGTTCCCTGGGGGCGGTGAAACGTGGCCTGCCACAGCCGTCCCCTCCCCATTGTGCACTTTTCTCACTAGGCAAACATCCTTCCATGTTGGCTCTCCCAATCATTGTGAAGCAGAATTCACCAGGCCTTGGATTGTTCACCCACTGGTAGGGAACGTGAGCTGGATTTAGACCATTGTGAGACAGGTTAGTTTTACCCTACTGATGATGTGTTGTTGCAACAGGCTGCTCCTGCTCTTTCTAAATTACTTTCCTGAAGTGTGTCCATCCTTCCTGGACCCCTCTGTTCTTAAGGGTTGTTCCCCTTAAAATATCAGTACCTGATTTGGTCCTCTCCAAAACTGTATCCTGAATAGACCAAAGTGTGTCCTCCATAATTCCAGTGTAGAAGTTTGATTGATGCCTCTCCTTGTTTCACAGAATATTGAAAACTGGATAATTTCATGGTCACTGTACCCCAGGCAGCCTCCAACCACCACATCTCCCACCAGCCCTTCTCTGTTTGTGAACAGCAGGAGACAGAGCTTTCCTTGCGAGAGTGTTACCAACAATTTGTTCAAATTAAAAACTCCTTAACACCAACGCAGCATTAAAAAGCAGCATTCTTTATTTGACTGGATACACAGGGGGACAGCTCCTCCCAAAGCCGTGCATGCTGAGTACAGGAAATTTCTGTTTATATTCTGTACTCTGCAAACATATTCATTGATTGTCCTGGACTAAACAAGTATATGATAATCATTTCCCCAAAATCATGAATATATTTCCCCTCCTCTTTACCCATGGCTTCTTCTGTCCTGGGGGTCTCTCTGGTTGTCTCTGGTGGTCGTGGACCCCAATGTTCCAGTTCAGCCTGGCTGAGCTGGCAGGACACTGAGGTTGGGAAACTTCCAGTTCCCCTTCTTACACAACGGGCATTGTGCAGGTTCCAGAGGCCAGTGGTTTTGGAGAACAAGCATTGTGTTAGCTCACCTGGGGTAGGCAATTTATCATCTGGTAACATGAGGTCACAGAGTGGGCTGTGACATCACAGAGTGGGTTATGAGAGGTCATTGAGCAGCTATGACATCATATGCTGGCTGTGTGACATCATGAACCTGACTGTGACATCACAGGACAGAGGCCTGACAGCACAGGGCAGGCTGTGACATCACAGGAGGGGTTGTATGACATCCCAGCAGGGCTGTGTGAGGTCACTGGGTTGGTCACTCTGCCCCAGCCCCCCCTCACAGTTTCCCCAGACAAGTCCAATGCTGTTCATGCCCAGCAGGGTCCCCTGTCCCCCGGGATCCCCCTGGTCCACCTGGAGCCACAGCCTCCCCCAAGGATGTTCCACAAATCAACCCCAGAGCCTGACACGGGGACAAGGGGCCAGGGCTGTGTGACCAGGACATCAAGGCCGTGGATTATCCAGGTCACTGGGGCCTGGTTTGGGTTGCCCAGGGCAGGAAAGATGTCTGGCAGCTGGAGCAGGGTGAGGGAAGGGCCTCCAAGGTGGGGCTGGAGCCCTTTGGCTGTGAGGAGAGGCTGAGGGAGCTGGGCTTGTCCAGCCTGGAGCACGGAAGGCTGAGGGGCTCCTCATGCCAGCCTGGCAGTGCCAGCCAGGAGCTGATGGAGAACACAGAGCCAGGCTCTGCACTGGGGGGGCTGGGGGGGACAAAAGACAATGGGTGGAAGGGGAATGACAGGACATCAGACAGGATATGTGGAAAACCTTTGTTCCCATGGGCTTAGACAGGTTCTGAGATGCTGCCCCATCCCTGGCCTTTGGGATTTTCCAATCCACACCAAATCAAGCCTTGAACCCCTTGGTCAGACCCAGTTTCTGACAGGTTTGGCTGCAGACTTGCTGAGGTCCCTTCCAACCTCAGCTCCCTGATGATCCCGGCATGGTGCTGCTCCCGATTTTGGAATGGGCTGGAGCAGATGTTTATGGGACAGGAGCCCTCTGGGGCTGTAGGGGACCTGCAGCTTGTGAGGTGGACGAGCACATCTCATTAGCTGGGGCATTTGAGTACTTTACAAAATGCCAAAAATGTTCCACCAGAAGACAACAGAGATTTCCTGGGTGTGTACTGATGGCAGGACAAGAAATACTGATCTTCCCCTGTACCTGTGTTACCACTACACTCTCTATTATTTCATGTCCCTCTTCATTTGGGTGTTTTCACCTCTCCAGTTTAAATGGCCATGTCTAAGGACATTTCTTCCGTAGACCAGCTCCTATGGCCTTGCCACTGCTCCCAGATTTCCTCCTCCAGTTGTTCTCTGGTCATTCCACTTTAGTCACCATAATAATTGTGTCTTCATCTATCACAGAATCACCCTTTCTAATGTCTGTGTCTAAAACTGTTCCTGTATGGAAATACCTTGTTCATGGTGGATACATCAGATACTGCTTTGACATTGCACAGAGCTGAGGAAAGAATTTTGGCTTATTGAATTTTATCATGGGTACTTTGTTTTATGTTGGCCAAGAAGAGAAACCTTCTGTGCCTCTGAGTCTCACCAGTTGCTGACCCCCAAAGGACACAAACCTGATGAGTTTTGGCTCTCACTGCAGTGCTGGCACTTGCACCTCCCTCCATCCCCACAGCAGAGCTGCCTTGTCCCAGAAAGTCCCCTGCAATGCAGGGATGAAGGAAACAGGACAGGCTGTGGGGATCAGGGGCAGGGCACAGGCAGGGATTTGGGGTGGTTGTGAGCCCAGGGCAGGAGCCAGCCCTTGGCCTTGGTGAACCTCATCCAATTGTCCTGGGCCCGTGGCTCCAGCCTGTCCAGATCCCTCTGCAGAGCTTCCTGCCCTGCAGCACAGCCACACTCCCACCCAGCTTGGCCTCACCTGGACACTGACTCAGGGTGCCCTCCATGGTCTCGTCCACTCAGCAAGAGATTTCACTGCCCTGGCCCCAATCCTGAGCCCTGGGGACACCCCTGGATGTGTCTCCATTGCCCAGCACTCCTTGGGCTGGAATTCTGTTTTTTATGGAGCTGTGCCTGCCTTTGGTTTGTTTGCTCAAAATAAATGAACATCCCTCTGTGTCTGGGGCAGCTCCTTCTCCAAGGAAAGCAGGTGGGAGTTGGTGCCAAGGAGCTGAAAGCTGCAGGCACAGCCTGGAGGGGAGGGAGCTCAGATTTGCACAAGGCTGCTCTGAGTGCCAGGGGTTGGATGGGGGAAATGGTGGGGTAGGGGTAGGCACAGAGTGTGATTGAATGTCAGCCATAAAGGGTCTTGATTTTCATCTCTATTCAGACTGCATTAGGAGGTGCTTGGGATCAATATCAACTGGAGATTGCTGATACCAATCTATAAACAGAAAAGAAATAAATAGGAAAGAAGTGCTGTTCTCTTTTTATTTTTAAATGAAATATGTTTTGAATGGAGTGAAAGCTTAGACAAGTCCTGCCTTATGCTCAGGTTTTTTGCAGTAGCTCTTTTTCAGGTGACCTGCATCCCAAATTGCTCTTACTCTCAATTCTGTAGAATGCCTGATGAGATTTAATATAAAATAAATTATTTACTGCATGGAATCAAAATTAATCAAGAGACTTTAAACTGACTACTTACTGCACAGGATAAACAAAAGAAGTACAGGTAAATACAAACCCAGTGCACAATAAACTTTCATATATTACAGCTAGTGAAGAAATAGCAGAGATCAGGAGTCAATGTAACTTAGCACCAAATTGATGAGGGAGTACACATGGAGCCCTTTCACTCAGATCCAGAAAAGGAACCACAAAGATGCATCCAGACTTGGGGGAGGAACCCTACCCATTTGCAGGACCTATGCAGAAGATTTCTGTTTGGTGAAAATTTTGTGTAGCTTTTATAGTTTGTAAAGTGAAGTGTGTGTCACTCAGGAATTCAAGGCTCATCTCCCTTCAGGCTGCTCTCAAGGCCAGATGTTCATGGGCAGCTGGGAATTCCACCTCCCTGGCACCAGAGAGAACTCAGGACAGGACAGATGTCCAGCCTGGGTTATCTCAGCAATTCCTGAGAGGGGGAAGATGCCCTGAGTGATGGCCCAGCTGATGGACAGAACAGATGAGCTCTGCTGGGCCATAGGGGAAGTCCTGCTGCAGGAACCTCATGGAACCAAGGGTCTGCTGTGACATTGTGATGGCTCCTGGGACCAAGGAGACCATGGTGACACCAATGAACCTCATGGAACCAAGGGTCTGTTGTGACACTTTGGAACTATAGAGACCATTGTTGAGTACAGAACCTCATGGAAACATAAGTCCATTGTGACAGATCAAGGACTCATGGAAATAACATTGTGACACCGTGGGTCCCCATGGACCCAAATCTCCACTGTGACAGTGCAGAACCTCATGGAACCAAGGGGCCTTGGTGACACTGCAAGGCCTCAGGGAACCAAGGAGTCCAAGGATCTCAAACATTCCTTGCAGGGTTCTGCCTTGGATGAAGTGGAACATCCTGGGTGGCACCTTAAGCTTTGCACACTCCTGAGGAGTGTGACTGTTTTCAAAGGGGAAAGTTTGGAGTTTTAGATTGCTTCAAAAATAGAAAAAAGGAAAACTCCTGTTTACCTGATTGCAGTCAGTTCTGCAAGCAAAGCAGGTGCCAGGTCAGAGAGGACAGACAGGATGGGGTTGGGGAATGTGGAGCAAGGTTGTCCACACTGGGTCAGATCTCAAGGCACAGTTTCTGTGAGCAGGCCAGACCTCCTGAGGAGAGACCCTGGACCAATATCAACCACAAAATGCTTCCATAAAGAGAATAGAAATAAAATATACACTTGAAAATACGAATGTGTATTTCTAAGAATCTATTTGAATTATTTCTCCATAATTGCAGTAGAATGAACTGCCCCAGACCAGAGGGAAATCAAAGCAGAGCCATGGTTTGTCAGGAGTTGCTTGATCCCAATCAGCCCCGTGGTGCATTTGAGAATGAGCCTTCGAACCTCAGGGCCTGAGAGGAGATTGCACAAACCCTTCCAAGAATCAAAGTCAAAAGAGAAGCCCAAAGTGTCTTGAGGTATTAATGGGTCCATCCCCAACACAGGCTCCTCATGGACTCCTTGGAGGAGAGAATAGGAGGCTATGATTGCCCAAAAACCACTCAGAGAGTCAGAGAAGAAAGGAAAAAGGAAAGTACCTTGAAAAAACTCAAGTACCTTGAATCATTAATGAGCCCTACTGAGTGTTGTTACTTATAAAGGTTCTCAAGGGACTCATTAAAGCAGCTAATTGGAGGCCATGATTGCACAAAGCTCTCACAGACTCCAAGGCAAAAGCAAAACCCAAAGTCCTCTGAAAAACCTGCAGTCCCTGGGAGCATGAAGGAGCCCCCAGGGCCATTCCTGACCAAGGCTCCCCAGGGACTCGTCCCAGCACATCCCTGAGGCCACTGGGATGTGGGGGGATGCTGAGGGCAGGACAAGGGGTGACAGTGGCCAGCCTTGCTGGGGCTGTGCCAGGAGGCCCCAGTGGCTCAGGACAAGGTGTCACCTCCCAGCCCTTGGTGGCACAGACCCTGCTGTGCCCCAGGGCACCAAGACTTGGCTTCTCTTTGTCCCCACCTGTCATCACTGCCTCCAATTTCCTGCTCTGACTGGAACCTGGGGACACTTTCTCAGTCGTGTTCCTCAGTGGGACCCATTAAAACTTCAGGAAACTTTGGAGTTTGATTGTGACTTGGAGTTCTTGAGAGGTTTCTTCAGCTCCCACACAGGGACTGATGCTCAGATACTCAGCCTCAATTCCTGAGAGGGTCATTAAAGTCCTTGTGCTGTATCTGTGCTGCTGAGCTGGGCTGGGCTCCTGGCTCAGAAGACGATCCTGGCAACCAAGAAGAGCTTCAAAAACACATTTCACTTGATGAGCAGCTCTTCTCCCAGCCCAGCAGGGTTGGGGCACTGCCTGCAGCCATCCCGGGCACAGCAGAGAGGCACAGAGAGCTTCAATCAGTCAGGGCTGGGAAGATGCTCAGAAGTGCCTGGGGCAGAATCACTCCCAGCCCTTGACACAGGAAGCCTCTGGCTGCAGGACAATGCAGCTGCAGCTCCTGCAGTGATCTCCTAAAGCTGGAACATTCCAATGCCTGCAGACTCTGTGAGTGCATTCTCTGATGATCTCTTGTGTAGAGCAGCCAGGGCGGCCAAGGGCTGTGGTGCAGAGCAGGGTCCTGCAGCCCAGGGCGCTGTGCTGGGGCAGGGACTCTGCTGCCTGCCAGGGACAGCTCTCAGCCAGCCCTGGGAGCTGCTCCCAGCAGTGGTGGACAAGGTCTGGGTGGAAGGAGACAGCTGGTGAGGCTTGGAAGGGTTGTCCTTGTGTGATGAGGATAGTGCAGGGCTGCTCTCAGCATGACATTTGACTGCAGAACATTTCCAAGGAGATTATATGGGGAGCACAGTGAGGCAGGGGCTGCATAAAAGGGCAAGTCCTGCTTTATTAATCTGCTGCACTGGGTTTCATTGCTGGGAGATTGCACATTGATATTCATCTCTCAGTTTAGGTTGAGAAAAATTTTTAAAAATTCTCTTAGATCTCAGTAAACCAGGCAAAGAAATGAATCAGCACAGGGCCCCATAGAGGAAGCATCCGTGTCGCTTTTCCAGCCTCCTCAGGGTTGTTGTGATGTTGCCATCAGAGCCTGCAGAGATAGAGCTGACCCTGGGCAGTGCCCTGTGCTGGGAGGGGTGTGCAGGGCAGAGCTGAGCCCCCAGGGCTGGGCTGGGCTCTGGCAGCCCTGGCAGGGCCCAGCCCTGGGCACAGGGAAGCAGCTGCTGGCAGGGACAGCTCCAGGCAGCAGAGCCCTGGGCAGGCAGTGGGGGGAAAGTGCCACCAAGCTGGGCTGGGATATTTCAAGTCCTCTCCAAACTGAACTATTCCATGATTACTTTTCTTACAGATCCCCATGCCAAGACACAGCAAATGTCCAACAGCAGCTCCATCAGCCACTTCCTCCTGCTGCCATTGGCAGACACGCGGCAGCTGCAGCTCCTGCACTTCTGCCTCTTCCTGGCCATCTCCCTGGCTGCCCTCCTGGCCAACGGCCTCATCATCAGCGCCGTAGCCTGCGGCCACCACCTGCACACCCCCATGTTCTTCTTCCTGCTCAACCTGGCCCTCACTGACCTGGGCTCCATCTGCACCACTGTCCCCAAAGCCATGCACAATTCCCTCTGGAACACCAGACACATCTCCTATGCAGGATGTGCTGCACAGGTGTTTTTCTTTATGTACTTCGTCTCAGCAGAGTTTTCCCTCCTGACCATCATGTGCTACGACCGCTACGTGTCCATCTGCAAACCCCTGCACTACGGGACCCTCCTGGGCAGCAGAGCTTGTGCCCACATGGCAGCAGCTGCCTGGGCCAGTGCCTTTCTCTATGCTCTGCTACACACGGCCAATACATTTTCCCTGCCCCTGTGCCAAGGCAATGCCCTGAGCCAGTTCTTCTGTGAAATCCCCCAGATCCTCAAGCTCTCCTGCTCACACTCCTATCTCAGGGAACTTGGGATCATTGCTGTTAGTATTTGTTTAGCTTTTGGTTGTTTTGTGTTCATTGTTTGTTCCTATGTCCACATCTTGAGGGCTGTGCTGAGGATCCCCTCTGAGCAGGGACAGCACAAAGCCTTTTCCACCTGCCTCCCTCACCTGGCCGTGGTCTCCCTGTTTGTTACCACTGGGTTTTTTGCCTACTTGAAGCCCCCCTCCATCTCCTCCCCATCCCTGGATCTGGCATTGTCAGTTCTGTATTCAGTGGTGCCTCCAGTCCTGAATCCCCTCATCTACAGCCTGAGGAACCAGGAGCTCAAGGCTGCAGTGTGGACACTGATGACTGGAGGATTTAAGAAACTGTAAACTGCTGGTCAATTTCTGCAAATCATTTGTAATAAAAGCCATTTTGCTAATTCTTGTTGGTTTCATTTTGGAGGTTACTGTCTTTGTTTTACTTTTTAACTATAATCCTTAAAGAAATTTCATTGTTCATGCCATTTCTCATTTTCTTTCTCTCCACCTTCCCAGTGGCCACAGACTGCAAATAAGGTGCTATGCTCTTTGTGGTTTTAAACAACCTGAAGGATCTCTCTCCCAGCAGGGTTTTCTCCAGAGATGCCCCTTCTGTTCCCTTCTCTGCAGCTGCAGCAGCAATGTCTGTGTGCATAGTTGGGGGCAGATCAGTGCTGGCACAGCAGCTGTGCCCAGCAGCAGCAGCAGCACTTGGTGTTGCCAGTGCTGCTCCCGTGCCACTGCCCCGCTGCCCTCCTGGCCCTCGTGTTGCTGCAGGGCCTGAGTGCTCTCGGGGCCGGGCACAGCCCTGGGGGTGGCAGTGCCGGGGCTGCAGCAGGGACAGGCCATGGGTGCTCTGCAAGGTCCCTGCAAGGGGGACACCCTGGCAAGGAGCAGCAGAGCAGGGGCTGATCCATCCCCACTGCCCTGGACACCCCAGGGCAGCGTCCCAGAGCGTCCTCATGCACCTGCCAACAACATCCCCCCTCTGCAGCCCTGGCCTCTCCCCCAGCTCACACAGGAGCCGCATCCTTGCAGGCACACACACGGCAGCACTGGCTCAGGAGCCCCTGTTTGCATTGCACACAGCAGGCTCAGCACCCCCATGGTGCTGCTGTGGGGACATGGAGCTGAGTGAGCACAAATGCCATCAGCCCCTGGGGACAGCAAGGGCTGGGGGACTGCAGGGAAACCACTCAGCTTTCTTTTGGCCTCTGAAGTCAGCCAGGAAGTTTGTTCCCATGAGCTGTGAGTTTCCTGTCCCACTGCAGACATTGTTGCTCAGATCCAGGGCTGCCTGGCAACCACTCCCAAACTGCCCTGAGCATTTCCTTGGCTTCACCGTTGCTCTCTATCCACTTTCTTGCTCCTGATGTCTTCCTATTGCCCACCCTACTTCCCTACCCTTCAAACAGCCCATCCTTGTTTGCCCTTTCCTCTCTGGCTCCACTCCCTATTTCAGTTCCTGAGCTGGCAGCAGGAGAAAAAAAAACAAACCATCCTTTGGGAAGCAGGATCATCCTCCAAGTGCTCCAGGAATTGTCCGCAGGATCCTGCAGTGCCTCTTGCTGCTCCCTTGCCAGAGGCACCACAGGCCGGGGGGCACATCTGGGCTGCTGTGTCTGGGTGTGGGGCTCCTTGTTGTGGGCAATGAGGAGGGGCTGGAGAGGCTCTGCAGGACTGACAGGATGGGCTTCGGGGCTGTGTGGAAAAGCTGAGGGACTGGACACAGCACTCGAGGTGCTGCCCAACCAGTGCTGAGCAGGAGGGAAGAATCACTGCCCTGCTCCTGCTGGCCACACCATTCCTGATCCAGGCCAGGAGCCATTGGTCTTCTTGGCCACCTGGGCACACTGCTGGCTCATGTCCAGCCTGCTGTCCATCAGTGCCCCCAGGTCCCTTTCTGCCTGGCCCCAGTCCAGCCACTCTGTCCCCAGCCTGGAGCGCTGCAGGGGTTGTTATGGCCAAATTACAGGACACAGTACTTGGTCTTGTTAAACCTCACTTTGTTGGATTAGGGCCCTGGATCCAGCCTGTCCAGGTCCCTCTGCAGAGCCCTCCTACCCTCCAGTACATCCACACTCACACCCAGCTTGGTGCCATCTGCACATTTGCTGATGCTGCACTCAATGCCCTCATCCAGATCATCAGTGCAGATATTGAAATCCACGCTGGCTGGCTCTGATCCCTCAGCCATCCTGTAGGTGCCCTGTGATGGCACTCAGGGTGATCTGTTCCATCACCTCACCAGGCACCCAGGTCAGGCTGACAGGCCTGCAGTTCCCCACATCCTCCTTCCAGCCCTTCTTGGGGATGGGCTCACATTGGCACCTCCAGTCCTCTGGCACCTCCCTGCTGAGCCAGCACTGATGAGAAATGATGGAGAGCAGCTTGGGAAGCTCATCCAGCAGCTGCCTCATCCCCCTAGGATGGATCCCATCTGGTCCCAGAGACACCTGTGAGCATCTGAATGGCTCAGCAGGTCCTCAGCTGCTTCCTCCTGGATTACAGGGGTTTGTTCTGCTCCCTGTCCCCATCTACCAGCTCAGGAGAACACTGGTACTGAGGACATCCTGGCTTATTGTTCGAAACTGAGGCAAAGAATGGGTTAAGTAGCTCAGTAGATCCATGGAGAATATTGGGACATTGCAAGGCCCCATGGAATCATGGAGACCATTGTGACACTGTGGGGAACCAAAGGGCCATTGTGACCCTGCAGGGCCTCATGGAAACAAGTGGCCATTGTGACACTGAAGAAGCAAGGAGAGCATTGGGACACTACAGGAACCCATGGAAAAAAGGGGAGATGGAACTGATCTGGCTGGATTGGCCTTCTGGGGGACACCTGGCAAGTCTGGCTGATCCTGGCATGTCAAGGGCTGCCTCTCATCAGCTCCTGGAGCACAGGGGCTCTGTGCTTTCCTTCCTAGGGAAAAGAACTCTCTGTATTTCCTGGTGCCCATTGCTGAAAGTGGTACTCTCTGTTAAAACTTTCCTATATACAAGGGTTCTCCCAGCCAAAATCTGCCAGGACAGACAGCTCTGGCTGGCCTTGGCCTCCTGAGGGCTGTCTCTCATCTTCCACTGAACAATGGGGCTCTGTGCTTTCCCTCCAATGGAAACGGACTGCCCTTCTCACCTAGGTATCAATGGCCAAAATTAGGATTCTATCTCCAAGATTGGCTCTATCCAAGGATTGCACCCAAAAATAAGTAGCCAGGACAGGTCCATCTGCCTTGTCCTCTGGTGATTTTCTAAGACTATGATCAGAATATTTTCATTTGCCAGCACCTTGGAGTGGGCCCAGAGATCTCTCAAGTTGGGGTTTAAAGGCCTCAAGCAAAAGACACCTATATGGAGCACAGGTCCTCTGTGCTCAGTGGACTGGAGACTAAGGAGAACAGAGGAGAGCCTTGGGAGGGATTGAAAGGCAGCATCAGAGATGGTGGATCCTTTAGACATAGCAAAGAAAAGCTGGAGAAAGAAAGAATTAATGCAACGTGCAGATGGGGAGGCCTGGACTGGACATGAGGAGAAAGGAATTGCTCTACCAGGGCAGGGTTGTGATGCAACAAGTCCCCCAGAAAGAGTCTGGAGCAGCCCAAGGCTTTGTGTGTGCAGGCAGAGGCAGGCAGGAGGCAGAGCTGTCAGCAAAGGAAGGGGCCAGCGAGGTGGGGCAGCCGGGGGATGACGACAGCCTGCAGGGACAGAGGCGCAGGGCATGGACACCGTAGGACAGCCTGGGCTGCAGAGGCCACAGGGATGGGCAGCAGCTGAAAGGCCCTGACAGAGCCAACTCCTGCAGCACTTGGGCCATGCAGGCTGGCCCTGGGCCTGAGGCCAGCAGGGGACAAGTGAGCCTTGCTGTGCTGGGGCCTCATTGCCTCCTTGTCCCTGCTCAGCAGCCTGGCAGGGGCCGCCCCATGGTGCTGCCCTTGGCATTGCACATGGCCAGAGCCCAGTGGCCCGGGAAGAGCCCTGAGCAATGAGGGAGGGACAGGATCTGCCTTGCCAGGGGCTGGGGCTCAGTCCTTGGCCCTTTGCATTCCTGAGACACATCCAGGTGTGCTCAGCATCAGAGACACCTTTCCCTTGTTTGTCCTCACCTCTCATCAGTGCCTCCAGTGTTCTGCTCTAACGGGAATCTGGGTGTTGAAATTCAAAATGTAAGGAATTCTCAGAACCTTGGGCCTGTAAGCCAAAGCTTACAATTATACTCAGTTAAGTAGAGATAATTTTCATTTTAGAATTTAAGATATAGAAAAAATAAAGGTAGTTACAAAGGGAACAAGAAGTTTTAGAGTGCAGCAATGTAAGTTTGTGTGTCGGGATATAATTGGCTAAGAAAGTTCACACTGTAGCATGAGTCAGTAAGACAAAATAGCTTAGTATTGAATTAGAAATTTAAATATCTCTATTGACAGTATTTTATTGCTTAATAAATACTTAAAAGACCTTGTAACCGTAAGCCCTGTGACTTTTACGCCATGCTGTGAACAACTGTAAGACAAATTTACCCTTTCTGACTGGGTAGAAAATAAAAAAATTAAACCAAACTTTCTAAAGCAACTCAGAAGTCCCATCTCTCTGCTTCATTCAGAAAAAGAAAAAATCCAGACCAAAAAAGGTAATATAAAAACAATAAGCCCACTTAAAAATTATATCATAAAATGAAAAAATTGATACTTTAAAAATGTAACATAAAAACAATAAAACCTGCACCTGGGGACACTTTCTTTGTCATGTCCCTCAGTGGGACCCATTAGAACTTCAGGAAACTTTGGACTTCGAATCTGACTCTGAATTCTTGAGAGGTTTCTGTTCCTCCTTTACCCTATTTTTTCCAACCTGACATCATTGTCACCAATTTTCTGCTCTAATTCAACCCTTGGGAAACCTTCTTCTTCATGTTTATCAGTGGGACTCACTAAAAGTAAGAAAAACCTTGGAGTTCGTGTCTGACTTTGAATTCTTGAGAGGTTTCTTCAACTCCCTCTCAGGGACTGATGTTCAGGGACTCAGCCCCAACCCCGAGAGGGTCATTAAAGTCCTTGTGCTGTGTCTGTGCTGCTGAGCTGGGCTGGGCTCCTGGCAAAGGCAGCACTGCAGAGAGAGAGCCATTATTTCCAAAATATTATTTGGAGCTCCTTGGCAGCACCAAATGCACCACGGGGCTCATTGGGATCAAGCAAGTCCTGACAAACCATGGCTGTGCCTTGATTTCCATCTGGTCTGGTGCAGTTCATTTTAGGAAGGTTTTCAACTCCAGTTATGGAGAAATATCTGAAAGAGCTTCTTAGAAACATCCATTCCTATTTTCAAGGGTGTATTTTATTACTGCTCTCTTTAGAGCAGAGGTGATGCAGCATTCTGTGATTGATGTTGATCCAGGGTCTCTCAGGAGGTCTGGCAAAGAGGAGTTTTCTTTTTTCGTCAGAGCCACTTCCGGGACTACAGCTCCCATGATGCTTCGCAGTTCCCATAGAGTGCTATTGCAGCCATGACTTCATCTCCCATCATGCCCCGCGCCCTGCCGAGAGCCATTGTAGCTGTGCCCAGAACTCCCATGATGCTCCACGGCCCTATTGAACCGTATTATACCTGTGCCTACAACTCCCATCACCCCCCGCGCCCCGGAGAGCCCCGTTAGAGCCCCCCCAGTGCCCCCCTGGACCCCGAATGGCCCCAGATTCCCCTCCCTGACCCCCGGATGCTCTCCTGGACCTCCAAGAGTTCCCCCAGGCCCCGAAGTGTCCATCACAATCCCTCAGTGCCCCTCCTAGTGCCCAGTCATGTCCCCCAAGTTTACTCCAGACTCTCAAGTTCTGTCTAAATTCCCTCTCCAGACCCAAAACGGCCTCAAATATACCCCAGAAATGTCTCCATGAACCCCAAATGGGTCCCTTTTCATACGGTCTGAGAAAATGATTAAAAAGATAAGAATGGTACTAAAAGTAGGACTAATAATCATAAAGCTGGAGAAATCCGTAGCCAATAGTGGTCACTTATTAGTGAAGGGAATTGTGTTACTTAGAAGCAATGACCAAAAAATTTTTGGTTGCCAAAAATGTATGGATTTTTTAACATAAATAGAAAACTAAGGTAATAAAAGTATGGAATAGTATTATTATGAAAAATATATTATTTTAATTTTTTAAATTAATAATCTTTTTTTTGGCATGTCAGTCTGAGGTGGGTGATGTGAGACACGCTGATGTTGGGGGTGAGGAGCGGGTTGTCCAAACAGGGTCATCCCTCAAGGGGCTCGTACTTCTGAGTGCCCAGACCTCCTAAGGAAACATTCAGCATCAAGATCACCTGGGGAATAGTTCTATCACCTCTCCTCTAAAATGAAAAATAAAAAAATACTCATGTGATTAAAACCACAAAAGTCATGAGGTGCACATCAAATCCTTCCTCATTAACAAAACTCCAAATTGACTCCAAGCAGCTGCACAACCCCTGATAACTTGAAGACAACTGGAAGAAGACAAGGTGTTCCTGAGGACTTTCTCTATTTTTATGATCCCCCCAGTGGATTTGGGGCTGAGTCCAGGACCCTCAGGCACTGAGAGAAGGTTGAAGAAGCTGCTCAAGGAGTCAGAAGCAAAACTCCAAGTCCCTTGGAGCATCAGTGGCCCCACTGAGGGCAGGGAGTGCCAAAGGCTCCCCAGGGACTGGTGAGAGCAGATCCTTGAGGGCAGGATTGCAGGAGCCCGAGGCTGTGAGCAGGGAACTGCAATGCTGAGCAAGGCCTGGGCTGGCTGGAGGAAGCAGAAAGGCCAAGGCCTGAGCCCAGGCCTGGCCCAGCAGGGCCTGTCCCTCATGGGTGGCTCGGGGCTGTTGCTGGGGCAGTGGGATGGCAGGGGCAGCAAGGACAAATGTCATCAAGCTGTGTGACACTGCAGATGCTCATGGAACCAAGGGCCAGTGTGACACAGCAGGGCCTGATGGAAACAAGAGGCCATGGTGAGCCTGCAGGGCTGGAACACCCCAGAACACTGAAATGCTGGGGGTGACCAAAGGTTCCTTTACTCGGGCTTGGTGCAGAGGAGAAACCCCAGCCAGATATTCTGAAGAAGTCAAAAAGACACAAAAATTTTACCGGCAAAGTACAGAAAATCAAGGAACTTTTTACAAAGATTAAATACAACATCTTAGTCAACATAAAATACTTATCATAGGAAGAATTTGATTAACTTAACCTATTTAACCAAGAAACCTTTAAACACTTAAATTGTTGAGGTACGCAAAACTGTTCTATATAAAGAGCATTAGAAGGAGAGGAAAGAGAGAGAGACAGAAAGACAGAAACTCTGAAGATAGACACACACATGGCTCCCAACCCCTGGGGTTCCAGTGTGGGTGAGACACAGACCCCAGGAGAAGGCAGGGTATGGACCATGGGCTGAGCGCCTGCTCCGTGTTTTAAGCCCCTGGGCCTTTGTGGGCCTCCCCCAGGTGGGACTTGTGATTGCTGGGGCAATCAGAGCCTGGGTCAGCACCACCCCACTGTGTGACTGATTGACAGCTCATCCCCAGGTGTCTGGGACATTGATCTCATCCAGCCTCTGACAGCGACCATGGTGACCATGGAACCAAGGGTCAGTTGTGACAAGGAATGCAGCAGATCCAAGGATGCCATGGAGACACTCTGGAACCTCATGGAACCAAAGAGACCATTGTGACACTCTGGTGACTCATGGAATCAGGGGGACCTTTGTGAAACTCAGGACCCCTATGGAACCAAGGGTCAAGGATGAAGCTGTGGGGCCTGTAGAACCAAGGAGCCATTGTGACACTGAAACGGGGAATTTAAATGAAAATTAGAGTTAAGGGTAAAAATACAGGAGGATGCTTTAAGTGGAAGGGGGCTGACAAGACTCTATGAGTACTTAAAATTCTCTGTCTTTGCAAGAACAGGAGGACAGGGCAAGGCTACAAAAAGATAGAGGGGCAAGAATTCACAAACAGGATGGAAGAGCAAGGCCCCTTCCAGATAAGGGAGATTCCTTAGATACCTGAGCCAGCAAAATCTGGTATCAAGGGGTGGAAAATGGCCAAAGACTAATATGCATGCTCAAAGAAAGTGAGGTGAAAAGTTCAACTGAGAGGAAGACTGTTTACTTCATCCCAAGGACCCCCAGATGACCAGCAGAGTGACCAACATGGAGCAGTGTCCAGTGGCAAAGAGGTGTGGAGCTAATTTTAATATGAAGCAGGGGGGGTTAGGAAATGAATATGTATTAGGTTTATTGTGTATTCCCAGTTTGTAGAGAATAAAAAGAGAGGCTCAGGTTGCTGAAGGTGTGCATGTTTTTGGAGGAGCTATCCCCCATGCACCTCAGTGCTGAATAAAATACATACCTATAACTTTCGTTGTAGGTTATAAAAATTTTACAAGCGTCAATTTGGGCGACCTCGCTGCCCCCCTGAGATTTTGGGTGCCCCCTTTGCTCTCCCCAGAGCTGGAGCTTGTGCAGAACACCGTCTTCACTGACCCCACAGACCAAGGTGCCTGGGTGTACCTGCACTGCATCCTCTCCCAAGGCAACTCGGGGCTCCCTCCCACCCCTGGGGCCCTCACCTGGAGTTTTGGGGTGCGCCCTGAATGTTGGGGTGCCCCCTGACAGCCCCACAGCTGCCAAGGGTCATCTGTATCCATGTCAACTCAGATGATGTAATGGTAGCCAACATCATTTTGCAGCCCATCATGGTGAGTTGGGACACTTGGGTGCCCCAAACATCACCTGGATATCCAGAAAAATCACCTGAGTACACTTGGGTACCCCCAAAAATCACCTGGGTGCCCCAAAAATCACCTGGGTACCCCTCCCAAAATCACCTGGATCCCCTCCAAAACCACCTGAGTACCCCTGGGTATCCCCAGAAATATCCTGGATCACCTCAAAAATCATCTGGATATACCTGGGTCCCCACTGGACACCTGGATCACCCTAAACCCCTGGGGGCCCCCTAAAACTACTGTCCCAAAAATCGTTGCTTTGATTGGGTAGACCTGGTGTCCCCACATTACCATTGATTTCAATAGGGTGTCTCTGGTATCCTGTTTATCCCCATTTATTTTTATTTATCACTTCCAGTGGTCCCAGTTATGTCCCAATGCTCCCAGTAACCCCAGTGCCTTCTCTTAGCCGCTCCCAGTACTCCCAGTGCTCCCAGTGCTCCCAGTGCTCCCAGTTTAACCAGTAACCCTTCCCAATCAAGCCCTATTAATGGATAGACCTGGTGTCCCAAAATCCCCCAATGACTTCAGTGGTGTACATCTGGTGAGCCTTGATCCCCTTTGACTTCAATGGCTAGACCTGATGTCACCAAATCTTTTGTGCTAAAATTCAAATTTGAGGTGTGCTATTCCCAGTTTTTGGGCTGAAAATGGAGATTTTTGGGCTTTCCTGGAGGCACAGCTCCAGCACAGGCTGCAGGTGTGGGATCAGGGTTTCAGAATTGGCTTCCAGGAATTCATCCAGGACTTCCAGAGCATCAGCACTGTGATCCTGGAATGGAAATTCCCAGAATTCAGCCCAACATTTCCCCCAAATTTCCCCAAATTTCCTCAAAATCCCCATTGATTTTAATGGATAGACCAGATGTCCTTATATCCATATTGACTTTAATTGGCAGCTTTGATGTCCAAAAAATGCCTATCAGGATATTATTATTACAAAGGACGGGGCAACTGAGCGATATTGTAAAAGATGGCTTATGGCCTCATGGTGTCAGTCTCATAGAAAGTGAGATATTAAAGGTGTTATCTCCAAAGCCATAATATCAGAACCTGCCTAATTCTTGGTTACAATGCTCAATGTTAGGTTTTTAGCCAATCAAATACTTCTGTGAAGTTTGCTAGCACCCTTTTACACCAATCATTAATTTCTTTGCTTCTCATGGCTTTGCTGCAATGTGTCATTTTTACAACCAATCATAAAACACTTCACAAAACTACATTGATGCATCTTAAAATTACAGTTAAGTATATAAGAGGTTCTACTGCTAAACTTTAAAATTTTTGCTATATAACTTATCATACTTCTTTTCTTATATAACACAGATTTCTGTTTGCTTAAAATATATTTCTACTTCAACTACAAACTTATATTCTTGTTTTTTGTCTATTTTACTGTTAATGCTCTGATTGTCCAAGATTTCTCCAAGGTCTTAGGTCAAACCTTGGATCCATCTCAATCTCAGAGCCTGTTTGCACAAGGCCCTGAGAGCTCTCTGTGCCTGCATTTCCCACACCACCTGTCATCTCTGCCTCCAATTTCCTGCTCACACTGGAATCTGGGGACACTTTCTCAGTTGTGTCCCTCAGTGGGACCCATGAACAGTATCAGAAAATTTAGAGTTTGATTCTGACTGAATTCTTGAAATTCAAACCACGGTTCTGCCTTGATTTCCCTCTGGTTTGCTGCCATTCATTCGGAAGATTTTCAACTCCACTTATGGAGAAATATGACAAAGAGCTTCTAAGAATTATCCTTTCCAATTTTCAAGTATGTATTTTACTACTGTTCTCTTTAGAGCAGAGGTGATTGCAGCATTCTGTGATTGATATTTGTGAGAGATGGATTTATAAAGGATTCTCAAAGCCTGACTGAAAGCTCACACAGTCTTGTACATCTGTATGCAAACTCTGAGATAAGGTGTGCTGACTTCGAATGGCCCTGGAATAGAGAAGACATTGCTGAGAGAGAGATTGAACTAGCAACAAGTTTCAAATGGTGGCCTTGCAAAAAGACCAGATATTTTGGAGAATTAGAATTGTGAAAGTTGCATTGTGGCAAGACCATGTATTGTAAAATAATAGGATATTCTTGTTAGAATTATTAGCACCATTGTGTGGCAAAAGTTAATACGGTTAAAAATATTTCTAAGGTTTTATAATGAGGAAATAACTTGGCTTCTGGTAGAATGGCATTGAGTTTTACATCTCTGATGTTTCACCCTTCAAGGAGACTGATAATGGAAGAAAATAATGTAAAAGCCACTCAGGTGCCCTGTCTCTGTAGAGCTGGGATTTTCCAAGAGTGTTGAGTCCCTGGACATCAGTCCCTGAGAGGGAGCTGAAGGAAAACTTCTCAAGAATTCAGATGCAGATTTAAACTCTAAAATTTATTGAAGTTTTAATGGATTCCACTGAGGGATATGACTGAGAACGTGTCCCAAGGTTCCAGTTAGAGCAGAACAATGGAGGCACTGATGACAGATGGAGAAAAACAAGGGAAAGGTGTCTCTGATGCTGAGCATACCTGGATGTGTTTCAGGAATGCAAAGGGCCAAGGGCTGAGCCCCAGCCCCTGGCAAGGCAGATCCTGTCCCTCCCTCATTGCTCAGGGCTCTTCCCGGGCCACTGGGCTCTGGCCATGTGCAATGCCAAGGGCAGCACCATGGGGCGGCCCCTGCCAGGCTGCTGAGCAGGGACAAGGAGGCAATGAGGCCCCAGCACAGCAAGGCTCACTTGTCCCCTGCTGGCCTCAGGCCCAGGGCCAGCCTGCATGGCCCAAGTGCTGCAGGAGTTGGCTCTGTCAGGGCCTTTCAGCTGCTGCCCATCCCTGTGGCCTCTGCAGCCCAGGCTGTCCTACGGTGTCCATGCCCTGCCCCTCTGTCCCTGCAGGCTGTCATCATCCCCCGGCTGCCCCACCTCGCTGGCCCCTTCCTTTGCTGACAGCTCTGCCTCCTGCCTGCCTCTGCCTGCACACACAGAGCCTTGGGCTGCTCCAGACTCCTTCTGAGGGATGTCTGCCACCACACCTCTGCCCTAGGAAGGAAATTTCTTTCTCCTTTTTTCCAGTCTGGACCTCCCTGGCTTTCCAGCTGGCATTAATTCTTTCTTTCTTTCTCTGGCTGTTTTCCACTATGTCAAAAGGATCCACTGTCTCTGAAACCACTCTTTAAACACTGTCATGGCTCTCGTCTCCTGTTCTCTCCACCCCAATGAGCACAGAGCTTCTTTGTCCCTATATAGTGGTCAGGTGCTTGTAGCCTCCAAACCCACCTCAGGAGATCTTTGTGTCTTCTCTGAGGTGTTTGCAATTGAAGACGTTCTGCTCATAGTCCAAGCAAATCACCAGAGGACAGGGCAAGCCACATCTCTATGTCCTGGATACCTTTTGTTTTGGAGCAATCTTTGGATATATGGAATTTGGGAGGCAAAATCCCAATTTTGGTCCTGGTCCCTGCAAAAGAAGGTCAATTCTTTTGCATAGGAAGGAAAGCACAGAACACTGGTGTTTGAGGGGAACATGAAAGGCAGCCATCAGATCCCTAGGCCAGCCACACCTCTCTGTCCTTTTCTCTGAAAACAACGCTTGGATATAGGGAGTTTTGCAGATGGAATACCAATTTTAGCCATTTCTGTGTAGATAAGGGTGGTTCTTTTCCATAGGAAGGAACGCACAAAGCCCAAGTGCCTCAAAGGAAGAAGAGGAGACAGGTGGCTCCTGGGAGGCCAAACCAGCCAGACCTGTTTGCCCTGGAAGTTTTTGTCATGGAGGATTCCTTGGATATATGGAATTTGGGGGAGGAATCTCAGTTTTGACCATAGACACCTTTAGAAAAAGGATGGTTCTTTCCCATTACAAGGAGAGCACCGAGACCCAGTGTTTGGAAAGCAGGTGAGAGGCAGCCCCCAAGAGGCCAAGGGCAGCCAGACCTGTCTGTCCCGGCAGCTTTTACTTGGGAGGAATCCTTGGAGATATGGAGTTTTGGAGTTGGAATTCCAATTTTGGCCATGGGCAGCTGGTTGAGATGGATGTATTTTTCCTATAGAAAAGAAAAGCGTGAAGTCCAAGTGTTTTGGAATGATAAGTGGCCACCCATGGGCCAAGCCAGACCTGTCTCTCCTGGCACCTTTCATCTAGGGGCTATCCATGGACATAGGACATTTTGGAGGTGGAATCTCAATACTGGCCATGGGCATCTGGCTGGGAAGAAGGACATTATTACTATTATTTTCTTTTCATTAGGAAAGAACAGAGCCTCAGTGTATGAAAGGCAGATGAGAACTGGCCCTGAGGAAGCCAAGGCCAGCCAGATTTGTCAGTCATGGCAGATTTTGTCTGGGAGCAATCCTTGGATATTGGGAATTCTGGAGGGCGATTCCCAATTTTGGCCATGGGCGCCCGGTCAAGATGGATGTTTTTTTCCCATAAGAGAGAAAAGCACATGGTCCCAGTGTTTCAAAAGCTGATGAGAGGTGGCCCTTGGATGGCCAAGCCAGGCAGATCAGTTAGTTAGTCCTGTTAGTCCTGGCAGATTTCATCTGGGAACAATCTTTGTATATTGGGAAATTTGGAGGAGGCATCCCAATTTTGGCCATGGACAGCTAGAGGAGAAGGACACTTCTCTCCCATAGGAAGGAAAACCCAGAGCCCCAGTTCTTCAGGGGCAGGTGAGAGGCAGCCCTCGACATGCCAGGGTCAGCCAGACCTGCCAGAAATCACCAGGAGGCCCAGCCAGCCAGAACTCCTCCATGTTCCCTTCATTTCATGGGACCCCACAGTGTCCCCATGTTCCCTTGGTTCCATGAGGACCTGCAGTGTCACAATGTTCCCCTTGCTTCTGCAGTGTCACAATGGCCCTGTGCTTCCATGAGGCCTCACAGTGTCACAATGTTTTCATGGATCCACACAGCCCTGATGTGTCACAATGGCCCCTTGGTTCCATCAAACACCACAGTGTCACCATGGTGCCCACATTGTCACAACTGACCCATGGTTCCATGAGGTTCCACAGTGTCACCATGGTCGCAGGCTGGATGAGATCGATGTCCCAGGCACCTTGGGATGCTCGGAATGCCCGTGTGGGGCCAGGGCCGGGTCAGGCCTTGGTTTGTGGTGGGACAGAGCCCCGCCCCCAGCCATGGCCTGGCACAGCTGCCAATCACAGAGCAGGGGCAATGCGAACCCAGCTCTGATTGGCCGAGCTGTCAATCAATCACACAATAGCAGCTGGTGCCTGCCCTGACTCTGATTGAGCAAACAACTGGAAGTCCCTCCCAAGGGGCGGAGCCCATGAAGGCCCAGGGGGTTAAAAGCCAGAGCACGAGGTCAGCCCATGGTGTGGATCCTGCCTTCTGCTGGGGTTCTCCTGTGAGCCACGCTGGAACCTGAGCTGTTTGTACCTATATGTGTATCCCTTCATACATCTTCTGTTGTTCTCTATTTCTTCTTCTCCTAATCCAACTTACCTGAAATACTTTTGGGTAACTTAATATCTTCAGTGTTCAAGGTTTTTCAGTTCAATGGTCTAAGTCAAGGAAGTTAATGCTATGATATGAGTTTTATGTTGGAAGTTGTATGAACTCTTTTGTCCATGTTCCTTGTCTATCTTTTGCCAGTAAAATTTTCTGTCATTTTGACCTCTTAACTCAATTGGTTAGAGCATGGTGCTGGTATCACTGAGGCTGTGGATTCTATCCCTGTGTGGGCCATTCACTTAGGAGTTGGACTGGATGATCCTTGTGGGTCGCTTCCTACCAAGAATATTCTTTGCATCTGGCCATGTTGGGAATACCTGGCTGGGGTTTCTCCTGTGCACCAAACTTGACTAAAGGAACTTTTGGTTACCCCCAGCATTTCAGTGTTCTGGGGTGTTCCAGCACTGCAGGCTCACCATGGCCTCTTGTTTGCATCAGGCCCTGCTGTGTCACACTGGCCCTTGGTTCCATGAGCATCTGGAGTGTCACACAGCTTGATGACATTTGTCCTTGCTGCCCCTGCTATCCCACTGCCCCAGCAACAGCCCCGAGCCCCCCGTGAGGGACAGGCCCTGCTGGGCCAGGCCTGGGCTCAGGCCTTGGCCTTTCTGCTTCCTCCAGCCAGCCCAGGCCTTGCTCAGCATTGCAGTTCCCTGCTCACAGCCTCGGGCTCCTGCAATCCTGCCCTCAAGGATCTGCTCTCACCAGTCCCTGGGGAGCCTTTGGCACTCCCTGCCCTCAGTGGGGCCACTGATGCTCCAAGGGACTTGGAGTTTTGCTTCTGACTCCTTGAGCAGCTTCTTCAACCTTCTCTCAGTGCCTGAGGGTCCTGGACTCAGCCTCAAATCCACCATGGGACTGATCAAAATGCAGAAAGCCCTCAGGAGCTCTTTGTTTTTCTTCAATTGTCTTCAAGTCTCCAGGGTTTGTGCAGCTGCTTGAAGTCAATTTGGAGTTTTCTTGAGGAGGAAGATTTCAAAGTGCACCTCGTGACCTTTTCTTATTAATCATGTTTTTACTTTTCATTTCAGAGGAGAGGTGAGTGAAGCATTCCTTAAGTGATCTTGATGCTGAATATCTCCTTAGGAGGTCTAAGCACACAGAAGAATGAGCCCCTTGCAGGCTGACCCTGTTTGGACAACCTGCTCCTCACCCCCAGCCTCCCCATGTCTGACATAGCCCACCTGGGACTGACATCCCTGTGCCCTGCAGCAGAACCTTGTCCCCTGAGCTCTGCAGCTGGCTGTCCCAGCCCATTGCACCATGTCCCACCTGCTCTCCTCAGGGCTCTGCCTGCACACAGGCCCAGGAGAAATTTTCCTGTTTGTGAGGAAAGAATGGAAAAGCCTGAGCAGGTTTCCTGAACAACAAACCCCACTGAGGAACCACATGCTCAGTCCAGGCTGCCTGGAATGATGTCACCTTTCTGCAAGGGCCAATGTGACCAGAACGGATCTCTATAAGCAGAATTCTCTGGGTCTTCAGCTGAATTCTCTGTCCCTGTCCTTTCCTTGGATCTCTGTTTCAGATGGAAGCTGCTGGTGCCATTCTCACCTTGGACTCCTCTTTTAAATGCAGACAGATGTTCCCAGGTGTGTTAAACAGATGTTGCTCACTGTTTACGCAAAGCTTTCATATCCTCATGGAACCAGGGAGACAACTGTGACATTTCAGAGCCTCACAGAACCAAGGCTCTGTTGTGACACTGAGGGGAATCATGGAACCCAGCAGACCATTGTGACACATCAATATCACATGGAAGCAATGGTCCATTGTGACAATGCAGATCCAAGGAGACCATGGTGACACTGTGGGACCTCATGGATCCAAGGGGCCACTGTGACACTGAAGAGCTCCATGGAACCCAGGGTCCAATGTGATTTTGCAGCCCCTCATTGGAACAAAGGAACCATTGTTGACAGCACAGGAACTCATGGAACCAAGGGGCCCTGGTGACATAGCAGGGCCACATGGAATCAAGGAGACTGTGGGAATCCTTAAAATCAGAGGGTTTTGGGAAAGCTGAAAAATGCAGGCCTCAGAGACAGCCAACTGCAATTACAGCTAAGTGGAAAGCATAAGGCATATCAGCAGAGGAATTATATGAAATATAGAAAGCAAGGACAAATAGAACAATGGTTTGTGCATTAACACGTGGAGAGAATAACTCCCTAAGCTGCAGAAAAGTATATCTAGCAAGATATTAGGAAGGTGTAAGTTTAATATTGGAGCCCTGTGCATTGTATTTTACAGCTTACAAGTAGATATTGTATTTGAAATAAGCAAGCATTGTTTTAACCAAAGGTATATCTGAACTTATAGTGGTTGGATAGAACTACTGTCAATATGTTTTTGCTTTTGTGATTGGTCAAAAACCTTTCAAACTGTGTTGTAACATCACGTTCTCTGGCTGTTGCTGAGGACATGAGCTGTTGGCATCTTCCCACTGTCCCAACCTTGTAATGAGACTGATGCTTGGGAGGAAAAAATAATAATAAAGCAGCTCAAGACACATTCCACAGCAGTCCCATTCCGTTTGTGCTTCTATGTGTAAAACCCCTGGCCAGCATTAGAGACCAGTGACATTTAGGAACCTTCTGGAACCAAGGGTCCACTATGACACTGCAGAAACAAGGAGATAATTGGTGGTACTATGGAAGCTCATGGAACCAAGCAGCCACTGTGACACTCCAGGACCTCGTTGAACCTGGGAGACCATTGTGACACTCCAGAACCTCATGGCACTGAGGGTTTATTGTGACACAGCAGTGTCACATGGAATCAATTGTCCATTGTGACAATGCAGATGCCAGGAGACCATGGTGACACCATGGAAGCTCACAGAACCAAGGCTCCAGCGTGACACAACAAGGCCTTGTGGAATCATAGAGAGCATTGTGACAGTACAGAACCTCGTGGAACCAAGGGTCCATTGTTAGAGTCCAGAACCAAGGAGACCATTGTGACACTACAGAACCTCATGGGACCAAGATTCCATTGTTATACAGTGGGGCTTCATGGAACCAAGGAGCCACAGTGACACAGCAGGGCTCCATGGATCCAATGGTCCATAGTGATACTGCAGATCCAGGGAGACCATGGTGATACCACGGAACCTCATGGAACCAAGGGACCAGTGTGACACTGCGGGGCCTCACTGGAACAAAGGACATGGTTGATGGGACAGAAGCTCATGGAAACGTTGGGACACTGTGACACTGCAGAGCCTCATGGAACCAAGGAGACCACTGTGACACTGAGGAATCTTCTGGAACCAAGCAGCCATTTTCACATGACAGAACCAAGGAGGCCATTGTTGACAGAACAAAACCTCATAGAACTGAGGGGGCATTGTTATACAGTGAGGCTTTGTGGAACCAAGGGGCCATGGTGACACTGTGGGGCCTCATGGAACCAAATATTCATTGTGACACTGCAGGGCTGCTTTAACCAATTGTCCATTGTGATACTGCAGATCCAAGAGACCATGGTGACACTATGGCAGTTCATGGAACCAAGGGGCTATTGTGACACACCAAGGCCTTGTGGAACCACGGAGAGCCATTGTGGCAGTGCAGAACCAAGGAGACCATTTTGACAGTACGGACCTTAATGGAACCAAGGGTCCACTGCTATACAGCAGGGCCTCATGGAACCAAGGGGCAGTTGTGAAACTGTGCAAGAGCCATAATGGAGTCAAGGACAGCACTGATGTTGAAATCCACAGGATAGAAACTTTTGAACACAATTTTGAGTATTTGAAAACAGGTATTCTTTATTACAGCATAGTGGTCACTTGGGCAATCCTTGCTCCATCTTAGTGCCCAGAGCATCGAATGAACATTGAATGAACTGAGTTTTTATCAGACACATTGATTATGTGATTTATTAGCTATCCCACTTCCTTGGACTTTATTTGACATAGTTGCACCCCTTATTGAAAGTCTTTATATGGTTCTTTGGGATCTGTCTTCAATATCCTTCAGTGTCCTTTTTAGGTGGCTGTTCCTCTATCCCCGCTTTTGAGTAAGGACAATATTGTTGTTTTGTAGAACTTCTGTTTTGTCAGCCTTGCAGAGCTGAGCTGGCATCCTCCTTGCATTTTCTGTGACTTCTGTTTGCCTCAGCTACATCTTTTATCCATTTCTCCAAGGCTGTTCTGTTCTCTTCTACTGTCCTTGACAAGAGTAAATGTTGTTCTGTTCTCCTGTCCTTGTCACAGTGCTCGCCCCACATGAGGCGAGTCTGCAACCCCCTCCAACCCATGGGCTTGGGGTGGGCAAGTGTTCCTGAGGGAACAGGGATGGGACAGCTGGGCTGGACTGACCCAAGGGATGTTCCATTCCATGTTATACCACGATCAGCAATAAACTGAGAGTAGTGGGGGCAAGGGGAGTAGGGAATTGATGCATTTTTAAGACATTTTTATTCAAAACAGCACCTACACATACAGAATCCACTCCTGACACAGCATGGTTAAATATTTTCTGCTGCTAGGAGATTTCCTGTGGATTTATTTTGCTTCTGTGTATGGCCTTTGCTTTTGTGCTTGCTTGGTTCATGGGGGCTTTTTCTGTTGTGGCTGGGTCTTGTTTTGTTTTTATTTTTTGGTTGGGTTTGATTTTTCCTTATTGAACTGCCTTTTAATTGATACATAAGTTCTACCTTTTCTTGTTGCTTGATTCGCCCCTGATGGCAAGAGAAATTTACCCAACTTAGTCATTTTGCCCAATTACATTTTGCAGTCACCATTAACTAGATGAGTTTGGTCACAGACTCCCTGCAATTTGGCAGCATCTACAAAGGAATTTAAAGTGCATTTCATGCCCTTATAGCGATAATAGAAATGTTCCACACTGGTGGTCAAGGACTGGTCACTGAGGGATGTCACCAGGGAGTGGCTGCCAAGAGGACTCTGTGCCATGGATGACATTTGACCCTGATTGTTCAGCCAAATTCCCACCCACCCCATGTTCCTCTCCTGCAGCCCAGCTCTCTCCAATCTGGCTCTGAGGGGAGCACAGCAGACCATGTCCCAGGCCTGGCTAAAGTCTGGGCACACAACATCCCCTTCTTTTCCTTCCCACGGGTGTTCTGCAATCCCTGCCTTGTGCTGCCAGTGCCTGCAATGGCTGCAGGAGGATTTGCCACCTGCCCTTCCCTGCTGAGCCTGACCAGTCTGTGACTGTCCCAGTGCCCCTCCCTGTCCTGTTTCCATACTGTTTCCATGTCTGCCCTTCCCAAGTGCCCAGGACTCTCTGGGATGGCTCTGTCCTTTCCCAGGTGTTTGAGAGAGGTCTCACAGTGACACTGCTCAGCCTTCTCAACATCCCTGACTCCAAAGGCCTTTTCCACATCCCTCATTTCCAGGTCAGTGCCCAGAGCACAGCACAGCCCTGTCCAGGTCCTTGGGATGGTTCAGAATGGAGGCAGATCTGATTTCTCCCCACAGACCAGGGAACTCCAATGGTCTCTCTGTGCAGTCCATGGCTGTCCTGAGCATTTTTTCCTGGAACCTCCCTGCCAGAATGTTTCTCTCTATGCAATCCTAACCACAGCCCAGTAATGAATTCAGGTGTTTTCTCAGAGTGTAGTGGCCTCAAGGCACTGTTTGTGCCACCAGAACTGTGCCCCCCTGCCATGTGCTGATGATGGAGTTTGTGATCACTCAGGTTCATCTCCCCACACACACACGATGCACTGATGAAATCTCCTCAGTACACACCAAACATGGCCTGCTGGCCTGGTCACTTGGTGTCCCTCCATGCAGGGACAAACAACCTCCTGCAGCTGGGGAGAGGCCAGTGCTGGGTGTGGTGATTGCTGGGGCTGGTGTGGGACAATTGCCCTGGGGCACCTTCCCAGGCTGTTCCCAGAACAAAGACACAGCCCAGGCCCTGCCCTGCTGCTCCCTCAGGTCCATCCCAGGAGCTCTGGCTGTGCCAGGACACTGCTGCGTGCCCCCTGCACACTGCCCCTCTGCCCCAGGCACTGGGCTTTGCTTGGCCAGGGCATTCCTGGAGCACATTGCTGACAGCAGATCTGGAGGAGAGCAAAGCCTTCCTGCCCTGTCCTCAGGAGATGCCCTTTGCTGATGGAGCTGCTGTGCTGGAGCCCAGCTGTGTCCCAGCAGTGCCCATGGCTTGTCCCTGCCTGTGGGCACAGCACGGATGCACAGCAGGACAGTGACCAAGCTGCCAGAGCACTGCGGCCTCACAGCCATAGAAGGGCTGGCAAGGAGAGGGTGGAGTTGGGAAGAGCAGATGTGGGAAGAGCCAGGGCCATTGTCCCTGGCTGTGCTGCTGTGCTGGGAGTCTCTTCCGTCCACCTCTGCCCACAGGCACTGCCCTGCAGAGACAGAGAAGGGCTGAGGAAGGATCCTGGACACACAGAGCAGGGCAGGCACTTGTTTTATTTAAATGCACAGAAGAAAGACCTCTTGCATGTCTTTGTGTTTCAAAAGAAAGGTAGATATCCGTGAAGAAATGCAAAGAGTAACACTTCAGTATTTTGTAAGAAATATTACAACAAGAGAAAAAGATACCATAGAAAAAACGGACAAATATGGAAAAAAAAATGTGAGCTTTTAGAGAGTTCTGAATTCTAAAGATTATGCAGCAGAAAAGTTTAATGCTTCAGAAAATACAGTCATGAATTTTCTCAGGGCATCCTTGAGTTCCTGGTTCCTCAGGCTGTAAATGAGAGGGTTCAGGGCTGGAGGCACCACTGAGTACAGAACAGACAGGGCCAGATCCAGAGATGGGGAGGAGATGGAGGGGGGTTTCAAGTAGGCAAACACTGTAGTGCTGACAAATAGAGAGACCACAGCCAGGTGAGGGAGGCAGGTGGAAAAGGCTTTGTGCCGTCCCTGCTCAGAGGGGATCCTCAGCACAGCCCTGAAGATCTGCACATAGGAGAAAACAATGAACACAAAACATCCAGAAGCTAAACAGGCACTAACAGCAATGATCCCAAGTTCCCTGAGGTAGGATTTGGAGCAGGAGAGTTTGAGGATCTGGGGTACCTCACAGAAGAACTGGCCCAGGGCATTGCCCTTGCACAGGGGCAGGGAAAATGTATTGGCCGTGTGCAGCAGAGCATTGAGAAAGGCACTGGCCCAGGCAGCTGCTGCCATGTGGGCACAAGCTCTGCTGCCCAGGAGGGTCCCGTAGTGCAGGGGTTTGCAGATGGACACGTAGCGGTCGTAGCACATGATGGTCAGGAGGGAAAACTCTGTTCCAAAAAAGAAGAAAATCAGAAAAACTTGTGCAGCACATCCAGCATAGGAGATGTGTCTGGTGTCCCAGAGGGAATTGTGCATGGCTTTGGGGACAGTGGTGCAGATGGAGCCCAGGTCGCTGAGGGCCAGGTTGAGCAGGAAGAAGAACATGGGGGTGTGCAGGTGGTGGCCACAGGCTACGGCACTGATGATGAGGCCGTTGGCCAGGAGGGCAGCCAGGGAGATGGCCAGGAAGAGGCAGAAGTGCAGGAGCTGCAGCTGCCGTGTGTCTGCCAATGGCAGCAGGAGGAAGTTGCTGATGGAGCTGCTGTTGGACATTTGCTGTGTCTTGCCATGCAGATCTGTAAGAAAAGTAATGATGGAATAGTTCAGTTTGGAGAGGATTTTAAATATCCCAGCCCAGCTTGGTGGCACTTTCCCCCCACTGCCTGCCCAGGGCTCTGCTGCCTGGAGCTGTCCCTGCCAGCAGCTGCTTCCCTGTGCCCAGGGCTGGGTCCTGCCAGTGCTGCCAGAGCCCAGCCCAGCCCTGGGGGCTCAGCTCTGCCCTGCAGACCCCTCCCAGCACAGGGCACTGCTCAGGCCAGCTCTATCTCTGCAGGCTCTGATGGCAACATCACAACAACCCTGAGGTTGGAAAAGGGACACTGATGCTGCCTGTGAGGGACCCTGTACTGATTTCTGTCACTGCCTTCTTTATTAAGATCCAAGAAAAAAAAATTATATTTTTCCCAACCTGAACTTAGAGATTTATATCTCTATGCAATTTCCCATCTAGGCAACCCAGAGCAGTAGATTATAAAATCACGATTTTCCTTTTTATGCAGCCCCTGCCTCACTGTGCTCCCTGTATAATCTGCTTGGAAATGTTCTAGAGTTAAATGTTATGCTGGGAGCAGCAGTCCTGAACAATGCAGCATCCTCACCACACAAGGAAAACCCTTCCAAGCCTTACCAGCTGTCTCCTTCCACCCAGACCTTGTCCACCACTGCTGGGAGCAGCTCCCAGGGCTGGCTGAGAGCTGTCCCTGGCAGGAAGCAGAGTCCCTGCCCCAGCACAGCGCCCTGGGCTGCAGGACCCTGCTCTGCACCACAGCCCTGGGGACCCCTGGCTGCTCTACACAAGAGATCATCAGAGAATGTACTCACACAGTCTGCAGGCATTGGGATGTTCCAGCTTTAGGAGATCACTGCAGGAGCTGCAGCTGCATTGTCCTGCAGCCAGAGGCTTCCTGTGTCAAGGGCTGGGAGTGATTCTGCCCCAGTCACTTCTGAGCATCTTCCCAGCCCTGAGTGATTGAAGCTCTCTGTGCCTCTGTGCTGTGCCTGGGGTGGCTGCAGGCAGTGGCCCAGCCCTGCTGGTCTGGGAGAAAAGCTGCTCATCAAGAGAAATGTGTTTTTGAAGCTCTTCTTGGTTGCCAGGATCGCCTTCTGATCCAGGAGCCCAGCCCAGCTCAGCAGCACAGACACAGCACAAGGACTTTAATGACCCCCTCAGGGATTGGGGCTGAGTCTCTGAACATCAGTCCCTGAGAGGGAGCTGAAGAAACTTCTCAAGAACTCCAAGTCACAATCAAACTCCAAAGTTTCCTAAAGTTTTAATGGGTCCCAATGAGGGACACAACTGAGAAAGTGTCCCCAGGTTCCAGTTAGAGCAGGAAATTGGAGGCAGAGATGATAGGTGGAGACAAAGAGAAACCAAATCTTGGTGCCCTGGGGCACAGCAGGGTCTGTGCCACCAAGGGCTGCGAGGAGACACCTTGTCCTGAGCCACTGGGGCCTCCTGGCACAGCCCCAGCAAGGCTGGCCACTGTCACCCCTTGTGCTGCCCTCAGCATCCCCCCACATCCCAGTGGCCTCAGGGATGTGCTGGGACGAGTCCCTGGGGAGCCTTGGTCAGGAATGGCCCTGGGGGCTCCTTCATGCTCCCAGGGACTGCAGGTTTTTCCAACGACTTTGGTTTTTGCTTTTGCCTTGGAGTCTCTGAGAGTTTTGTGCAATCATGGCCTCCAATTATCTGCTTTAATTAGTCCCTTGAGAGGCTCTGTCAGTAACAACACTCAGTTGGGCTGATTAATGCTTCAAATACTTCAGGTTTTTTTAAGTACTTGGAGGTTCCCTTTTGACACCAACTCTTTTAGTAGTTTATGCAATCATGGCCCCAGTTGTCTACTTTAATTAGTCCCTTGAGAGCTTTATATTGACACTCAGTGGGTCTCATTAATACATTGAGATATTCAAGGTTTTAAATGTAGTTTGGATTTTCCTTTCCTCTCTGACTCTCTGAGAGGGTTTTGGGTGATCCTGGCATCCAGTTCTTTCCTCCAAGCAGTCCATGAGGAGCCTGTGTTGGGGATGGACCTCAGTGGGACCCATTAATGCTTTGAGACACTTTGGGTTTTTCTTCTGCCTTGGACTCCTGGAAAGATTTGTGCAATCTCCTCACAGGCCCTGAGGTTCAAGGGCTCAGCACCAAATGCACCATGGGGCTGATTGGGATCAAGCTCATCACGACAAACCATGGCTCTGCCTTGATTTCCCTCTGGTGAAGTTCATTCATTAGGAATATTTTCAAATCCAGTTATGGAGAAATATTTCCAATAGATTCTATGAAATACATATTCTTATTTTGAAGACTGTATTTCATTGTTATTCTCTTTAGAGTAGAGGTGATTGCAGCATTCTGTGATTGATATTTGTGAGAAATGGATTTGTAAAGGATTCTCAAAGCATGACTGAATGCTCACACAGTCTTGTACACCTGGATGCAAACTCTGAGATAAGGTGTGCTGACTCAGAATGGCCCTGGAATAGAGAAGACATTGCTGAGAGAGAGATTGAACTAGAAACAAGTTTCACACCATGGCCTTGCAAAAAAACCCAGATGTTTTGGAGAATTAGAACTGTGAAAGATGCATTGGTGCAAAAACACGTGGGGTACAATAATGAGTGGTTGGTGTTAGAAGTATTAGCACCATTGTGTAGCAAAAGCTGATAGACTGAAAAACATTAATAAGGTGTAGTAAACACGAAATAACTCGGCTTTGGATAGAATGGCATTGAGTTTTACATGTCTTATGTTTCACCCTTCAAGGAGTCTAATAATGGAATAAAATATTTTTTAAAATATGCTTCTCAGTTGCCCCGTCTGTGTAGAGCTGGGATTTTTCAACAGTGCTGAGTCCCTGGACATCAGTCCCTGAGAGGGAGCTGAAAGAAAACTTCTCAAGAACTCAGAGTCAGACTCAAACTCCAAAGTTTCTTGAAGTTTTAATGGGTCTCACTGAGAAACTGAGAAAGTGTCCCCAGGTTCCAGTTAGAACAGAACACTGGAGGCACTGATGACAGGTGGGGACAAAGAAGGGAAAGGTGTCTCTGATGCTGAGCACACCTGGATGTGTTTGAGGAATGCAAAGGGCCAAGGACTGAGCCCCAGCCCCTGGCAAGGCAGATCCTGTCCCTCCCTCATTGCTCAGGGCTCTTCCCGGGCCACTGGGCTCTGGCCATGTGCAATGCCAAGGGCAGCACCATGGGGCAGCCCCTGCCAGGCTGCTGAGCAGGGACAAGGAGGCAATGAGGCCCCAGCACAGCAAGGCTCACTTGTCCCATGCTTTCAGTGAAGACTTTTTTCCTGATGTCAAACATATCCTACCCCTGGCTTATTTGCAGACTGTGTCCTCTCATTCTGTCAGGTGCTGCCTGGGAGAAGAGACCGACCCCCAGCTGACTACAGCCTCTGTTCAGGTGGTTGTAGAGAGTCTCACTGGAGACCATTGTAGCCATTGGGGCCATTGCAGCACGGCAGGGCCTCATGGAATCAAGGGGACCACAGTGACAGTGTGGGGCTCCATGGGACAAAGGGGCCATTCTGACACTGTGGAACCAAGGAGATCATTGTTACACTACAGGGCCTCATGGAACCCAGGAGGCCATGAGGACACTTTGAGGCCACATGGAACCAAAGGACCATTGTGGCACTGCAGGGCCTCATGGAAACAAGGGCACAAGAGTGACACCGTGAGCTCCAAGGGACCAAGGGGGCATTCAGACACTGCAGAACCAAGGAGACCATTGTGACACTATGGGGCATCATGGAGCTGAGAGTCCTTTGTGACACAGCAGGGCCTCATGAAACCATGGAGGTCATTTTTAGAATTTGAGGTTTTGTGAAATAAAAGGGCCATTGGGGCATTTCAGGGCCTTATGAAATCAAAGGGCCATTGTGACACTGCAGGGCCTCATGGAATCATGGAGTCCATTGTGACACTACAAGACCTCATGGAAGCAAGGAACCATTGTGACACTATGGAGTCCTGGCAGGCCAAGGGACAATTGTCACAATGTGTGGCACCATTGAACCAAGGAGTCCATTGTGACACTACAGGGCCCCATGGAACTGAGGATTCATGGAACAGTGCTGGACCCCATGGAAACAAAGGTGCATTGTGACACTGTGGGGCCTCATGGAATCCTGGAGGCCATGATGACACTTTGAGGCCTCGTTGAATCAAGGGGCTCTGCAGGACCTTGTGCAACCAAGGAGACCCTTCTGCCATTGTGAGTTCCCATGGAACCGAGGGTCCATTGGGATACTGCAGTGTGGGAAATGCAGGCACTGAGAGCTCTCAGGGCCTTGGGCATACAGGCTCAGAGATAGAGATGGATGCAAGGTTTGACCTGAGACCTTGGAGAAGGCTTAGAGAATTAGAGCATTAAAGTGAAACAGACATAAAACAAAAATATAAGTTTGTAGTTTAAGTAAAAATATGTTTCAAGAAAACAGAAGTATGGATTATGTAAGCAAAGCAGTATGTTAAGTAAGATAGCAAAAGATTTTAAAGTTCAGTAAAAATAACTTGTTATAAAGTTAATTAGATGTTTAAGATGTATCAATGTAGGTTTGTGCAGTGTTATATGATATACTGAAAAATGATGCATTGCACTGAGGCCATGGGAAGCAAAGCAATTAATGATTGTTGTAAAAAGACACTAGCAAAGTTCATAGAAGTTTTTGATTGGCTAAAAAACTAATATAAGGCATTTGTAACTAAGAATGAGGAAGATTCTGATATTATGGCACTGGATGTAACACCTTGAATGTCTCACCCTTCTATGAGACTGATGAAATAAAGCAATAAACCATCTTTGACAACGTCTCTCAGTTGTTCCATCTCTTGTAATATTAATCTCCCAATAGAGATCTTATGGACATCAGGTCTACCCTTTGAAATCAATGGCAATGTAGCAATAGCAAGTCGACCTGTTTTAAAAAATCAAAGGGGATTTAGGAACATCAGGTCTACCTTTTGAAATCAATAGGGATTTAGGGAAACCAGGTCTGCCCATTAAAGTCAATGGGGATTTTGCAGAAATTTGGTGCTAAAATGGGGAAATTTGGGGGAAATACTGGGCTGAATTCTGGGAATTTCCATTTCAGGATCATGGCACTGACACACTGGAAGTCCTGGCATCATTCCTGGGAGCTAATCAGAAATTCTTGATCCCACACCTTCAGCCTGTGTTGGAACTGTTCCTGCACTTAAGCCCAAAATCTTTGTTTTCAGTCCCAAATGTGGGAATTATGAGCCCAAAGTTGGGATTTTTGGCAGCAAAAATTTTCAGACATTGGGTCTACCCATTGAAGTCAAAGGGGATTGAGGGATACCAGGACTACCCATTAATAGGGCTTGATTGGGAAGGGTTAGTGGTTCAACTGGGAGCACTGGGAAGGGCTAAGGGGTAACACTGGGGTGACTGGGAGCACTGGGACATAAGTGGGACCACTGCGAGGGATTTATAGAGATACATGGGTATAAACAGGACTCAACATGTACCCTTTAAAGTCAACGGGGATTCAGGGACACCAGGTCCACCCAGTCAAAGCAATGAAGATTTTTGGGACACCAGTTTTGTGGGCCCTCGGAAGATTTGTTTGATTTAGGTGTTCAAGGTGTACCCAGGTGTATCCAGGTGATTTTTTGGTTAATCCAGGTGATTTTCAGGGGTACTGAAGTGCACTGAGGTGATTTTTGGGGATACCCAGGTGTACCCAGATGATTTTTGGGGAGATCCAGGTGATTTGGGGGAGTACACAGGTGTACCCAGATAATTTTGGGGGATGTCCAGGTTATTTTTGGAGCACCCAAGTGTTCTGACTCACCTTGATGGGTCAGGAGAAGATGATGGCCACTGTCCTTCCTTTGCATCTGAGGGGCTGTTGGGGGGCACCTCAACATTCAGGGGGTACCCCAAAACTCCAGGTGAGGGCCTCAAAGGTGGGAGGGAGCCCTGAGTTACCTCAGGAGAGGATGCAGTGCAGGTACACCCAGGTGCTTTGGTTCGTGGGGTTGCTGAAGACAGTGTTCTGCACCAGCTCTAGCTCTGGGAGGGGGCAAAGGGGGCACCCCAAAATCTCTAGGGGGCACTGAGGGACACCCCAATATTTGAATACTCAAGTGTACCAGAGTTCAGGTGAACCCATTAAAGTCAAAGGGGATTTAGAGTCACCAGGTCTACTCATTCAACCCAACAGAACGCATCACCTCCCACTTTAGGTGAGGGAGGGGCTGGAAAATTTTGGGGATCCTGTGAAATTTTGGGAATTTTTCTGGGGAATTGCTCACATTTCTTCAGCCTTTTGTGGGGCAGTGCCCCAGCCTCGCCCTTTCTGGAGTCCCTGACAGCTGCAGGCAGTGGTGCCAGGCCGAGAAGTTGGAGAAGTCGTGGCTCAGGTGTCCCCCAGCAAAGCATAGCTTAGCCTCAAGGTCCTGCCTGCCTGCCAGCACCCACTGGTGTTCCTAGGCATAGACTGAGAGGGCACCAGTATAAACTATTAAGCACTGGGAGCCCATGGAGGTGCATGATGGCAGCTCCCAGTATGAACCAGTAAGGCCTCATGCACCCAAACCCATCCTCAGTGTAGTCTAAGGGCTCCCAGGTTTATATTGGGAGGGCACCAGTATAAGCCAGTAAGCACTGGGAGCCACTCCTGAGCCCCTGAGACCTGTGGCAGCAGCTCCCAGTATAAACCAGTAAGGGTTGATGTGCCCAAACCTGCTCCCAGTGTGGTCTAGAGGCTCCCAGTGCGATCTAGTAAGATGGGGAACATAAATGGTTTTGAAAATTCAGAACCTTAGAAGTCCATGATATCCTTAAGCAGGTAGAGGGGAAATAGATCACACAGCAGAAAAGGTATGTAACAAACCATGTAAAAACTTATTTGCAAGGAAAAAACTTTAAGGTAACATATATTGCAAACACTCAGCAAAGCAAGACCTGGCTATTGTACAAATCCAACAAAACAGAAACCTGTGGCTCCAGGAACCAGCCAGGACCAGACGGGTGGTTTTGAGTGGGACAAGCTGACCTGAGGGAGAGCCAAACCTCCACTGCACCTGCCCAAAAGCAGAGGTCAAACAGCAATTACTGAGGAAGACTCACAGCCTTCATCCCCAAAACCACCAAACAGAACCACCAGGAGGGGTGGCAGCTAATTTTAGTACAAAGCAGGACAAGGAGATGGGTGGGCAAGGAGGTGTGGGCTTGTGGGATCCTTGTGTATTTATACCTGGAACCTGTCTTGACCAGGTACACGTGGTTTGGAGGAAATATCCCCCCCATGTGTCCCAGCTGGTAATGAAACACTCTACAATTTCAGTGTCAAGTCCTGATTCCTGAAATCGGGAAAGGTCCAGCAGCAGTGTTGGTTCTGTAGAGCAAAAATGGCCCCGGGTTCCATGGGACCCCAGTGTCACAACTGACTCCTTGCTTCCATGTCACCTCCTCAGTGTCAAAATGGCCCCTTCGCTCCAACAGAACACAAAGGTTTTGTATAAATATTGAGCAAATCCTGCTTAACACACCTGGGAACATCTGTCTGCATTCAAAAGAGAGATTAAAGATGAGAATGGCACCAGAAGCTTCCATCTACAACAAAGACCCAGGGAAAGGACAGGGACAGAGAATTCAGCTGAAAGACTCAGAATTCTGCTTACAGAGATCATTGCTGGTCACACTGTCCCTCGTAGGAAGATGACATCATTCCAGACAGCCTGGACTGAGCATGTGGTTCCTCAGTGGGGTTTGTTGTTCAGGAAACCTGCTCAGGCTTTTCCATTCTTTCCTCACAAACAGGAAAATTTCTCCTGGGCCTGTGTGCAGGCAGAGCCCTGAGGAGAGCAGGTGGGACATGGTGCAATGGGCTGGGACAGCCAGCTGCAGAGCTCAGGGGACAAGGTTCTGCTGCAGGGCACAGGGATGTCAGTCCCAGGTGGGCGATGTCAGACATGGGGAGGCTGGGGGTGAGGAGCAGGTTGTCCAAACAGGGTCAGCCAAAAAGGGGCTCATTCTTCTGCATGCCCAGACCTCCTAAGGAGACATTCAGCATCAAGAGCACTTGGGAAATGCCTCTATCAGCTCTTCTCTGAACTGTAATTTAAAACAAAATACTCACTTGATTAAAGAAAAAAAGTGATGATGCTCACTTTGAAATCTCCCTCCTTAACTGAACTCCAAAGTGACTCCAAGCAGCTGCACAAGCCCTGAAGTAAGACAAAGAGCTTTTGAAGGCTTCCTCTATTTTAATCAGCCTCACAGTGGATTTGGGGCTGAGTCCAGGACCCTCAGGCACTGAGAGAAGGTTGAAGAAGCTGCTCAATGAGGCAGAAGCAAAACTCCAAGTCCCTTGGAGCATCAGTGGCCCCACTGAGGGCAGGGAGTGCCAAAGGCTCCCCAGGGACTGGTGAGAGCAGATCCTTGAGGGCAGGATTGCAGGAGCCCGAGGCTGTGAGCAGGGAACTGCAATGCTGAGCAAGGCCTGGGCTGGCTGGAGGAAGCAGAAAGGCCAAGGCCTGAGCCCAGGCCTGGCCCAGCAGGGCCTGTCCCTCACGGGGGGCTCGGGGCTGTTGCTGGGGCAGTGGGATGGCAGGGGCAGCAAGGACAAATGTCCTCAAGCTGTGTGACACTCCAGATGCTCATGGAACCAAGGGCCAGTGTGACACAGCAGGGCCTGATGGAAACAAGAGGCCATGGTGAGCCTGCAGGTCTGGAACACCCCAGAACACTGAAATGCTGGGGGTGACCAAAGGTTCCTTTACTCGACTTTGATGCACAGGAGAAACCCAAGACAGATATTCTCAACATGGCCAGATGCACAGAAGATTCTTGGTAGGAAGGGACCCCCAAGGATCATTAAGTCCAGCTCTTGAGTGAATGGCCCACACAGGGAATGAACCCTCAAGCTCAGTGATACCAGCACCATGCTCCAACCAATTGAGCTAAGAGGTCCAAATGACACAAAATTTTACTGGCAAAATATAGACAATCAAGGAACATTGGCAAATGGTTTAATAGAAGATCAAATTCAAAATAAGTGTTTTATCATATCATTAACATCATTCATGTCATTTAACCTAGAAACCTTTAACCATTAAGATTCTAAGGTATCCAAAAATGTTCCAAATAAGCAGATTAGAAGGAGAAGAAAGAGAGAAGAACAGCAGGAGAGAAGGTCGATAGAAAGAGAATCTGGGCTGGGATAAAATCACCTCTACTGTGTGATTGATTGACAGCTCGGCCAATCAGAGCTGGGTTAGCATTGCCCCTGCTGTGTGATTGATTGACAGCTCGGCCAATCAGAGCTGGGTTAGCATTGTCCCTGCTCTGTGATTGGCAGCTGTGCCAGGCCATGGCTGGGGGCGGGGCTCTGTCCCACCACAAACCAAGGCCTGACCCAGCCCTGGCCCCACACGGGCATTCTGAGCACCCCGAGGTGTCTGGGACATCGATCTCATCCAGCCTCTGGCAGCCACCATGGTGACACTGTGGAACCTCCTGGAACCATGGGTCAGTTGTGACAATGTGGGTTCAAGGACACCATGGTGACACTGTGGTTTCTCATGGAACTAAGGAGACCATTGTGACACCTGAGGGCCCCAAGGAACCAAGGGTTTATGGTGACCTTGTGGAGCCCGTAGTGTAACAGAGGAGCCATTGTGACACAGCGAGTGCACATGAAGCCAAGGGGCCATTGTGACACTTCAAGGCTTTGTGGAACCAAGAACCCACAGTGACATTGCAAGGTTTCGTGGCAGCATGGGGCCATTGTGACCCTTCAGAAGCAAAGAGAACATTGTCACACTGCAGGGCCCCATGGAACCAAGGGAACATGGAACAGGTCTGGCTGACTGGGCCTCCTGGGGGCCACCTGGCAAGTCCAGCTGATCTTGGTATGTCCAGGGCCACTTCTCATCTGCCTCTTAACCACTGGGGCTCTGTGCTTTCCTTCCTATGGGAAAGAACTCCTCCAGGTGTCCAGTGCCAAAATTGGTATTCGTCCTCCAAATTTCCATATATGCAAAGATAATTCCCAGATGAAATCAGCCAGGAGAGACAGATCTGGCTGGCCGCGGCTTCCTGAGGGCTGGCACTCAAGTGCCTTTGAAAAACTGGGGCTCTGTTGTGAGGTCCAGCAGTGTCACAGTGGTCTCCGTGGTTCCACAAGGCCCCAAAGAGTAACACTGTCCTTTTGGTTCCATGGGGCCCTGCAGTGTCACCATGGCCCCATTGTTCCATCAGGTTCCACAGTGTCTCATTGGACTTCATGTTTCCACGAGGCCAAAAAGTGTCACAACTGTATTCTTGATTTCATGAGGCCCCAGAGAGTCACAGGTGCCCTTGAATTCCATAAGGCTGCAAAGGTCCACACTGGACTCCTTGTTCTTACATTGCCACAATGGAGCCCTGGTGACACAAGATCCTGCAGTGTCACAATGGATTCTTGGTTCCATGACACCCTGCAGTGTCAGTGTCACAGTGGTGTCTAAGTATATGAGGCCCTGCAGTATCACAGTGGGCCCTTCATTCCACGGGACAGCTAGGTGTCAAAATTGTTCCCTTAGTTCCTCAAGTCCCCAAAGTGTAACAATGGCTCCTTGGTTCAACAAAGCCCACTGTGTCCCTGTGGTCTCCGTGGTTCCACAATGACCCAGAGTCATCAATGGACCTTGGTTCCATTTAGCCCCACAGTGTCACAATGGGACCTTGTTTCTTCAGAATCCTGCAGTGTCACAATCATCACAGAATCACACACTCACACAGGCTGGAAGAGACCTTTGAGAGCATCAAGCCCAACCTGTGACCCAGCACCATCTTGTCACCCAGACCATGGCACTCAGTGTCACATCCAGTCATTCCTGAAACACTTCCAAGGATAGTGACTCACCCGCCTCCCTGGGCAGCCCATTCCAATGCTCAATCACCCTTTTTGTGAAGAATATTTCCTAACGTCCAGCCTAAACCTCCCTTGGAACAGCTTAGGGCTGTATACTGTTGTTCTGTCACTGCTCCCTGGGAAGAAGGGCCCAGCCGCCCCCTGGCTGTACCCTGTGGAGAAGTAGTGGGGGATATAAGAATAAAAAATTGTCAAATGGTTTGAGTGAGAAGAGACCAAAAAGAGGCTCTGGTCCAACTCCCTGTCCATTACCCAGGGACACTTTCACTCATTCAGGTAATACAAAGCCTCTGACCTTGGACACTTCCAGGAATGGGGTTTCTATTCAGAGGGCAACAACCTGTGCCAGTGTCCTGCCACCCTCATCATAAATATTTCATTGGTATGGAAAATCTAAACCTGCCCTCAATAAGTTTAAAGATATTCTCTATTATTCTGGCAATAAAACCTTAAGGAAAAAGGTTACTCAACCATGCCTGGACTTAAATCACAAAATCGTCAAGGCTGAACAACGCTGGGAGGGCGCAGAGATCTCCCAGGACATGGTTTGGAGGCCCCAGGAAAAGGATCACTCTATGGGAGCTAGGAAATCTTTGGCTCACTTGAATGGAGACTGAGGACAAAACAAGAATAGCCTGTGAGGATTACAAACGTGGATTCAAATATATTGGATCTCTTTTTAGGAGTGGAAATGAGCCTGAGATAGAAATAATGACACCAAGTGTAGGTGGAGAGATTCAGTATGAACCCAAGGAGAAAGGAATTTCCCTCCCAGGGCAGGGCTGTGGTACAGCACATCCCCCAGAAGGAGTCTGGAGCAGCCCAAGGCTTTGTGTGTGCAGGCAGAGGCAGGCAGGAGGCAGAGCTGTCAGCAAAGGAAGGGGCCAGCGAGGTGGGGCAGCCGGGGGATGACGACAGCCTGCAGGGACAGAGGCGCAGGGCATGGACACCGTAGGACAGCCTGGGCTGCAGAGGCCACAGGGATGGGCAGCAGCTGAAAGGCCCTGACACAGCCAACTCCTGCAGCACTTGGGCCATGCAGGCTGGCCCTGGGCCTGAGGCCAGCAGGGGACAAGTGAGCCTTGCTGTGCTGGGGCCTCATTGCCTCCTTGTCCCTGCTCAGCAGCCTGGCAGGGGCTGCCCCATGGTGCTGCCCTTGGCATTGCACATGGCCAGAGCCCAGTGGCCTGGGAAGAGCCCTGAGCAATGAGGGAGGGACAGGATCTGCCTTGCCAGGGGCTGGGGCTCAGCCCTTGGCCCTTTGCATTCCTCAAACACATCCAGGTGTGCTCAGCATCAGAGACACCTTCCATTGTTTGTCCCCACCTGTCATCAGTGCCTCCAGTGTTCTGCTCTAACTGGAACCTGGCTGTTGGAATTCAAAATGTAAGGAATTCTCAGAACCTTGGGCCTGTAAGCCAAAGCTTACAATTATACACAGTTAAGTAGAGATAATTGTCATTTTAGAATTTAAAATATAGAAAAAATAAAGGTAGTTACAAACGTAACAAGAAGTTTTAGAGTGCAGCAATGAAAGTTTGAGTGTTTTGATATAATTGGCTAAGAAAGTTCACACTGTAGTATGAGTCAGTAAGACAAAAATAACTTAGTATTGAATTTGAAATGCAAATATCTCTCTTGACAGTGTTTTATTGGTTAATAAATCCTTTACAGATCTTGCAAATAAATCTTTTGACTTCTAAGTCATGCTGTGAACATCCAGTAGACAAAGTTATTCTTTCTGCCTGGATAGGAAATAAGAAAAATAAACCACCCTTTCTAAAGCAACTCAGAAGTCCAGTCTCTCTGCTTCATTCAGAAAAAGAAAAAATCCCCACAAAAAGTAACATAAAAACAATAAACCCACACTTTTAAAATATAATGTAAAAACAATAAAGCTGGGGATCAATTCACCTGGGGACACTTTCTCAGGCATGTCCTTCAGTGGGACACATTAGAACATCAGGTAACTTTGGACTTCGAATCTGACTTTGAGTTCTTGAGAGGTTTCTTTTCCTCCTTGTGAGGTTTCTTTTCCTCCTTTACCCTATTTTTTCCTACCTGACATCATTGTCATCACTTTTCTGCTCTAATTCAACCCTTGGGAAACTTTCTCCTTCGTGTTTATCAGTGGGACTCACTAAAAGTAAGAGAAACTTTGGAGTTTGAAACTGACTTGGAATTCTTGAGAGGTTTCTTCAACTCCCTCTCAGGGACTGATGTTCAGGGACTCAGCCCCAACCCCGAGAGGGTCATTAAAGTCCTTGTGCTGTGTCTGTGCTGCTGAGCTGGGCTGGGCTCCTGTCAAAGGCAGCACTGCAGAGAGAGAGCCAGTATTTCCAAAATATTATTTGGAGCTCCTTGGCAGCACCAAATGCACCACGGGGCTCATTGGGATCAAGCAAGTCCTGAAAAATCCTGATTTCCATCTGGTCTGGTGCAGTTCATTAGGAAGGTTTTCAACTCCAGATATGGAGAAATATTTCAAAGAGCTTCTTAGAAATATCCATTCCTATTTTCAAGGGTGTGTTTAATTACTGTTCCCTTTAGAGCAGAGGTGATTGCAGCCTTCTGTGATTGATATTGATGCAGGGTCTCTCCTTAGGAGGTCTGGCAAAGAGGAGTTTTCTTTTTTTTTTTTTTTTTAAGCAATCTAAAACTCCTAATGTTCCCCACTGCAAACAGAGACACTCCTGTGATAAATGTGATTCGTGCTAATTAAATTGTAACTATATTAACAAAATTGTATTTAGATCAATAAAAGACTATTGTTACCGAGTGAAAGGGGGGGAGATGGGTGATACAGGATAAAAGACATCTCCCAGATGTTGGGAGTCGAAGAAGGAGGTTAGAAGAAAGTCAGATAAGAATAGTAGAAGGACGGAGGTCTGATAAGCGGCATCTAGAAATACAGCTTCAACCTTGAAATGGGCAAAAATGGAATGATCCCAAGCATGGGACTTAATTAAAGTCATGTTATGGAAAACATCTGCTCAGTCACACAGGGCGCCTGCGCTACCTGCGGGTCACACCTCGGTCACTGATGAAGATGATGAGCCTTCACCGGAAATAAGACCCTGAAAAGGATGAGAGACCCCCAACCCATTAGTAGAGCATGCGCCGTGCAGTATAGTTACGTAGATTTTAGGAATAGAAACTAGGAGGAGCTTTCTAGAAACTTTTGTAGCCTACAGTATATAAGTGGGATTGTTAGCCTGGATGCTTTGGTACGAGAGGAAGGGCAGGCCCCTCCCCGTACCCCCGGTCGGTTTTGCTTATGCTTTATATGAACCTCAATTATACTAAAACACTTACTCTCAAATTTTATCTATCCCAAATTATACAACTTTAATACTTTACTTGGATTGTATTCAGTTTCAATACTTTTTGTAATCAGCATTGAGAGGAATGTTGAATTTGTCTTTACAAATGAGCTGTGGATCAGCCTGTAGATAAGGCTAGCACTGAGAGATAAAAGAAACAATGGGATGGATTCCACTGATTGATGAATGGAAAGAGATATTTGCCTTTACAAACAAACTGTAAGGCTGCTGATAAATGAAATTGGATATCGAAAGATGAAAGAAGCAACGGGGGGAAAACCATGAATTCTAAAAGAATTAAAAATTAAAAGGGAAGGTTATACATTAGAGGGGAATTTCAGGTATCAGGCGTTCCGGGAAGTCTGTGCCTCTCAAGTACCTCAGCCAATGGGGAAAGAGAGAGGGAAATGCGGCCGGGAAAATAGGATAAAAAGGAAGCTGCGTCCTCCGAAAATTTGAGAGATCCCAGGGGAATGTCCCATGGCCTCTCCCTTTATTCGAATAAAGCAAAAAGGACTCCTCTGTCTCCTTTTTGGACATAAACCTCTGGTGTTTGTGGGTTAATTTTCCCGACAGTTTGGGGGCTCGTCCGGGATCTTTCCACCGTCCAGGGCGGCGGGCGACGAGCGGAGCTGAAGGCGCCTCACCCAGTTTGGGTGATCAGCTCCCCTTGGTGCCGGCCGGTACCGGGCGATTGATTGGGTTCCCGAGACTGTCCAGGAGACAGACGAGTGGCGGACCAGGGGGGTCCGTGAAGAGTCCGCAGGGAAGGATCACTGAAAATCTCACCGGTGAGTAAAATGGGATCTTCGGGGAGCAAACCTGGGAGGGCACCCATGGAGAGTAGCACAGGTAAACCTGAGAGGGCACCCATGGAGGGTAGCACAGGTAAAACGGGGCATCCAGAGCAAAGGGGCCCCAACAAATGGGATGATGATCCCATAATACCCCCGGAGAGTCCCTTGGGGAGAATGCTGAGGTCTTGGGAGAGATTGTATATTCACCCAGAAGTAACTATGGAAATTATGGTAAAACATTGTTATTTTGTGTGGCCAGAGTATAAGTTGGCAAGGGGACTTATATGGCTACTTATGGAACAGATAAAATTCATTTGTGTCGAATTTTGTGAAGGTATTTAGAGGAAAGTGGTGAGGGATTGGAATGTTTCTCAGCACCTTCCCCTGTCTTGTCCTCCAGTGTTGCCAGCTGACCCCCCCCTCCCACCTCCCCCCCCCCCCCCCCCCCAGCCCCCCCCCTCTCTGTATCCTCAACTTTCAGAGCAAGGGGATCAGGAAAATGTTATTCCTACAGCCCCACCTGAGAAGGATGATGGTGTAGGGAGAGGGGAGCAGCATGTTGTATCACCCCCCAGAACTAGAAGAGGAACTCAATTTAGGGCATCAGAAGCCCCCCAATAGACAGGGGTACACCAGATGCCACTCCGTCAAGTTCCTTTGGGGGGTCAAGGGGGAGGATTTCGGTTTGTAATTGTACCACTCACTACACAGGATATAAGAGGGTTGAAAAAAAAAAAAAAGATTTGGATGATCCCATAGGGGTGGGGGAAAAAATAGAGAAATATTTGGGAAATGCGGATTATACATGGAAAGACTGGGATTTTCTTTTGGGAATTTTATTTGGGTCATCAGAGAAACGAATGATTTTGCAGAAAGCTCGGCAGCTGTGGGAGGATGAACATCCACAAGCAGCGGGGGGGGGCTGGACCCAATGCACCTACAGTGGATGATGCCATCCCCCAGGCAGACCCCCAGTGGGACCCAAATAACCAGGCCAGTCTGGCTCACAGTGATTACCGTGCTTATTTGACCAGGGAGATCAAGTCAGCGGCTCCCAGAACTAACAACATAGCTAAGGCTCTGTCGTTAGAACAGGAGAAACAGGAAAGCCCCTCTCATTGGTTGGAGAGGATTAGGGATGCCTTGAGGAAGCACGGGGGGATGGATCCTGAAGGGCCAGCCTTCAACACATTGCTTAAGGTACAATTTGTTACTAAGGCCTGGCCTGATATAAGGAAAGGAGTACAGAAAGATGAAGAGTGGCAAAATAAGCCTCTAGAGGAATTGGTTAGAAAAACACAGCAGATATATGTAAGAAGGGATGAGGAAAAGGCAAAAGCTAAAGCAAGGATGATGGCAGAGTTTGTGCAGCCCCGGAGGAATAAACCACAGGGTCCAAGGGGTCCGCAGGGACAGAGGGGACGGGGTCGGCCACAAGGAAGTGGCAGAGGGATTCCCTCCTCGGCAGGGGACAGCCGACCCAAACAGGGGCTGGGGAAGAACCAGTGTGCTATCTGCAGGGCAGAAGGGCATTGGAAAAACGAGTGTCCACAGAAACAACTGGACCCTCAGGAGGAGGAAGTCCAGAGGATAATGGAAATGGATTGTTAGGGGTGTCAGGGGCTCCTATTATACCAAGGACCCACCACTCAGGAGCCCTTGATAACTTTTAAAGTGGGTCCGGATCGAGAGGAGGTGTGTTTTCTGGTAAACACAGGGGCCTCTCGGTCCACCTTAAATTTTATACCTAAGGGGGGGAAATTGTCAAAAAGATCCTTGGTTATTCAAGGAGTAAGCGGGAAGGATGAGCGAGTGCATTTTATTCAACCGCTGCTAATAGATGTGGGGGACAGATTTGAGCTGCATGAATTCTTGTTTGTTCCTAATTGTGATTGTAATTTACTGGGAAGAGATTTGATGGCTAGAATGGGAATGCAAATTAGCAGTGTAAAAGAGTGACACGGAGTCCGAAACTGTGATATCTTTGTGTAAAATATCTGAGAAGGCTTATGCTGAAATAAATCAGGAAGTATGGGCAGCCCCAGGGACAAATTGGTTAATGCCCCAGTCTTAGCTCTTCCAGATAAAAAAAAAAAAATTCAAGTATATGTGGATATCAAACAGGGTCATGCTAAAGGAATTTTGGTGCAAGAGCATGGGGGAACACGGAGGCCTGTTGCCTGTTTTTCTAAGTTGTTAGACCCGGTGCCAGAGGCTGGCCCCATTGTCTGCAGAACTGTGCAGCCACAGCTCTGATGGTGGCTGAGGCCCGAAAGCTGACAAGGGGAGGGTATCTCATTGTTAAAGTCCCACATCAGATTAAAGCTTTGTTAACTGAGAGAGCCTCTAAGTAGATGAAGAGTGCTCGATTATTACAGTATGAATCTTGTTTAATGGAACAGGAGGATTTAGAATTTAAAAGTGGAGAAGATTTTAATCCAGCCTCTTATTTAAATGGCCCTGGAGAAAAGGGGGGCCAGGAAGAAATCCATGATTGTATCCAGGTTATAGACCTCCAGACACGGGCTAGGGAAGATTTACGGGATATTCCCTGGCCTGAGGGAGAGAATGTGTTCATTGCTGGGTCCTCAAAGGTGGTAGAAGGGAAATGATTTACAGGATACTCTATCGTGAATGGGAAGCAATTAAAGGAAGGGGGGAGGTTACCACACACCTGGTCAGCTCAGAGAGCAGAGCTGTACGGGCTTGTGAGAGCCTGTGAATTATACCAGGACAAGACAGTAAATATCTTTACTGATTCTAAATATGCATATGGGGTGATACATGCATTTGGAAAACTATGGGAAGAAAGAGGTTTATTACGCTGCAGAGGAAAGACCTTAGCTCACGAGAACTTAATCTCTCACCTATTGGAGACAGTGAATTTACCAAAAAGGGTGGCAATAATCCACATTAAGGGGCATCAGTCAGGATGGCCGAAAGAGGCAATAGGAAACCAACTGGCTGATGAAGAAGCTCAAAAAGCTGCATTGTTGCCAGAAGTTTCTAAGATCCTGCCTTTGCTCCCAGTAACTGCACCACTGCCAGAGAAACTCTCTTTTCCACCAGAGGAACTTGGCTAATTAAAAAGAGTGAGGCAGAGGAAAGAAGAAAATAATTGGTTACAAGGGATGGCAAGCAGTGGATACTAAAAGCTCTAGCCTTACAGTTGTTAAAACAACTTCATGAAGGGAGTCACTGGGGCTCCCGAGGACTGGCAGAAGCCTTCCTCAAAATGAACACTGCTGTTGGTCTCTTTAGCCTGGCAAAGCGAGCCACTGAAGGCTGTTTGACTTGTGCTAAAACCAACAACAAAGTTACAAAGAAACTGGCCAGGGGAGGGAGGCGTTGGGCAGTAAGTCCCTTCCAGAGATGCCGGGTGGATTTTACTGAAATGCCTCGAGTGGCAAGATTTAAATATCTTCTGGTAATAGTATGTCAATTAACCGGGTGGCCAGAATCATTTCCAACTGTGTCAGCAACTACAGGATCAGTTGTTAAAATATTTTTGGAACAAATAGTTCCAAGATATGGGATGGTGGAAGCAATAGATTCAGATAGGGGAACTCATTTTACAGGAAAAATTCTTCAAGGAGTTATGACTGCTTTAGGGATACAGTGGAACCTCCATACCCCCTGGCACCCACAGAGTTCGGGCCAGGTTGAGAGGATGAATGAAGAAATAAAGAAACACCTCCTGAAGCTGGTGATAGAAACTAAAATGCCATGGGTACGGCTCCTGCCCCTGGCTTTAGCAAAGATAAGAGCCAGACCCAGGGGAGATATTCAATTATCTCCCTTTGAATTGATGTTTGGAATTCCTTACCCTTGTAATTCTCAGCCTAGTGGGGGGATAGAGATAAGTGATGTGTATTTGAAACAATATGTGGCTCGGATACTGTCTGTTGTGAAATCTCTTCGACAGGAAGCTCAGCTGGCACAGACCCTGCCTTTGGACTTTGCTGTTCACAACATCCAACCGGGAGACTGGGTCCTGGTTAAGGAGTGGGAAGAAGCACCACTGGTGGCCAAGTGGCGTGGACCTTTCCAGGTGTTGCTGTGTAGAGAGCCTGGTGCAGGAATGGCTAGAAGAGAGAGGCCATAGTCAGATCAATTTAGTCAGGCTAACAAAGCAGGCCTCAGCCTCAAGGGCACAGTAAAAGGGAAGGCACGTAGAATTGTGATAAGATGAACAAAGACAGACTGTAAAAGAAGAACTAGAAGAACTCTGCTAGCCATAAAATTGCAAAAGTGTAGCCACAAACTTAGCCAATCAGCATAGTGACGCAAATGGCAAGGCAACCAATGATGAGCTTAGCTTTTGCAATATGCATGAGCTAATTAAGCACTGTATTTAATTGCCACTTTACATATCAATAAACGAGACTTTGCTGATGACCGAATTGGTGTCCGCGTCTCCCTTCTCCGACAAATGGTGACCCCGACGCTGTCCCTCCGTGCCTAAAAAGAAAAACGGGGGAGAACGCGCCACGGTCGGTGAAGTTGAGCTTGGGGCCTGCTGCAACTGGGTCGGTGTCAAACGACGTAGGAAAGACACCCTCAGGAGCTACAGAGGTGGTCCTGGGCCATACGTGCTGCCGAAGCCGGAGAGTTGCAACGGCGCCGACGGTAAAAAATGGACAGGCAAGCAGCATATAATTTATTTATAGCACATATAGATAAGATAGGGCTAAAAGAGCTTAATCCCAGGAAGGACATACCGGGGTTGTTAGCCTGGGGTTATGCTAAAGGCTTATTCACTAACCCTCATAGTGTGCATGAGTTAAATGAGTGGCGTAAGTTAGGAGATGTACTGTGGGAGGCAGTATTAGAAGATGATAAGACGGCAAAAAAGTTGGGAAAAATCTGCCAGGTAGTTCATAACGCACTCCTGAAGCAACAGGCGGAGAAAAGGGCGGCACAGCAGGCAGTAGAGGCATATAAAAGAAATGCTCAGTATGGCAATAATGAGCCCCTTGCACCAAGCACAAGAAGGGTTGAAATACCTATTCTTAGAGACGTGGCAGGAATGGCCGATGGGGCTAGTTGCACTTGGCCCTCTGCACCCCCCTCAGAAGAACTGGGAAATAACGCTGCCAAAGCAGCGGAGGCAATTGCAGAGGGCAAAATACCCCAACCTTGCGGCGTAGAATCCCCTTGTCGGCCTGAACCTAGCATCCCTAAACCTGCCAGTGAGCCAAATCCTGTCCCTAGGGCGGAAAGCGACCTGCGGGGGGAAGTGGCAAGGCAGAGGAGGCAGGCATGGAATATGCTAGCTAGACACGGCCTGGAGACTGGGGATGACGCCGCTGTGAGCGCAGTCAAAGTCTGGACCTTTCCTGTAACATACACACAGGGAGTAAACCAACAAGGACAAGCTGTACAAGTGGGAGAGTATGAACCACTTGATTGGAAGTTGCTAGCACAGTTACGACAGACAGTGAGTCAGTTCGGGTTTCGGAGCGAGCCAGCCAAGCAAATGCTAGACTATCTATTTGACACATATTTATTACTGCCAAATGATCTAAAAAGCATAGCAAAATTGATTTTCACACCACATCAGCAAATGCTATTTAATGCTCACTGGCAAGCTCTTGTTGCCGAGGCAGTTGCGGTACAAAGGGGTCAGGGTGATCCCTTAGCCGGAATTACAACAGATGAGTTAATGGGAGTGGGCGCATTTCGCAGGTCAGAAACTCAGTTACTCCCGGGGGCCGACAGGGTTAGAGAAGCCATGCGTATCGTAAGAACTGCTATTGATCAGGTGAAAGATAGCTCAGGTATACCCATGTATATGGGAATAAAACAAGGAAGGGAAGAATCCTTTGGAGACTTTGTAGATAAGGCTACCGCTGCTATCGACAGGGCAGGAGTTCCAGAGTATATGAGAGGGGCGATGTTAAAGCAATGTGCGTTACAAAATAGCAATGAGGCAACAAAAAGGGTATTGTCAACTCTGGGAGCTAATTGGACGATAGAAGAAGCATTAGAAAGAATGGCGCTGCAGCCATCAGGGTCGCAGGTTTTCTTAATTAATGTACTAAAAGAAATAGGCTTAGGGCTGCAGAAACAAGCTGAATCCACACAGTCGCAGGTGCTAGCTGCTCTTGCCCCGCTCCGTGCTTCCACAGCAGCACCGGCCGCAGCGAACAACCACCGACCTCCTTCGGCGCGATGCTTTAGATGCGGAAACGGGGGCCACTTTCGACGAGACTGCCGAGCCTCAGGAGTGTGGTGCCAGAACTGCCAGAACAACACGCACAACACGTCAGCTTGTCGCCGCAAATCGGGAAACTCCAGGCGGAGCGCGCCCGGCAGCCGCGCCCAGACACAAGTAGCCGCCGTAGCATCAGCGCCATCTCCTGTCTGCAACCAGCCACAACAGGGAGCCTGGGACTCGACTTGGCAGCCGCAATAAAAACATCATTATTAACAACACGCCCCGCTAAAGTCCCAACTGGAGTACAAAGCCCGGTAACTATTAAAGGACAAGCTTTTGGAGGACTAATAGTGGGACGCTCATCGAGCTCCATTTTAGGACTGTTTGTGCTACCAGGTGTCATCGATGCAGACTACACTGGGGAAATACAAATAATAGTCTATACTCCTTTTCCTCCTCTAACGATTGAGGCAAATCAACGTATTGCTCAATTTATTCCACTTCCACAGTTAAGCCGGGGTGTTCAACCACAAACACAAACCCCACGCAAGGACCAAGGTTTTGGATCCTCTGGTGTTGCTCTGCTCACAATGGATCTCAATACTAGACCCAAAAAGGAGGTGAGGTTCACCTATGCAGGACGTACAATAAAAATGATGGGACTTTTAGACACTGGAGCAGATACCAGCATTGTTTCTCCAGAAAAATGGCCCTGTGATTGGCCATCATTACAAACCACGGATACCGTGACGGGCGTCGGAGGGTTCACCCTCGCAAAGAAAACGCCCCCAATAAGGGTTACTATAGATGGGCAGGACTTGGTAACTGTGTTATCAGTAGTTGCATTACCACCCATGGTACATTGTCTAATTGGAAGAGACATTTTAGCTCAGCTTGGGGTTGTTCTATCCAACGAGCACCCTTTGGGGTAATTGCCATTGCTTGGACTTTCCCTTTCCCAATCCCAATCACCTGGACTACCAATGAACCGGTAATGGTTAAGCAATGGCCTCTAAAAAGGGAAAGTCTAATACAAGCACATCAACTTGTGGAAGATCAATTTCAACAAGGACATTTAAAACTTTCCACAAGCCCATGGAACACGCCAATTTTTGTGATTAAAAAGAAATCAGGGAAATATCGTCTTCTGCATGATTTAAGAGCAGTAAATGAGCAAATGGAAGCAATGGGAGCATTACAACCGGGACTTCCCAATCCAGCCATGCTCCCACAACATTGGCCTCTTTTAATTATTGATTTAAAGGACTGCTTTTTTACTATAGCCTTACACCCTCAGGATACAAAAAGATTTGCATTTACCCTACCGGCAATTAACAGGGGGGAACCTGACAAAAGATATGAATGGACTGTTCTCCCACAAGGTATGAAAAACTCGCCTACTTTGTGCCAATTATATGTTGATGCGGCCTTGCAACCCCTAAGACTAAAATGGCCCGACACAATTATTTACCACTACATGGATGACATCCTATTCGCCCAGAAAATAGCATTTACAGATATTCAAATGCAGGAAATTCAAAACACCTTAGCAAAAGCATCTCTCATGATAGCTCCAGAAAAGATACAGCAATCTACACCATGGAAGTACCTGGGATGGACTATTACAAATCAAATCGTACGGCCGCAAAAACTTCAAATTGCAACAAAAATCACCAATCTAAATGAAGCACAACGCTTACTAGGAGATCTACAGTGGCTTAAACCAATTGTTGGGATACCCAACTCTCTGCTAGAATCCCTCAGGCCACTGCTCAAGGGGACCGATCCAACCACACCTGTAACCATGACACCACAACAAAAAGACGCTCTCAATGGCATTATTCGCTGCGTCAATGAAGGATTTGTCTCCCGCCGAGATGTATCATTACCTATAGACCTCACCATTTGGAATACTCCTGATCATCTACTTGGAGCACTTACACAGACACAAAAGAAAACGGGGGAGATACAGGTACTAGAGTGGATAACCCCACCTTTACAAGCAAAAAGGACAATCAGTACAAAAATCGAACAAGTAGCTACCTTGATTCGTAAGGGTCGGGTAAGGATTCTGGAAATCACCGGAACAGGCCCGACCGCAATCCACCTACCCATGAAAAAGAAGGACTTAGATTGGTACCTCCTCAACTCTGAGGACTTACAAACGGCTTTGCTGGAAGCTGGAGCAGCAGTCAACACAGGACTGCTGACACCACGTCATCTTCAGTGGTTAGGAAATTGGGACTGGGTATTAAAGCCAACACGATCGGAACAGCCGATAGCGGGTGCCATCACAGCATTCACGGATGCCGGAAAGAAATCGAGGAGGGCAGCCATCACCTGGAAAGAAGGCCCTCGATGGAAAAAGCAGATAATAGACGCTGCTCCAGAGGACAGTTTACAAACATTGGAATTGCTTGCTGTTGTGTGGGCACTAAGTGAACTGCAAGGGCCTTTGAATGTGGTCACTGACTCGTTTTATGTTGCAGGAGTAGCACAGAGAATTGAAGACGCCTCTGTGAAAGAGGTGCAGAACAAAAGACTCTATGAACTCTTACTGCAGCTAAAGCGAGCAGTAGGGGCAAGGTTTAAGCCTTATTGTATCATACACATCAGAAGCCACAAGTGGGATGTAGGCTTGGGTGAGGGCAATGCCAGGGCAGATAGATTGGTTATGAATGTAGCAGATGATAGGGGGATTGAGGCAAGAGAATCACACACACGATTTCACCAGAATGCTAAGGGATTGGTGCGCGAGTTCAAAATAGGCATGCAGGAGGCTAAAGCAATAGTGAGAGCCTGTCCCACCTGTAGTCATCACAACAGTGGGGTGGGTCTTGGGTGTGGGGTAAATCCTCGGGGTCTAGAAAGTAATGAAATTTGGCAAATGGACGTTACACACGTAGCAGAATTTGGTAGGCTCAAATACGTACACGTCACAATAGACACCTACAGCAAGTACATTTGGGCTACCGCACAAACAGGAGAAAAGGCAATCCATGTAATAAGGCACCTAACAAGTTGCTTTGCAGTCATGGGAATGCCTAGGGAAATAAAGACCGACAATGGACCAGCCTATGTCGGCAAAAGAGTAAGCCAGTTTATGAGACTCTGGGGAATCAAACACATCACAGGAGTACCACACTCACCCACAGGACAAGCCATAGTAGAAAGAGCCAATGGGACACTCAAACAGTACCTACTCAAGCACAAATCCATAGATGATCCACAAGAAAGGTTAGCTAAGGTTCTTTATGTCATGAATTTTTTGTGTGTGTTTGGGGAAGAATCAGAGCCGCCTGCAATTAGGCATAGAGGAAAAAGGGAAAGTAACAAGGAAGAAAGCACAAAAGCGTGGGTAAAATACCGAGATCCAAAGACAGGAGTATGGAATGGCCCCGCTGAGGTAATATACTGGGGCAGAGGTTATGTTTGTGTTTCTACTCCCACAGGAACAGTTTGGGTCCCTGCTAGATGGGTGAAGCCCATTCTAAATGACCGAGTGGGCGGAAAGATTCCTGGGGATACGATTGACACCAAACGACCGGGAACGGATTCATCAGAAAATAGCAGTGACCTTGCAGCCCTATTTACAAGAGCTGGGACGGTATAGCCGCGTAGCCCGTGAAGCACTGCAGCGACCACCATTGGACTGGGCAGATTGGATTGAGATCCACGCTTACGAGGAAGAACAGCCCCTCAATAGCCGTCCATGCTGCGCATGTGGGGGGTCATGGTGTGAGGCTTGGGTGGCTTTAAAGTGTGGGCGCTGCGGGGACTGCTCGTGGGTAAGGCAACAAGTAGTATCTAATTTATGGTGTGCGAAGTGTCAGGGTGAAGACATAAGGCGTTCAAGCTGGGGTGCAGCCCTAGAGGGAGAAGCAGGGGTACCATATGCACAACTCCAGAGCGTATATGAGGCACCAGAACAGCTTATGTTAGCTTGGGCCCGATGGGCGACTACTAAGTGGCTCTGGAGGCAGCGCATCAACGCAAGATCTCGCATTGTTGCTGCCAGGTGTATGCATAAAGTGCCACATCTGCCTTTCCCTCGGGTAGGGCCAGTTAAGCCAGGTACCGATCCAGAAGAAGTGTTAGACCAGTGCATAGAAAAAGTAAAGCAGTGGCACATAGCAGCAGAAAATCCAAAGTATAGGAGGAAGAAGCCACGTAAGCAACGAAAATGATACTTGTTATACTGCTTATGCTTACTAACTTTGCTTACACAAATACTTTTCCAATGGAGTACACACCTAGAGAAAATGTATGGGTAACATTTGCTAACATAACAAAGCAAGAATCAATCTGCTTAAGCTTGGGGGGAGCGCAGAATCCTTTCAAAACTTGTCTTGTAGGATTGCCAGTCTGGAAGCCAAGAGAGTTTGCAGGGTATCTTAATGATAGCAACCTACCTACAAAAGGGGATGATGATTTGTTGCAGGGTTGTACCTTCCCCAGTAGTAATCCCTCACAACACGATGGATGCTGGCAATGTGAATTTGTCCTAGCTTTAGGCAAAACCTTAGCCTCCCCTCCGGAAGAGATTGACCTCTTCGGAAGCACTAACGCATCAATGGGAAGAAACGCAGGAGGATGGTTTAGTTTTATGCCCTTAGAAGACAAAAACTTTGCAACCCTTGATTCGGCTCTTAGTAGTTTATCAACAATTCATACTCAACTCTACCCCAAATGTAACGGTAGGTACATCACAAAGGCAAGAGCACTACCCCCAGGAATATTTTTAATTTGTGGGGATCGTGCCTGGAATGGTATTCCAGTGAGGCCACAAGGGGGACCCTGCTATCTAGGGAAACTAACCATGTTTCACCCCAATGTAACTACTCTCATGCAACTTGCAAGCAATGCAAATAGAACAAAACGCAGTTTACACGATCTTGACTGCACAGACATAGGGCAACCACACTTTTGGAGTGAGTTTAGACAGGTAGCAACTGCTGTACTCCTCCCCCACGCAGCGGCCAGGAAGGCTATGGCCTTGGCCAAGCAATTGGGGTGCTGGGCAAGAGATGAATTCAATACAACCTCTCAGGTGTTAGATATGATGGCCAGGGATGTCTCAAGTGTTAACCATGCAGTTCTGCAAAACAGAGCAGCCATCGATTTCCTACTTCTAGCGCAGGGACACGGTTGTGAGGAATTTGAGGGAATGTGCTGCATGAATTTGTCTGACCACTCTGAATCCATTCACAAAAAGATACGAGACATACAAAACAGACTACATGACCTAAAGGAAGAAGATGGTTGGGACATTGATGAATGGCTAAAGAGCCTGGGCCTTGGAAAATGGATTCGGACCATTATTAAGTATGCTATCATGATCTTGGGCGTATTCTTATGCTTAGCTTTGTTACTTCCTTGCTTGATAACTTGCTTACAGAATTTCATCCAAAAAACTGTTAGCAAGGCTTGGCATACTAATCTTCTCGCTCAAAAAGAAAACGGGGGAAGTGTAGAGAGCCTGGTGCAGGAATGGCTAGAAGAGAGAGGCCATAGTCAGATCAATTTAGTCAGGCTAACAAAGCAGGCCTCAGCCTCAAGGGCACAGTAAAAGGGAAGGCACGTAGAATTGTGATAAGATGAACAAAGACAGACTGTAAAAGAAGAACTAGAAGAACTCTGCTAGCCATAAAATTGCAAAAGTGTAGCCACAAACTTAGCCAATCAGCATAGTGACGCAAATGGCAAGGCAACCAATGATGAGCTTAGCTTTTGCAATATGCATGAGCTAATTAAGCACTGTATTTAATTGCCACTTTACATATCAATAAACGAGACTTTGCTGATGACCGAATTGGTGTCCGCGTCTCCCTTCTCCGACATTGCTGAGCACAGACACAGCCGTCAAGACAGCTGAACACGGGTGGACCCATCACACTCGGGCCAAGGTCTCTGCAGCCCCAGAGATTTGGACATCTCAGCTGGAGGAGAAGGACGGGAAGCCGCGACTGACACTCGTCAGGAGTGGACTGGAGCAGCAGCCAGGGCGTCGACATCGGGGGAAGCCTCGTGTGCCCACCCACAGAGTGCCTGCTGAAATAGTCTGTGTGGGCATCCCTCCTCTCAGATCTCCAGTCATTGGGGGCCAACCCTTGCTGTCATTGTTTTCTTTATGTTAAGCTGTTTCTGTGCCTTCACTCGCCACAGGTGGTGTGGAAGAAAACGTGAAAGTAAAAATTAAGTTAGGAAATTAGATTACACAATCAGAATGTTTCTCTTAATAATGTTACCTTTATATTATCAGTTAGGTTGGGGCCAAGAATGGGAAAATAATTTTTTGACCTTAGGAGAAGAAGTAGCAAAAACCTTTAACCTTAGCAATTGTTGGGTCTGTGGAGGGCCAGGGGGATCTGAAAAGTGGCCATGGGTGGCCAGCCCAGTTGAACCTAAATGGTGGATTAGCACCCTGAGTGAGGTCCGTAATGGAACAGGATTTTGGGATGAAGAAGGAAGTCCATGGCGGCTTCATTCTTCTGAAAGAGGCACTTACTGTCTAAATAGGACAGGAAGCATAAACATGGGAAAAAGCGTTTGTGACTGGACTTTATCTTTGGGTTTAGATTGTTGGACCCCCAACTGCCTTCCTTATGATTGTTCCAGATATCAAGGCAGATGGAATCAAAGGCATGTTAAGCTCACAAATGGTAGCTGGGTAAAGTGCTTCTATCATAATTACCAGAAAGATTTAAAAGGCTGTAAAGCAGTGGGGAAGGATAAGTTTTTTGACCCCTTATTTTTAAGCTGTCCCCGAGATAATTCCACAAGTAGCACACATGTTATCCGTGACTACCAGTGGAAATGGCAACATCGAAATGGAACTCGAACCCTTTTTAATAGGTTCTGGTCCAAATCTAACAAAACAGATCTGGGATGTAACTGCAGGTGGAAACCTCATGTGGGAGCTTGGAAATGCAACTACTGTGATTCTTATGGTGGGGCGACCATTGTTGGGGGACCACTGGGCCCAGGGAGTAAGCTGTATTTTGACTCTCCAATTGACCATGAAAATTGGGAAGGTCCCTTTGCCAATGGGACCTGGGCTTTAAAGGGGCATTACTGGATTTGTGGCCAACATGCATATCGCAGGTTACCCCCAAACTGGTCAGGAATATGTTATGTGGGGTATATCAGACCACTGTTCTTTCTGCTACCACAGGTTCAGGGAAATCACTTAGGAATCAAGGTATATGATGATCTAATTAGAGAAAAGCTGTCAGTTGAATTATCCCTGGCTGGAGGGAGCACCCAAAAATGGGGTGATGATGAATGGCCACCTGAACGAATCATACAACACTACGGACCAGCCACTTGGAATCCTAATGAATTCATATCAGGTGCCAGAGAACCCATTTATAATCTAAACCGGATAATTAGGTTACAAGCTGTCTTTGAAATAGTAAGTAACCAGACAGCTACAGCTCTTGACCTTCTTGCTGACCAGGCTACTCAGATGAGAACTGCAATATTTCAACACCGGATGGTATTAGACTATTTATTAGCAGAAGAAGGGGGAGTGTGTGGCAAATTTAACGACTCAAACTGCTGTTTGCAAATAGATGACAATGGAAAGGTGGTGAAGCAAATAGCAAAAGAAATAAGAAAATTAGCTCATGTGCCAGTCCAAACATGGAAAGGATGGGAATGGGACATGTTTTCTTGGCTACCTGGTGGACTATGGGTTAAACAACTACTTTTTTTCCTCTTATGTGCTGTAGCAACTCTAATATTTTTACCATGCATGATCCCTTGCTTAGTACAACTTATTCAACATGTGATCAAAGGGATGCAGGTAATAGCCACGCCTACTGATCCAGAGATGGTTACAAAAGGACAGAAATTGATGTCACTCCAAATAATTACAAAACCAAAAAGAACTCAGGAACAAGAAATTAAGTCAATGATAGCTAAAGTTTGTAAAGACAATTATTAACCAAATAAAAGAGGAGGGATTGAGAGGAATGTTAAATTTGTCTTTACAAATGAGTTGTGGATCAGCCTATAGATAAGGCTAGCACTGAGAGATAAAAGAAACAATGGGATGGATTCCACTGACTGATGAATGGGAAGAGATATTTGCCTTTACAAACAAACTGTAGGGCTGCTGATAAATGAAATTGGATATCGAAAGATGAAAGAAGCAACGGGGGGAAAACTATGAATTCTATAAGAATTAAAAATTAAAAGGGAGGGTTATACATTAGAGGGGAATTTCAGGTATCAGGCGTTCCGGGAAGTCTGTGCCTCTCAAGTACCTAAGCCAAGGGGGAAAGACAGGGAAATGCGGCCGGGAAAATAGGATAAAAAGGAGGCTGCGTCCTCCAAAAATTTGAGAGATCCCAGGGGAATGTCCCATGGCCTCTCCCTTTATTCGAATAAAGCAAAAAGGACTCCTCTGTCTCCTTTTTGGACATAAACCTCTGGTGTTTGTGGATTAATTTTCCTGACAACAATTAGGAACACATAGGAATTCCTGCATTTCAAACCCAGTCCCCTGGGTGCTGGGGCCCCCTTGGGCCCAGGGGGTTCATCCCTCAGGGGCTGTAGAAACTCTGCCATGGCCTTTGCCTTCCCCTTGGCCTTTTCCTCATCCCTTCTTGCATTCTCCTGCTGTGCCTTTGTGACCAACTGCTCCAGGGGCTTCTTCTGCCCCTCCTGCAGCCCCCTCAGTGCCTGGGGGTGCTCATCCTCTGACAGCTGCTGAGCTTTCTGCTAAATCATTCCTTTCTGCAGTGACCCAAACAAAATGCTTAAAAGCGAATCTCGATCCTTGCACGTCCAATCCCCATTTCCAGGCTGTTCCTTCCTGCTGCTCCTTGTGCTGTCGCTGCCGTGGCCAGCCCGTATCCCAGAGCCGGTGCCTGTCCTGCCGCAGTGTCCAAACGCGGCCCCCCCGGCGGGCAGGGCCGGCAGCTCCACGGGGCCGGGCAGCGGCCGGGGCGTCCCGCAGCCTCCTGGGGGCCGGGGGCCACTGACGGGCCTGCAATTGCCGGGGGGTGCTGGGCTCAGGCAGCGCCCGGCGCTGAGCCCCGGCTGCCCCACAGCCCCGGCCCGGCCCCGCAGCTCCCCACAGGCCCCCAGCCCGTGCTCCCGGTGCCGCCCCTCTGCGCCCGCTCCTGCCGCTGCCCAGCACAGAGAAACCCCCTGGAATCCTGACCTCCTTGTGTGCCTGTCCTGGCAACCGGCGATACAAAGGATCTGCATCAGCTGGCAACTTCTGAGGATAAGAGGCTGCTGAAAAACATCCCCATCCTCAGTATTTTTCTCTTCCTCCTCTTTACCATCGTTCATTATTTCTTCCCACATACCTTGCTCCTGTTTCTTCTCTCCTGAACCATATTCCTGCACACTCCCCTTCTTCATCCAGTCCCTTCCCAGCACACCAACACCATCCATCCACAGTTGTCTAAATCCCTTCTGGACTTCCCTTATTGACTCCCTGGGTTTCCATGTCCTCGATTACCTCTGTGAGAATGTCCAAACTCTCTCAACATGCTCCCAAGAGACCCTTCAGAGATATTTTGGGATCATCATCCCTTTTGCTGGGATCCTTTCCCGGCTTTCCCTTTCTACCCTCCATGGGTGCCCTGCCATGTTTAGTCCCCGAAGATCCCACTGTAGTCACTGCTGAGATTTTCAGTGCTCTCTGGCTGCCGACTCTTCCCAGCCCCCCTGATCTGTCACTCGTCTGTCTCCTGGCCCCAGCGCCCCCCGGCAGGGGAATTTGGGGAGGTGGGAGCGGGGAGCGCCAAGGCCGGGCCCCCCCGCGCTGTGGTGGCGGCAGCGGCTGCAGTGGGGAGCGAGTGCGGGCGGGAGCGGCCGAGAGCCCAGCGCTGCCCCAGCCCGAGCTGCCCCAGCTCCATCGCTGCCCCTGCGCTGGGATGCTGTGGGTTTGGGGGGAAGAGGGAGCCGGCAGTGGGTGCTGGGCCTGGGGGCAGCAGGAGAAGGGAAGGAGTAGCAGGGTTGAAGAACCAAGTGGTCAAATACTGTACGTGGGAGGAGAAGGTGGCATTGTGCGGGAGGAGGACGAATAGTAGGAGGAAGAGGAGTGTGAGAAGGAGTAGGGACACAGGAGGAGGAGAAGCAGAATCAGTAAACACCACAAGGTTCCACCTCTTCCTTTATCTGCAGCCTCCCCCAGCCCCAGGAGCGTTGTCTCCCCACATGCAGCAGGTGACTGAAGAGGACCATGCATGATTTTCACAGGGGTGAATCTTGGTGTTTGTGAGCTTTATTGGATTAAATGTTGGTGCTTTGATTTTTTGCAGGGGCTGAATCTTTATATTTTGGAAGGGATTTGGGCTGAAACTTGCTTTTTGGGGAGTTTTTGATCTGTGTCTTGATGTTTCAATAATTTTTGTGCTGAATCATTGTGTTTTGGGGGTTCTTATAGACACAAGATGCCCAATGACTTCCTGAGTTGCACTTTGGAAGGAGGAACCCTCAGCCCAAGGTGCTCTCTTGTGTTTCCCTCCAAACCAGGATTTGTCATTCCCAAGGAGTGGATGGATGGAGGAGGAGGAAAAGTCCCAGGGATCCCACAGGAAGCGGGGCTGCAAACCCAGCCCAGGGAGCTGCGAGGAGAAAAGACCCTCCCTGAGACGGGAAGGCTGCTGGAGATCCAGATGGAGCTCAGAGCTGGTGGAGAAGCCTCCTGGAGGGGAGAAGCCCCACAAATGCTCACAATGTGGGAAGGGTTTCAGCTACAGGTCCCAGCTGATCCTACACCAGAGGATCCACACTGGGGAAAAGCCCTATGAGTGTGGGGAATGCAGGAAGAGCTTCAGCACTATTTCTTATCTGATGCAGCACCAGGTGATCCACACAGGGGAACGGCCCTACACCTGCTTGGAATGTCAGGAGAGCTTTGGGTGGAGCTCTGACCTGAGAAGACACCAGCGCATCCACACTGGGGAGAGGCCCTACGAGTGTCCCAAGTGTGGGAAGAGGTTTCAGACCAGCTCCCATCTCCTCAGACATGAGCGGATTCACACAGAGGAGAGGCCCTTCCACTGCCCCGACTGCGGGAAGGGCTTCAAGCAAAATGGCAACCTCACTGTCCACCGGCGCATTCACACTGGGGAGAGGCCCTACGAGTGTCCTGAGTGTGGGAAGGGCTTCTCCACGAGCTCTCACTTGACCCAACACCAACGGAGTCACCACTAAAGGAAGCCCTGTGAGTGCCCCGAGTGTGGGTCTGGGCTCTGCTCCAGCTCCATCTCCCATGGGAGGATCGGTGTTGGATGATCCCCAGTGACTCCCATTGGGCAGAGCCCTGGTGATCCTTGGTCCCGGTGATCCCTGTTGCGTGGGGGGAAGGAGTTGAAGAGATTTCTCTCTCTTGTGCTGCTGTGATTTGGTTGGTAATAAATTCCCTCGCTGTGCCCAGGCTGGGTCTGTTGTTCCCGTGCCGGTGCTCGGGGCGGGATCTCTCCTGTTCCTTCTCTCAACTCCCGGGCCTGTCCTCAGCCAATCAGAGAATGCGATGAAGAAGATTCAGCCAATCAGAGAGAGCAGCTGTGATGACTCACCGGTTGCCGGGCAGACCCGCAGCACCCAGTGTTCCCCACCTGGGCAGGGTCTGCAGCGGCTGCTGGGACAGGAGCTTTGTGGGCAGAGAAGAGGGGGTAACACTGAGCCAGGGGTCCCCAGGGGGAGCACACAGGCTCTGGAGGAGGGGGCACACGACTCGTTAGGACCCGTTCTCACGTTCTTGCCCAGGTAAAAGCCGAACTCCAGTGCCGGGAAGATGAAGCCCAGCACGGAGCCCCCAATCCCCATCAGCACCTTGGTGTCGATGGTGTCTGGCAACATCTCTGGGGGTTCACAAGGGTCAGAACCCCCCAAAACCTGTCACAGATACCCGAAACCCCTCTAAGCACCCTCCCAATTGCCTCAGCCCATGCAGGACCCCTTAAAATCTCCTCCCAGTCCTTTCCAGCACGACCAACCTCATTCCAACCCCTGCTTTTCCATCCCTGATCTTCTTCCATCCCCTTCAGGCTCACTCAAATCCCTCCTAGTTACACCCAGCATCCCCAGACTCCCTCCCAGTGCCCACCAGGACCCCCGGAACCCCATCCCACCCTCCCCAACATCCTTCAGACTCCTTCTCAGCCATTCTAAAACCCCCAGCCTTACTCCCAGGTTGAACCAGGCTATCTCAAACTCTCTCCCAGTTACTCCCAGCACACCTCAATTCCCCTACCAGCCCCCCCAATACCTTCCTCACTCCCCCTACACTGTGGGGTCCGGGCCGTGCCCCAGTGCCGGCTCAGGGGGTGCTCCAGGCTGACGTGCTCCACCTGGAGCTGGAGCTGACCCCGTGCCGGGGGGTGTTTTCAGCAGCACCAGGAGCTGGTAGAAATCCAGTCCCCGTTGGGGACCAGGTCGGTGGCCACCACGTGCCCCAAGAGCTCCTGCTGGCCCTGGACCAGCTCAGCTGGATGTCGGCAGAGTAGAAATCCATCACGGAGCAGAGCAGGCAGCCGTGGCTGTGCTGGGAGCTCGAGGGCCATGGTGATATGGATACACGGGGGGACACTGGGAGAGAGTGAGGACACACTGGGATCAGCTGGGGGAACTGGGAGAGATGGGGGAGGGCTGGTGTGGCACTGAGAGGGACTGGGATTGAAACTGGAGAGAATGGGGAAACATGGAGAGAGAGTGGAGCGGATTGGGGCAATGGGTGATAGGGTGGTGGTCTGGAATTGGACTGAAAAAGGATTTGGAAAGGACAGGGAATGGACTTGGAATGGAATGACTGTGGACTGAGAGGAATTTGGAGGGACTCTGGTGACACTGGGAGGGACTATGAGGATACTGGCAGGGCCTGGGGAGGCACTAGGAGAGACTGGGATGGACTGGGAGAGACTGGGACGGACTGGAAGAGCCACCATCCCACCACTTCCCGTCCCTCCCGCTCACCCGAGAGCTCTGCGCTCCCAGCCCGGGGGGCTCCCAGTGGCACCAGTAGGGCCCCAGCTGCCCCACACGCCCCATGGCCAGCGCTGGGCAGGGTCTGACACCTCCCCCCTGTTGGAAACCTGGAAACTGAGGGGTTTGGGCTTTCTGTGCTGACAGGCACTGACCTCCAGGAAAACACTGCTTTTGACCTGAGGTCGTGAAGAAGCTTTCCAGAATTGAGTGATAGAACGGGGATCACTGGTGTGTAGTTTGAATAGAAGTGTGTAATGTCCCATGGTGGACAATTTAGAGCTTGGGGTTTTAGAATATAGTAATGTATATAAACCAAGATGAATGTTTTAGGGTGGAGTTTTCTTTCTTTTTCACCTTCTTCACGGGTCTAGGTGGTACTTCTGTAATTGGATAGAATATTCCACATTACAGGTCATGGGTGATTGGTTGTTGGGTTAATAGTAAAAAGAATTTATCTGTCTGTTCTTAATTGGACAGATTGGCCCTTAAAAGGCCTTGTAGAGAGAGAGCGAGATACGTCTCCATTTTTAGCCTGTTAGCTAGAAGTGCTGTAGAACTCACTGTAATATAGATTAGAATTAATAAATATCTGAGTCCAAACATGAAATTCCGTCTCTCGAGCATTTAATCCTGACTCTGGAAGAATAAATATAAAACGTGATACTCCCCACCCCAAATTCTCCTGGCGGGGGGCGCTGGGGGCGGGGCGCGGGTGGAGTCCAGGTGAGGAGCTCTGGGCGCTCTGGGACTGCCTGAGGAGTCATCAGCGCCGCGCGCTCTGATTGGCTCAATTATTTTGGTGCCTTCTCTGATTGGCTGAGGAGAGGCCCGGGAGTTGACAGGAGGACCAGGAGAGATCCTGCCCCAACTTAGCGGTGGAAGAACATCCAATTAACAAGGCATGCAGATCATTTCCCAGCGGTGCCCACACTCCTGTAGGAACTAAATGCACCGAGGATCTCACGAGGGTCACCAACTCTCTGGCGGCCAAATCCAGCCCTGCGCTCCCTGCGGGTGCGGGCACTCTGGGAAGGGCTCAGCTGCGGGTCAGATGGCCGGAGAGTGGCTTGGTGGTCACCTCGTGTGTGAGGCAGTGATGGGCTGGGGAGATGCGTGGACACTGCACATAATCCCTTCCAAGCTAAAATCATTCCAGGAAGGAGTAACAGCTTCTGACAGAGACCAAGTGTTGCCACCAGGTGCTCCTGCCAACAGCCGCCTGCAGAAAGGAGCACACACACCAACGCACGTGGGCTTTGGCTGTCCTCTGGCAGAGAAGTCCCCAGGGGACACAGGTCTCTGTGGCAGGAGCAGGCACCAGCATTGGCAGGCCTTGGGGGCGGCAGGTCTCCTTTGGCAGGGACTCTGCCACACCTGCTGATTTCACTGTTCCCAGGACTCAGAGCAGCATTCGTGCCCTGGGCCATACGTCCCGTGTCTGTGTCACACTCCCGTGTGTGTGACAGCCACCCAGCACCGGGTCTTGTCCCAAAGAGGCCCCGGCAGCTGCTGTGGAAGGCCCCGGTGCCCTTCCTGCTGCAGCTGCATCGGCAACCGTGGGGGCTCCTTCTGCTGCCCTGAGCAGGCAGAGCAGAGGAGCATCTGCTTGTTGTTTGAGCCATTCCTAAAATTCCTGTTGGGCTGTCCTCGAACCTTGAGGGAACGTCTTCCTCGCAAGCTGGGCCACTTTGGGGGGGGTGTGGGTGCCCCCAGGGCACGTGGAGGTGTGTCCTAGGGCTCTTTGTGACACAGTGCACCGTGGTCACCGTGCAATAGGAAAGGGACAGAGCGTACAAGGGTGACCCTTTGTGACACATTGTGACATAGGTGCTGGCGGTGACACGGCCACACCACAGTGCTCGGTGCACTCGTCGGGACAGGACGGAGAGAGCGGTGCTGTGAGGAGCCCCCACACAGCCAGCTTGTTCCCTACTGACCCGGAGCTTTTCCAAAGTGTTTCCTCTGCAGGTGGCCTCGAGGACAGACTGCAGGACACCGTGTCCTGTAGCCTTCCCAAGGCTTCTCTGTTGCAGGTGCCTACAAGGCACAACTGCAGCACTTGCTCATCTGGAGCTTTTCCGAGACATCTCTCCTGCAAGCAGTCCCAACTCCAAACAGTGACATGGAGCAGACGCCACCCAGAGTGCCCAAGCTGGCCTGGGTGAAGGAGGAGGCTGCAGCTCCCTCAGCACAGCAGCCTGAAGAGCTGGAGCAGATCCAGCTGCTGCAGGAGGGTGAGTAGCAGAGCTGGGTCACAGGGCTGGTGCCTGCAGCCAGCTTAGCCCCATCCCATCCCATCCCATCCCATCCCATCCCATCCCATCCCATCCCATCCCATCCCATCCCATCCCATCCCATCCCATCCAACATGCCCATGGATAGGACAGAAGAGGGGCTGGGGCTGAACCCCCTGGCAGCCACACCCCATCCCTGGAGCATCCCAGGGCTGTCCCTGCCTGGGAATGCAGGGCTGGCCTGTGTTCTCCGGTCTCTCCCACAGCCCCTCAGCCCTGGCTGCGCTCGCTCTTTGCCAGGTGCCGCCATGGACCCGACACAAGAGCAGGACCCTGCCCGTGGCCGCTTCCGCAGAACAGCGCAGGTACTGCAGCCATCCCCACCTGGGCTGGGCCTGCTGTCACTGCTCAGCCCAGCACCGTGCTTGGAGCACTCCATGGATTCTCCCTCTCTTCCTGCCCTTCTCCTGCAGATGATCTATGAATTCATCATGTGCATTTGGCGGGAAGAGACCACCAGTGTGGGCACTGGGCTCTTGGCAAACTTTCACCTCTTCAATGCTGAGACCGGGGCAGCCATGCTGGATTTGCTTGTGGAGAAGGGTGTCTCCAATCCAAAGCAAGTAAGCAGCCTGTGGCCAGGGCTTGATCACCCCAGGAATTGTGTGGCACCTCAAGCCAGCTCTGCTGGGTTCCTTCAGTCTTTGAGGCCCAGACCAATAGGGTAGGAAGGGCAGCACTTCTCAAGGGAAGCTGGGGAACCTGCTGCTCGGGCAGGTATCCAAGTCTCCCCGGGCCTTCTGCAGGTGCCAGCCATGGTGAGGTACATCCACAAGTGGCTCACGGCCAATGAGTCTGCTGGGCACAGGCTGGACAAGGCCCTTCTGGAGCTGACCAGGGAATACCCCTGCGATGTGCTGATGACTCTCTTGCGCTGGGCCCCATCGGGTGACAGGTATGGCAGCCCCACCTGCCTTGAGGGTTTAGGGTTCCCCGGCCCGTTACCCTGTAGAGCCTGTCCCTGGTGACTGCCAGACAGGGGGACAGTTCCAGGAGCCTCTGGCTCCTCCGTTTGCCAGTGCTGCCATGTCAGCCCCTGAGCGTGCTGCCACGCTCCCTCCCTGCCCCTCAAGATGCCTGCACCCCCGTGGGCTGGCTGGGTGCTGCCAGCAAGGGCCGGTGGGCAGAGGCAGGGCTGACGGCCAGCGCGAGCCCCTGCAGCAGCCCAGGCCACAGTGCTGTGGTCGAGACCCCCCTGACACAGAGCTCTGACCCCACAGAGCTGCTACGGCCATGTGGGGAGTGATCATGTCCTCCACTGGGACTGCGGAGCCGGCGCTGCAGATACTCCTCAATGTGCTGAACGCCTGGCCAGTGGACAGTGTGTACACCTCCGATGGGGACAGCACAGGAGTCTTTGCCCTGGCTGTGAGTTCCTGCAACTGACCTTGGCTTGCCCCTAGGCCACCTCTCCAGCAGCTCGATCTCTGTCCTCCCCCCAGCTGCATCTCTCTGCCTCAGGCACTGCGCTGAAACCTGCCTTAGGGGCAAGGTTCAGGGGCACCAGGCTGGGTGACCCCGCGCGGTGTCTCCCCCGGCCTCTCCCTGGCATGCTCGGGCCCTGCCACACGGATGTCTTGGCACTGACTGTTGTCTCTGGGTGGTTCATTTTTTGCAGGCAACCGTGACACTGTGGAGGGTCTTCAACCTGACCTGGTGCCCACCTATAGTGTTGGAGTATTTTCCCCGTCTCTTTCTGTGTCTGCTCTTCCAAGTTTACATCAGCGCACTGGATACGCCAGAGGAGGTTGATACCTTCTGGAAGGGGTGCCAGGAGCAACTGGGCCTTGCCACCAACCCCCAAAGGTGCTCCATCCCAGTCCTCCCAGTCTCCCTATCCCTTCCAAGGCAGGAGCGAGGGCTGCCAGCATGACCTGGGCTTTGCTCTGCACACAGGTTTGCGGTGCAGACCCTGAAGGTCCTGCTCTGCCGAGTGCAGTGTGAGCGTGTTGTGGTAGCCATGGAAGGCAAGGCTGGCTGGGACACGCTGCTCTGTACTGACACCCACCACTATGCAGTGGGACTCCTGGCCAGGTGAGACCCCCTTCTCCCTGCTGCCCCCGGCACTTGTGCCCAGGGTGCCCCACACAGTTCCCATAGGCATGGGTGAGAGGGCTTTGTCACAAAGAGACAGACGAGCAGACTGGAAAAGGCTGGCAGAGGAGGGTGCCCAGGAACAGCCGCTTCCCAAAGCGCCTACGGGGGGCTTGGGAAAAGACCAGAGCTCCGTGGGTCACTCCTGGGAGAGCTTTGCCCACCCGGCTCAGGGGCAATGATGCCTTTTCCCCCCCACCAGGGAGATGCGCTGTGTCTCCACGATCTGGTGTTGCAGCTTCATCTCCTGCCTCTTGGAGCTCCTCAGCCAAGACATTTCAGACTGGCAGCTGCCCGCCATGGCATTCCTTGTGGAGGTGAGCCCCATGGGCAGCACAGCTGAGCTGCCTCCCACCTCTCTGCCCTCTCACAGCCGCAGCTGCCTGGGACGGTGCCCGTGCCCTGTGCTGCTGCCTTGGCTCAGGCCTGTGCAGTTCTGAGCTCCTGCCAGCTGGGCACCCCGGTCACTGCTTTGTGCCTTTCAGGTCCTGGACCTCCTGGACATCAAAGAATGGGGTGACAGCCTCCTGGAGATCATGGCAAGGCGCCTGCAGAGCACGTCCAGGGAGATGCGTCGCCTGGTGCTCAGAGGCCTCGTGCAGCTCAGCAAGGACCCCTCGATGGTGAGAAGACAGCAGCGGCTGAAGCTGTGCTGGCAGCGTGGGGCTGGGGAAAGCAGCCCCTTGGGCTGGGCTGGGCTTTGGGAGCCGTGGCAGCTGCTCCCAGCTCTCCTGCGTTGCTGTTCAGCTGCCCGAGTGCTTCAGGACAGGCCTTCGGCCCCTGGGCTCCACGGCAGCAGCAGCAGCAGCGTGGGCTTGCCCTGCCTTGTCTTCCGTGCAGAACATTAGAATGTACAGCCTGACAGAAAGCCTTGTGGACCTGTTGCGGGATGCAGATGAAGACATCGTTGAGATGACCGTCGCGATGCTCAGCTTTCTGCTCTCGCACAGACACCTCGCAATACCCAGCCCCATCGCCCTGCGGCTGGCTGGCGCGCTCTGGCCACTGCTGGACAACGTAAGGCTCTGTGCCCCCAGCCACGGCCACTGGGTGCTGCCCCCAAGTGTGGGGCCCCATGGATTTTTGGGCCTGTGCACAGAGGGGTCTGGAGCAGCTGATGTGGAGGGCTTTTGCTTCCTTTCCAACAGGACAACCGCCATGTGCAGCTGCTCTCCATTCGCCTCTTCCAAGAGGTGATGAGGTTGGTAGCGGCCAAGGGTAAAAAGCCCCTCAAGATGCTTGTGAGCAAGAGCCTGCTGCCACTCTTCTTCAACTGCCACGATGAGAACATGCGTGTGGCAGAGGTGAGGACTCCTGGGCGCTGCTGTCCTCCTGGCAGGGGGCTCAGCTGTCTCCCTGCACCCGGGCACCTCATGGGCTCCAGCCTCCCCTGGCCTTGGCACAGGGAGGCAGGTCCTGTGCCCTGGGCTGCGGTGCCATCTCTGGGTCTCTGCTGCTCTGCAGGCCTCTTGTGAAACGCTGCTTTCAGCACTAAGCTTCCTGAAGAGGAGGGACCTTGAGCACCTGCTGATGGCGGATCAGATGTGGAGGTTTGGCGAGTGCTTGGTAAGAACGCTGCTCCCTTCCCTGGGCTGCCCACGCGGGGTCTTCTCCAGGCTCCTCTGGCCCCAGGGCCGGAGCTGATGGAGCCCCGAGCTCCATCAAGCCCGCGCCTTGCCGGGCCCTCTGCCCCGCTCAGGGCTGTGCGGGCAGGGCAGGCCGGGGCCAAGGGACAGAGCCCGCGCCAACCCTTCCCTCCGTGCCCTGCCACTCTCTCCAGCTGGCACAGGACAGGAGCCGAGCGGCCGAGCTGCTGCGCCAGGCGCTGCCGTACCTGCGGAGCCCACAGGAGCCCCTGCGAGAGGCGGCCGTCAGGTTTCTTGGTGAGCCACAAGCCCGGCTCCCTCCCCGCCCCGCCGCAGCTCGGCCCCAGCCCCGCCTGCTGCCCCGGCAGCGCCATCCGGGCCGGGGCTCTGGAGCCCCGCCTGCCCTCGGCGCCGCTGCCGCCCTCTCTCAGCCGTGTCCTTGGGCGTCAGGATGCGGCGAGGGCCGGGCCTGAGCCCTGCAGGGGAAGGCGCTGCTGTGGCCGCAGGGCTGGCAGCGCCGCTGCGGGGCAGCTGTGCGGCTGGGGCCGTGACAGGCTCTGTGTTGGCAGGGATGGCCGGGCGGTTCCTGAGAGAGCAGCAGCGAGAGTTGCAGCTCATGTGCAGGGGTGAGTGAGGCCAGCGGGCTGTCAGCGGGGGCTGGCGCTGGCAGCTGCGTTCCCTGCCCCGGCTGGGAGGGCTCTGCTCCCTGCGCGCACGAGGGGCGGCGTGGGCAGAGCACAGAGACCTTCCAGGGGCCTGCGGGAGGGACATTCGTGGCCAGCGCCTTCCAGCTGATCCTTGCTGTCTCCTGCTTCCTCTAGGCCATGGCAGAGCTGCCGTGTGGGATGGATGGGGCAGGAGGGTCTCCCCAGGTCCCTGCAGATGCAGGCTCTGACTGTGGCTCTGTTCCTCTCTCTTCCAGCCCTTCAGGACATGACGGATGACACCAGCCCTGCCATCTCGTGCCTGGCTCTTCAGACTCTGTACATCAACAGAGTTGTACAGAGCATTCCCTCCTCCCGACTCCAGCAGATGCGAGATGGATTCCGCCGCCTCTGGAAGTCACGGCCTTCCCTGTGTCGCAGGGGCTGGTTGTCCTGCGTGAGCAGTGTGGAGAACTGATCCGGGAGGCTGCGTCTGCTGGGGCCACCTGAGCCTGCAGGGAACATCTCTGCTCTGCAAGCACTTTGTTTCACCCCATTGTAGGATTAGTAAATTCCCGTTGTTATACACAGAGGTCCAGGAGCTGTCTTTTGGTGCCCAGAGTCTTCAGGCCAATGGGGAAGAGGGCACAAAGGGTGCTTGTGCTCGGCAAGTGGGCCAAGCGTGCGGAGTGGAAGGGAAAGTGGCCAAAAGGCCCTTGACCTTTGGTGGTTCTGTGGAAGCCTTAAGGCTTCTGACAGAGCGGGCAGGCAGAGGCCGGAGCTGCGGCGGGGATCCCTGAGAGACCGGTCCCTGGAGATGGCCAGCACCCCTCTCCCAGCCTGGAAGCGCCATCTGTGTCCTGCCTGTGTGTTGCTGGCTGGATTGCTGAGGGCTCTGAGGTGCCGCTTGATGCGGCTCCTCTGGAGCTCCTTCAGCAGCCAGGCAGGCCTGGGGGAGGTCTGGAGGGCACGGGACAGTGGGAGGCCATGAAGGGCTGCGGTGCTGCCAAGGCCTGCTCGGAGAAGGCAGTGGGAAGGCGTGAGGGGGATGCGTGTGGCGGTGGGTGGCGGGAGGCTGTGATGGGCCAGGAGGACTTGTGTGGATGGGTTGGTGGGAATCCCTGAGGAACTGGGTGGCAGAGGCCATAAGCAGCCCCCAGACAGCCACCTTCTTGCTGCCAGCCGGCTGCTCTGGCGCTTCCCCGACGCGTCTCTGGTGCCTGTGGCAGAAGGCCTCGAGGCCTGGCCTCAGCAGGACGGTGGGGACAGCCCCGAGGTGCCCAGGCTGCTTTGGCCAGGGACAAGGAGGGACAAGGAGGCCCTGCTGGAGCATGGCCACTGGCTGCTGCAGGCAAGGAGCAGTGGGAAGTGGCAGCGCTTGCAATCAGCCCGGCTCCCCAGAGCTGTCCAGGCCACTGTGCTGTGTGGCCAAGACTCCCCTGACACTGAGCTCGGGACCCACAGAGCTGCTGCCACCATGGCAAGAACGATGTCTCCTGGAGCTGGCCTGTGGAGCTGCTGCTGTCAACGTGGCTCTGGACACCAGAGAAAAATCACCAGAGTGTGCCCAGGAACAGCAGCACCCAGAAGGCTTGTACCTCCTCAGGAAGACATCCACACCAGACAGGATGCCAAAAGAGGGGATGCTATGTGCACAATTTTTTGTGGCTTGGCAAAGGGTGTAAGGGAAAGTGGTCACCATGGTTTTCTCTTGACTTGCCAGAATCACAGCAACGCTTGGCAGCTTCAGCTGCAGCCTGTCCCCCTGACTGACCTCAGCGGCTCTGCTCGAGGGCACACTCGCCTTCCGGAGTGGGCTGTTGCAAGGCAGCAGCGTTGGTGCCATCGTTAGAGACTCTGATGGGACACGAGCCCTTAGTTGCAGTTGTTGACACTCTCCTCCATTGTTATAGTTTTGACTTGCCAATTTAAATATACTCATTTTTCTGCTGTGAGACAGAACCAGGAGCAAAAGAGCAAGGCAGGACTGGAACTTAAAAAGGGTATAAAAAACTTTATTATCTACACAAAGAAAGAGAATGAAAAGCAAATTCAGAATAAGATCTCTAGAGCACTCATTCCTTCCCTCTCCCAACCTTCATAACAACAAAACAAACATACAAAAAACTACTTCAGTCAGTTCCCAACTTAAATAGTCCTTTTCAGTTCACTTTGGAGAGAGAAGTTTCCTCTTGTCAGGCCATAGGGACTTCACCACAAGACGGGAAAAAACCAGTCCTCTCGTGGCTTCACTTTCACGATTTGCATCTGCCCGGGAAAAAACTTGCCAAGTCGTGAAGTTCCTCCCATCTTCACAGCTTTCCCAAAGCTGTGCTTATGGGCCATACTCATGGGGTATTTACTTTTAAGAATTAACTGTTCCAAACCAAACATTTTCTTCATCTCTCTTTCTCTCTGTTCATGCTCCATCTCCAGAAAAAGAGATCTCCTTTTCTCCTCGGGGCAAAGGATTCTCAACACAGATACCTCTGATTAACAATCTATCAAATGGAACATATGCAACCTCCCCGTGTCTTTCTCCATGGTTTATAGGAATATTCAGTACATCAGTTCATCCCTACAATCTTACAAAAGGATTTTTCAGCCATCTTCACAGCATCTCCTCATTCTCCTTTCATCTAAAGAAACTTAGCTCTTGCTTCACTGACTTTGGAGCATCTCCTTTTTCCCCTCTCATATTCAAAGGAAAGCCGGAGGTCTGCAAAATCTTACCTGAGCACTAAAGAGTTAAAGTTACACACAGAAGTCACGGCGCTGGGTAAGGGGGCGGCTGAGATGTTAATCAGCTTTTCTGGAGCTTGCTGCAGCCTCACACTGCCCATGGCCACCCCTGCTTCCAGACAGGGCCCGGCTGCCTCCCCCAGGCCGTGCGGGGGCTGGGCGGGCTCGGCCCCTCCAAAGCTGCTCCGGGCCAGCAGCAGGAGCCGGGCCCCCCCAGAGCCGCGGGCTCGTAGGGGAGGAAGCCGGGCTAAGGTCTCATCAATGAGCCTTTCCTCCCCCCGGCCATCGGGTTCCCTGGTTTGCAAACGGGGCCCAGCGGCCTCCCGAGCTCCCCCCACATGGGAGGGAGCCCGGGCTGGGCTGTTGTTACCTGCCCAGCCACCGGAAATAAAAGAGAGTTTTTTCCCTCGTTACCGCCTTCAAAAGGTGTGCTCACCGAGCGAACTAACTTTCTGCAATTGGTTGTTCAGGCTGTCAATAACCAAACCAGCCTCCAATTGGTCCCATCAACTCCCAGAGGGAGCTCTCATAGAGAGAATTTCTCTCTTGAGTTTCTTCTCCCCAGGTGAAACTAGCACAGAAGCCGATATTAGGGAAGATCCTGCTGCTTTCCACCAGTTTTAGAGGGTCATAAACGCTTTGGGGGATTTCCCGGTTAGTTTAGGGACAGATGTGACCCCTTTTTGGGGAGAATCCTGATGCTTTCCGCCAATTTCGGGGATTCTAAACGCTTTGTGGTGGACTCACTTCCGTGGGTTCTGGTGCCGCCCGCCCACGTTTCGAACTGGTCCGGACTGGTGCTCCCAGTGCCGCGTGGGGCGGGGCCGCGGGGACCCCCCCAGGGCACAGCGCGGCTGCTTTGGGGCTGGCGGCACCGCCCGGCGCTGGGCATGGGGCGTGTCGGGGGAGCTGGGGCCCTACTGGTGCTACTGGTGGTGCTGGGAGCTCACCTGTCTGGGGGCCAGCGGGACTCGGGTGAACGTGTGTGCTCCCCCCGGGGACCCCCAGCCCGGTGTCACTCTGCCCCCGAACAGCTGCTCCCAGTATTCCCAATAAAGCTTCCCAGTTTGCCTGGTCCCATTTACTGGGGGCCAGTGGGGAAGGACTTGGTGGGACCCCGCAGGGGGAGCCATGATTGAGGGGGAGGGGGTCAGAACTGGCCCTGGCATGGATCGGGAATGGGGACCCCCAGGAAAGGTCGTGTCCCCGCCTTCTCACCCCACTCTGGGGGGCCTTGGGAGGAACCTGAACCCAAACACGGCACCGCACAAACCCCAAAGGCGCCAGGACACCCCTAAGCCACCAGGGGAATTTGGGGAGGGGGCGCATGGGGGGCACCCAGGCTGGCCAAGAGCCCAGCGCTGCCCCAGCCTGACCTGCCCTGGCTCCATCCCGGCTCCTCTGCGGGATGAGATGGTGTTGGGAAAACGGGGGGGCCAAGGGTGAGCACTGGGCCCAGGGAGAGCAGGAGAAGGGATGGAGGAGGAGGGCTGAGGAAGGAGGGAGAAGGGCCGGAGTGGGACCCCTCCCTATGCAACTTGGTGGTCCCAGCCCCCTGTCCAACTCTTTAGGGGTACCAGCCCCCTCTTTTCCCCTGCTCTTCCACCCCTTCCCCACTGCCCCGCAATCAAACACTCCCGTCCTCCATGCTTGTTTTTGATGCTTCCAGGTCCTTCCTGCTACCTCTGGGGGTCCCATCCCCCTTTCCCTCAATTCAGGCATCTCTTGAAAGCTTCTTTCTGGTGGGATCCCTGAGTTATGGGATTTTTGGGGTGCAATTTTGGAGGAGGACAGCTCTGTCTGGCTTTCCCCTCCCTGTTGTGGCCTCTCAGATGCCCTCGACACCCTGGGGGTGCTGGGATTTCCCTGCTGGGGACAAGGACGTTCATTCCCTTCCAGGAGCCCAGTGCCCGGCTGGGGCTCCAGGGCAGGGGGTCCTTGAGCAGCTGCCCCAGAACCTCCGCCAGGGTCTCCCAGCGCAGCCGGAGCCGCTCGGCCTGGGGTCCCCAAAGGCCTCAGCGAGCCCCAAGTCCCTGCCAGGAACCCTCAACTCCCTCCAAGCCAGCATCCCCCACAGCCCCTGCAAGTTCCCCCCATGGCACTGGCCGTGGCCGTGTCCCCACATGTCACTGGCCATGTCCCACCATGTCCTCACCCATGGCTGTGTCCCCACCATGTTTCCATCCCTGTCATTGTCCCTCACATCTCCATCCATGCCGTGTCCCCCCTCAGCCCATGGTAAAAAGATGAGAGTTGCTGTAGCTCATACAAGGACAAACAGCATTAGTTTAACCCATGGTCTGCCAGGGAACCACGAAAACGTGTCCCATTCCCATCCTTTCCACATTTGGGCCATAATATGAGCTACTTTCTCACTTCCTTTGTTATCTGTTTCACCACTTTTCCTTTGTGATCTATTTGCAAACAGCAGTTTGAGTCATTTAATTTTCCACAAACTCCTCCTCTTTCTGTTAGTGGATGATCTGATTCCATCCCATGGAGAAATATTGCATTCCTCATCTGAATAGATTGGTCAGTGAGAAGGTCAGGAGCTGGAGCTGTCTGGTTGGGTATTATTTTGAGGACATGTGTAATCTAATTATGCTATTGAAATGATAAATGGGTTCTCTGGCTCCTGATATGAATTCATTAGGGTTCCCAGGGGCTGGTCCATGGTGTTGTAGGATTTGTTCTGGTGTCTGTTCATCTTTTCTCCATTTTTGATGTGCTCCCTCCAGCCAGAGATGCATCAATTGACCACTTTTCTCTAATTAAATCACCACATACTTGGATTTCCAACTCATTTCCCTGAACTTGTGGCAGCAAAAACACCCCAGTGCTCCAATACACCCTATATAACCTAGACAGTGACAGCACATGTTGGAGTGGGGAGAGGGATTATTCTCCCCCACTTTTTTTAGTAAAATTTTCACAACATTTTCCGTTTGCTGTTTCCGTTTGCAGCTTAACCAATTTCTGTTGCTATCAGATATCCTCACTATGGGCTCTGCCTGTACAAATTCCATCTGTGCAGGCAGGCAGAGCTTGGGGTGAGGGACAGAGGAAATAAGCCCTTTCCTTCCCCAGGCCAGAAGAGTTTGGTACATTGTCCATAGATTGTCTCAGCAGAGTTAATTTGCATTTCTAAAGCTCCTCTCCTGGCTCTGCCTGGAATGAATCTTCTCTTCCAGCACGGCCCATCAGGTGCCTCACATGTTCTCTCCTTCCTCTCTCCCCTCACCTCCCCCTGCTTTTTTTATTTTCTCTTTTTTTTAACAATATTCTATTAAATACTAAAGGACTTCTTGTTTTGCAAAATGCAGCCTAAAGGTAAATGGTGAACAGTACAAAATTTTGCCATCACTCACACATACATATGCAAGAAAATCCCCCAAAGGAATAAAGATTTTTGCTAGTTATTCCCCTAAGACTAAAAATTGATTGTCACACTCTTGGCCCAAACCAAACTGAAAATATAAAAGTAGAATTATTAAGAAAAATTTTTCTAATGGTGGAATCTTGTCACCAAAACTGCGGGAAGAACCAAAACTCTTCAACAACATTTCTACTGTTAGAGAATCAAGAAATTGCTTGATTCTGGCCAGGATGTGCAACAGAAATAATTTCAGGCACACATAGACGGGGTGTGCAGAGAAAATGATTCCATGACATGTGAGTCTTACTAGATTTTTCTTAATTTTTACAGTCCAAAACCTACAGAAATACATTGGTTTAATGTTCTTTGCTTCCAAGTTGTGTAGTTTAGTATTTAATTTCCTATTGGACCCGGATTTTTCCCCCTCTGATGTTCATTAGGTCCGCACTCCTGGATTTCCTTCTCAGCCTTTTCCAGACCAGGTATCTCCATCTATGCCTGGGGCAGAGTCTGGGGTGGGTGTTCCTTGATGTTTGCTGATGATCGTTGATGCTTTGTTGATGGGCTTTATCTTTGTGGGTATCGTTTGGGCTATTCCCAGTCTGTTGAGATGTTAAATTCATCTCCCTTGAGTGGTGGAACAGCTCTTAAAAAAACACTTAAAAATTCCTTTCTCCAAGACAAGTGCAAATCAAGCCTGACTAGAGAAATAATTTTAAGAACATTTTAAAAGATGGCATATTTTCCAACAATGGAATCCCCGGCAGCCCAGTGTGTGAGTGTAACTGAGGGGCAGAGTGGAATTGTGCCGTTGTCTTCCCCAGCAGCTGTGGCAGTGCAGGCACAGAAAGCAGCGAAGCTCCAGCAGTGGCAGCAAGGATTGGCCCCAGTGTGTGGAGATGCCAAAGGAGGGTGCCCAGGCAGAGGATTTCAGCAGAGGATCTGTGGACAGGCCCAGGGGCTTGGCCCGATGTGGAGCCCTGGCTGCTGCTGCGTTGCCTTCAGTGCAGGGTCAGTGGTGCCCTCCCATGCTGCTCCCGCAGCCGGGAATTCCAAATCTCTGGGGCTTGAGAGCCCCTGAGCCCAGGGTGAGGGGTCCCCCCGTGTTGAGCTGTGCTGGCGGCTGTTTCTGTGCTCAGGGACTCTTGGAATGGGCCACGGCACTTGGCCACCAGTGCTGCTGCTTTGCACTCCTTAGGCATTCCTTAGGCCACTGGGTTGAACATTTTAGCTCGAGAATTCCTTTGGCTCTGTTTAACATCCACATACAATCCGAATTTCTTTACTGAGTCTGGAAGAGCCATGGCTGGGGCATCAATCACTTTGTTTTCTCTTTTTCTCAAGTTTTGTTCTTTTTCGTGCGTCCATACCACAACATTGAAGCTATCTAGGGTTAAAAAGTCATACGGTATTCTGACTAGAAAAGAGAATCCTCAATCCAGATCCTGCAATTTCCTATTAATCCTCTGAATTCTTGCACCTCCTTTTTAGTCCTGGATTACTTCTGAGATTCCCTGGTCCCTCCTTGGGTCAATACACCACAAACCTTCAGTCAAAATATATGTCCCAAATATTTAACCTTTTTCTTCACTATTGGTGCTTTTTTTCCAAATACTCAAAGATCCTTTTTAGCCTTGAGAGGAATGTCAAATTTGGTTTTAAAAACGAGCTGTGGATCTGCTTGTAGATAAGAGTAGCACTGAGAGATAAAAGAAACAATGGGATAGATTCCACTGATAATAAATGAAAAAAGTTATTTGCCTTTACAAACAAACTGTAGGGTTGCTGATAAATGAAATTGGATATTGAAAGATGAAAGAAGCAATGGGGAAAAAACTATGAATTCTATAAGAATTAAAAATTAAAAGGGAGGGTTATACATTAGAGGGGAATTTCAGGTATCAGGCGTTCCGGGAAGTCTGTGCCTCTCAAGTACCTCAGCCAATGGGGAAAGAGAGAGGGAAATGCGGCTGGGAAAATAGGATAAAAAGGAGGCTGCGTCCTCCAAAAATGTGAGAGATCCCAGGGGAATGTCCCATGGCCTCTCCCTTTATTTGAATAAAGCAAAAGGGACTCCTCTGTCTCTATTTGGACATAAACCTCTGGTGTTTGTGGATTAATTTTCCTGACACTCTTGATTATCCTGTCTGGATGAAGACAGGGGTGATGAACACCAGAACTCCAGGGAAGGAGTTTATTGATCTCTGTTATCAGGGAGTGCGTTGATAAGAAGGAGCCACAAGAAAAAAAAATTAAAAAAGGTAAAAAAATGTTGATTTACGTGGTTACCGCGCTGCAAAGAGAGAGAAAAGACAGCAACACACACGGACCTCTTCTGGGGGAAAAAGGCCAACTTTATTGTACGGACATCCCATATTTAAAGTGTGTTACGTGCAGCTAGGACAGGACAGGAGTTCATTGGACAATTGGGACAAACATCTCTTGGGACAGCATGTCCGGATGTCCTGTGGGAAAGACACCAGGTGTTAATCTTTGTTATGACTTCTTTTCTGTTTTTCAGCAAGTTATCACTCTGGGAGACTGCCTCCCTCAATTGAAGCTGTAGTCAGCTTGTCAGCCTGGGAATGGACCTGAGAGACAGGCCTGAGAGGAATTGCCAAGCTGTAATTTCCTGGCTCTCTAAATGTGTGTGTCCACAGATTTGCAGGTTAGAGGGGATGATTTTGAATAATACATGAAAGATCTATAAAATGCAACAGGTTGATGCATTTAAGGAAGTGTTTTCTAAATTAGTGTGTGCTCTTGGCGGAATGCCAAGCACCTGGCCGTTGTAACCTTTTGCTTTATTGTCTCTTACAGTCTTTTACTAAACTTTTTCAAATCTACCAGGAAACTGAACCTCGTTTTTCACAGCTGTGACAGAAAGTAACAGCAGAAGTCTTTGAAATTCCAACCGAAGATGCTCTCCTGGCACCAGTCTAGGCATGTGCACAGAAATGAGTCCAGGGCAGGAGACAGCCCGAGGGGCGGCCCGGGGTAGGGGGGGGCTGCCCTCAGCGGCCCCGCGGCCGAGCGCTCACCTGGGATCTGCCCACAGACCACTGCCCAGCGCTCAGGCGGGGTGGAACGAACAATTTAACCCGCTTTTCCTTCTCCACGGCGCCGCTGGAAGGGCGGCCGGGCGCCATCGCCGGCAGCTCTCGGCCAAGGGCGGGAAGCGGCGGCGGCCCCTCAGCGCCGGGCGGGGGGCGCCGCCTAGCGGAGCTGCTGTGGCGCAGGCGCTGTGCGGCGGGAGCTGCGCCCGCCTCAGGCCCGGCCCGGCCCGGCCGGGGGGAGCGGCGGCCCCGGGGGGCGATGGCGGCGGATCCGGGGGGCGATGGCGGCGGATCCGGGGGGAGATGGCGGCGGATCCGGGGGCGATGGCGGCGGCCCCGGGGTTTCCTCGTTGTCCGTGACCATCAAAGAGGTCTCGGGGCTGCCCCAGGGGCCCGGAGGGTTGGGGACTTCGCCGTGGTCACCGGCCAAGGGGACACAGAGGGACCTTGGCAGTCGCTGGGAAAGCCGGAGAGGTCTGAGGGGAAAGGGAGTCTGTAGCCCTGGAAAGGGGTTTAACCCTTTAAGTGCGGCGGGAATAAGATGCACAGCTACATGGTCATCTTTCATGATAGCAAGGAAAGAGACAAGTTTATTCAGAAACGCACTTGGTTTTATAGCATTGTTGCGTTCCCTAGATACATTGTAAATGGTACATCCCGTGACCCCTGCTGTACCCTGTATCTTGGTCCCTCTCCCCTCCTGGCCACACAGAGCTGGCTGGGATCCAATTTCTCCCCGCCCCCCCTTTTCAGACCCTAGAAAAGGTCAGGACCCGCTGGCCTCGCTCTCTTATCCCGTTCTCATTTTTTCCCCCTCTCTTATCCCGTTCTCTCTCTTTTCCCCCCACTCTTTTCCCGCATCTCTTTTTTTCCCCAGATCTCTTATCCCGCTCTTTCTTTTTCCCCCCTTTTTCTCTTCCCCCGTTCTCTTTCCCCCCCCCACGCTTTTACCCTGTTCTTCCCCCTCTTTTCTCTCTCTTCCCCCGTTCTTTTCCCTTCCCTTTTCACTCACTACCCACGAGAAATAAACCTGTAACTTTATCAGGGGAAAGAGCCTCTTTTGATATCTTATCTACGTCTCTGTGGCTAAGGCCCAGAGGAATATCATCCCAACACCTGAGCTAGACCGGTGGAAGGTGAAAGACTCTGTTTTGGCCGGGAAAAAGCCGTTACAGTTGGCGCCCCACGTGCGTGTTTCTTTAAAGCACCCACGTTTCGCTGTGATCCCTAATTTCAGGATTCGACCAGCATAGGAGCTGATCAACTAGCTAAAATTTCTTTAAGCTGCATTTTGTGCAGTTCGAAGACTTTTCAGCACGAACCGGCAGCCTGTCAGTCCCAGACAGGTCGGTTCACGACGTGGATCCACTACCGTGTACACAGACGTGTCTGCCTGCAAGAAAAAAGGTGAGTTAAGCGTCCCTTTCCGGCTGGGGGTTCCCGGAGCTCCGCGGGGGGGTCTCACCAGTGGCATTTTGCCGGCCCGGCGCCGTTCTCGGGAGCAGAGGCGACGCGGGCGTGTTTGCAGCGTGCGCGCAGCTTGAAAGCCCTCGGCCACGTGGTGCGGCGCGGGGGCTGGGGGGGGCTGGACGCGGCCACCCCAGGCTCGGCGCAGCAGGCAGGCAGCTTTGATCGGTTTCAAAGTTGCGGCACAGGGGTTTTTTTACGTTTTTACGGTTTTTACGGGTGTTTGCGGCGCGGGGGCGGTCCCTACAGCGGCGCGGGCGCCACACATAGGGTTTGCTGACAAAAAAACGGCGAAATTAACATCGGTTCCGCATCTAGTAAAGCCTGAAAACCGTGGTGTACGTCTTAACAACTAACTCCTTTCCTGTGTTTTAACTGTAGTGGGGTAGATATAGTGCAAATTGCTAACACTATGGGGATACAGCAATCTGCCTTACAAAAGAGTATAACAAAACAACTCAAAGAAATACTAAGTTCAGGAAATGTTTTAATATCTAATAAAAAACTAGCCCGTTTTGCCAGCTGGCTGTCTGTTGAAATATCGGACCTTGAATTGCAAAATATAAATTCGATTTCATTTTGGGATGAAATAGGGGATTTATTAACTTTAAAAGTAGAAAATGGAGATAAAACTGCCTCTGTATTCCTTCCGATATTCTTACAAATTCGGAAAGTTTTAATTCAGACAGAAAACAACAGACAGCAGCAGCAAAATGATTCAAGCTCACCTTCCCTTTCCAAAAATCCCTATAACCATAACCTGGAAAGCACCCCAGGGTCTCCCTTGGGAATGCAGCATGCTCAGCACGGCTGTAACTGTGCTGAAACCCCAAATCCTCCCCAGTATCCCTGTTCTGACGATTTTTCTAAAATTATCAGCTCTCCTTCCTTGTTCCCTTCCCCTCCGGGCCACGAACACGTGGCCGTATCTGGACAAGTCAGGATTGGGGTCCCAGATAGCACTGGACATGCGGTTCAGGGAGTGGGGGAGGGCCGATATGGTGACAGCCACGTGTCTCCTCCTTCATCCCGCAACCCCCTTTACCCTCTGGTCCCAGCCCCTAAGCCTGTCCCCTCCCATAACTCCTCCCTGCCCTCGGCTCCACCGCCCCCTCCCCCCTCCAAGACCCTGTCCTGCCTGGTACCTGTCGACCCCGCCCACAGGTGTTGCAATCCTGAATTCCACCACCCCTCCCCCTCTCCGGTTTCACATTCCTTCCCTCCAAGCTGCTGCGGGGTGGGGGAGGGCGATGGAGCCCCTGCTGGGTTCCGTGCCGGTGGGGGTGGGGGTGGGGAGGGATCAGCCCACAGCCCCTGGGGGATGGATGGTGCTCCCGTAGTGGGGGGGGGGGGGTGGGCAGCCTCCTGGGCCTGGTGGGGGGGGGGGGGTGCCTAAACCTGAAAGTCAGCACCAGGAGAAAGAGTATGTACCATCAGTTGCTCCTGTAGTTTATCTTGGTAAGAGAAACGGAAAAAGAAGTTATCAACCTTTGTCCTACCAAGATAAAAAAGAAATTTGTAAAGTGCAAAGAGAATTTGGTAGGAATAGTGAAATCTTTAAAGGCATAATGAGAGCCACTTTCAATTCAAACGAACTGGTTCCATATGATATCAAAGAGCTTTTCCAGTGTCTGTTAACCCCTTCCGAATATGATCTATGGGAAAGCCTATGGAAAAGATCTTTAAAAGTGCTTTTACAAGAGCTTTTAAAAAGCTCAGATAATGCAAAGGATGCTGATAATAATGATATCACATATGAACACCTATGTGGGGAGAAAGATTGGCATTGCCCTGAAAACCAAACTAGAGTACTATCTAAGTCTGTCTTAGATAAGATATGCAATGCTGCAGAAAAAGCCTTTAATCAATTACCAACAGTAGATACTAAAGGCAGTTATATTAACATTAAACAGTTTACTTCTGAGAGTTTCTTACAGTTTGTGGACCGCCTTCGTACGCAAGTAGAAAGACAAGTGTCTGATCCAGTATTACAAGCTGAATTAATTAAAGAAATGGCTCAGAGGAATGCTAATGAAACCTGCCGTAGGGTTATCCTTGGCCTTCCCCTGGAGCCAGCACCTAGCTTAGCACAAATGATTGAAGCCTGCGCCAGAAAAGCAGAACTGTTCAGTGGACACGAAAGAAATCCAGGACTGGCACACCCAAGGACCATGGCAGCTGTAACACCAGAAGCCAAGAAGCAACCAATGTCACCAGAGCACCTGCAGCACATCATCTGCTTCCAGTGCAAGCAGCCAGGACACTTCGCCAGGGACTGTCCACACAACCAGAAACAGAAGAAAACCAACAAACAAAAAAACTAACTTTACAGCGCGTACCCGCCATTAACACCATAGCGCGCTCGGCTATAAATACTGCGGGCTCCACACTTGCAAAAGACTCTCTCTTCATAAACAAAAAGGGGGAGGATGGGATAGAGGGTGTGGGGATGTCTGGCAATGAAAATATCAAATGTTCAATTAACAAGGTTTGGAAGCCACTAGGCCGTTTTAGGCTTGTGACTACCAGAGGTTTTCATTTCAGGTCACCTGATTGGACAGTCATAACAGTGGACTTACCTAACAGTACACAGGACGTGACGTTAAACCACATGAAACTGGACAGTGAGTACTTTGTTGTCGGTGACACAGCACACACACCCCTAGAGATTGAGGTGGTTCCCATGACCATCAAGGGAAGCATAACTAGCCTCATTCTCTTGGCACGATGTCCTCTACCACCATATTACCTGGCTGAGGGACAAATCCTTGCCCAGGCCATTCCTGTTCCACAGGAGGTCCCAGTAGATGGAAAATCACCTGAAGTCTACTGGGCAGAAGTGGTGGGTGAGGACAAACCCTCTCTGGCATGCAACCTAACCTGTGGATCAGATCACCTCCATGTGGAGGGGGTATTGGACACGGGTGCTGATGTGACTATCATACCTGAAAGGATGTGGCCGTCACATTGGGAACTTCAGCCTGTGGCAGGCAGAATCCAGGGTGTAGGAGGAGTAAAATTGGCAAAAATATCAAAAAGCATCGTACAAATTGAGGGGCCGGATGGAAAATTGGCTAGCATCTGTCCATTTGTTACAGATTATAAATGCCCTCTATGGGGGAGAGACACCATGTCACAGTGGGGGGTAAAATTAATTATTCCTAAAACTCCTCGGGATTTTTAGAAGCGGCCACTGTGGGGCGCCCTACCCAAAAGTTGAAATGGCTAGATGATACCCCAAAGTGGGTAGCACAGTGGCCGATGAGTAAGGAGAAGCTCAGGGCGCTTGAGGAGCTTGTGGAGGAACAATTGGCTAAAGGCCACATAGAAGAGACCACAAGTGCGTGGAATTTCCCGATTTTTGTGGTAAAGAAACCAGGGAAAGACAAGTGGAGGCTGCTCCACGACCTCCGGGAAATAAACAAAGTAATTGAAGACATGGGTTCTCTCCAACCTGGAATGCCTTCTCCAACAATGCTTCCCAGAGATTGGCAATTGGCTGTTCTAGACATCAAGGATTGTTTCTTTCATATCCCCCTACACCCAGAGGATGCCCCAAGGTTCGCCTTCTCGGTTCCTACCATCAATCGAGAGGCCCCAATGAAGCGTTACCACTGGAGAGTTCTGCCACAGGGAATGAAATGTAGTCCCTCCATCTGCCAGTGGTATGTGGCTTCATTGCTGTCCCAGGTGCGTGCCCAGAGAGGGGAGGCCATCATCCTTCATTACATGGATGATGTGCTAGTGTGTGCACCCGATAACTCTCTACTCCAGGACACACTTGACCTAGTGGTTAAAGTTTTAACCTCTGCTGGATTTGAATTGCAGGAGGACAAAGTCCAAAGGATGCCACCTTGGAAGTACCTGGGCCTGGAAATCACTGCACGGACCATTGTTCCGCAGAAATTGGAAATTAATTGTAATCCAAAAACCTTAGCAGATCTCCATTCCCTGTGTGGGTCATTGAATTGGGTTAGGCCCTGGCTAGGCCTCACTAATGAGGACCTAGAACCTCTCTTCAATTTATTGAAAGGGGAGAGAGAGCTGCTTTCTCCCAGGGAACTGACCCCAGAGGCAAAGACTGCAATTGAAAAGGTACAAAAGACCTTAGGAGAGAGGCAAGCTCACCGTTACCAACCCGAGCTGCCCTTCAAATTCATTATCCTAGGAAAACTGCCACACTTACACGGGTTAATATTCCAATGGATCAAGGAGCAGAGAGAGTCACTCTTAATCATAGAGTGGGTCTTCCTCTCCCACCAGAGATCCAAAACTATCACTAAGCCACAAGAGTTAATAGCACAACTGATTCGGAAAGCAAGGATCAGACTGCATGAACTAGCTGGTTGTGACTTCACATGTATTCACCTCCCTGTTAAACTGTCCGAGGAGGGAAAGAATTCTCCTAACAAATTGACTAAAGAGATGTTTGAGCATTTGCTCCAGAGCAATGCCAGTCTCCAATTAGCCCTGGACAGCTACAGAGGACAAATATCAGTCCATGCCCCGTCTCACAAGCTGTTTAATGAGGAATTCCACCTCATTCCTCGTGAGAAGAGGAGTCGGAGACCACTCAAAGCTCTCACAGTGTTCACGGATGCATCTGGGGCATCCCACAAGTCGATGATGACTTGGAGAGATCCTCAGACTCAGCATTGGGAAGCTGATGTTGAGTTTGTGGAAGGGTCACCCCAGGTAGCTGAACTGGCAGCAGTCGTGAGAGCCTTTGGAAAGTTCTCAGAGCCAATAAACTTGGTAACAGACTCAGCCTATGTAGCGGGGATAGTGTCCAGGGCGGAGCAGGCAGTGCTCAGAGACATCGAAAATGAGCAGCTATTCAGGTTGCTTTCCAAACTAATTTATTTGATTTCTCATAGAGAACATCCGTTCTATGTGATGCATGTGAGATCACACACAGATTTGCCAGGCGAAATTGCAGAAGGGAACTGTCAGGCAGACTCCCTTGCAACCCCAGCAGAACAAGCAACCCCAGCAGAACAAGCACGCCTTCCTGACATCTTCCAACAGGCAAAGCTGAGCCACCAGCAGTATCACCAGAATACACCAGGTCTAATGCGTCAGTTCCAGCTAACACGGAGTCAGGCTCGAGCCATTGTGGCCACCTGTCCCAACTGTCAGCTGCACACCATGCCCTCAATAGGCATGAGGGTAAACCCCCGAGGTCTTGGCAGTTGTGAGGTATGGCAAACAGACATCACACACATTCCTAGCTTTGGTCGCCTCAAATATGTGCATGTTAGCATTGACACATATTCAGGCGCAGTCTATGCCTCTGGCCATGCAGGAGAAAGGGCTATGCATGCCAAACAACACCTAGTGCAAGCCTTTTCAGTGTTGGGGATCCCTAAGGAAATCAAAACTGATAAGGGCGCAGCGTATAAGTCCAAGGAGTTCCTGGAATTCGTCCAGCAGTGGGGAGTGGAACATAAAACTGGCACCTCCCACTCCCCCACAGGCCAAGGTATAGTGGAGCGAGCCAATCAGACACTCAAGCAGGTTTTGGCTAAACAGAGCAGTTCAATTGTGTGGATGTCTCCACAGCAGAAGCTCTGCAAAGCCATGTTTACTATCAATTTCCTAAATTGTTCATTTGAAAACATGAGTCCACCTGTGGTACGTCACTTTAACAGTAGTAAACAATTCAAGTTATCCCAACATCCTCCAGTTTTGATTAGGGACCCAGAAACCTGGGAAATCAAAGGTCCCTATGAGCTTGTTACCTGGGGGCGTGGCTATGCATGTGTATCCACTCCCTCAGGCCCTCGGTGGATTCCCCAAAAGTGGGTGAAACCGTTTGTTCCCAAACATCCTGCTCCAACTGAGGAGAACGAGGAGCAGGTAGCTGTGGCTTCCAAAAGAAGACGCAGACGGAAAAAAGGAAAAGAAATCCTCATAGAAGGTGGCATTCCGGCAGATAGAGACTTTTAATAGGTTTTATAATGTTTGTCTTTCCTTCTAGAGAAAAGCTTCTCTTCTCTCAGTCCCGTGATGAACCCCATCCAAGCTGTCTTCCTGCTAACACTGAACAGTCTAGCAGCTGCATGGATCGTCCCTCAGCCACGTCAGAACACCTGGGTGACCCTGGCACAGACGCTCCAACAAAAAAATAGATTTTCTCTTGCTACTACACGGACATGAGTGCCAGGAATTTGAAGGACTTTGCTGTATGGACCTGACCTCGAAAGCTCCTAACATCCATGCTGCCCTCCGAAACATGAACAACTTAATCGGACAAGTAAAGCAAGAATCTGAAGATTGGTTCAATGGACTGTTCAAAGGCTGGGGACTCACAGGGTGGTGGACATCTATAGTCAAAACAATTATGTTAATTTTTGTTATTCTTTTCCTTGTAATAATGGCATTCGGGATCCTACGTCACTTGGTTTTCAAGGCTATTCATAGCCTCATTCCCTCTACCTCAGTAGTCAATCACATAGAAATGAAAGACTTGAAACAATCTAACCCTCCCACCAGCTACAAGTGGTGGGCAAAATCGTAATTTGAATGATACCAATATCCTTCTTTCAACTTTGTTAAACAAAAAACGGGGAGATGTTGTGTTTCCTAGATACATTGTAAATGGTACATCCTGTGACCCCTGCTGTGCCCTGTATCTTGGTCCCTCTCCCCTCCTGGCCACACAGAGCTGGCTGGGATCCAATTTCTCCCCGCCCCCCCTTTCCAGACCCTAGAAAAGGTCAGGACCCGCTGACCTCGCTCTCTTATCCCGCATCTTTCCTTTTTCCCCCCACTCTCTTATCCCGCACTTCTCTTTTTCCCCCCACTCTCTTCCCCCACGCTTTTTCTCTTCCCCCGTTCTCTTTTCCCCCCCCACGCTTTTACCCTGTTCTTCCCCCTCTTTTCTCTCTCTTCCCCCGTTCTTTTCCCTTCCCTTTTCACTCACTACCCACGAGAAATAAACCTGTAACTTTATCAGGGGAAAGAGCCTCTTTTGATATCTTATCTACGTCTCTGTGGCTAGGGCCCAGGGGAATTTCACCCTAACACTTGAGCTAGACCGGAGGAAGGGTGAAAGACCCTGTTTTGGGCCGAGAAAAAGCCTTACAAAGATATCATCAACCAGGTGTACCCTGGTGTGTGGGCCACTGAGAAGCCAGAAAGAGCTAAGAATGCATCACCAGTAGGGGTAAAGATTAAAGAGGGACAATGACCAGTAAGGATAAAACAATATCCCTTAAAAAGAGAGGGTAGGGAAGGAATCCAGCTGGTAATAGAAAAATTCTTGCAATGGGGTCTGTTAAGGGAATGTGAATCTGATTTGAACACTCCCATATTAGCAGTTCACAAACCTGATGGAATGTACAGAGTAGTCCAGGATTTAAGAGCAGTCAATAGAATAGCAGAGGATTTATGTCCTGTAGTAGCAAACCCATACACTTTGTTAACAGTATTGACACCTTAACTAACCTGGTTTACTGGTTTAGATTTGAAAGATGCTTTCTTTTGCCTCCCTCTCCATGAAGCCAGCCAAAAGATATTTGCCTTGGAATGGAAAAGTGGACAAAGGACCCAGCTCACTTGGACTGTACTGCCTCAAGGATTCAAGAATTTCCCCACCATATTTGGCAACCAACTCGCCAAGGATCTCGAGTCTTGAGAAACCCCACCCGGGAAGGGGAGACTGCTACAATACAGAGATGACATCCTGATCACCACTGAGACAGAAGACACTTGCATGCCTTGGACAGTGAGTCTCTAAAACTCTTTGGGGCTCCAAGGGCACCGAGTGTCTAAGAAGGAAGCCCAGGTAATGCAGCAGGAAGTCACTTACTTGGGGTATGAAATTAATGTGGGGCAAAGAATTGTGGGGCAAGCCTGAAAAGAGGCTCTATGCCAAATACCAAAACCACAGACTGTGAAAGAATCGAGAACTTTCCTCTGAATGACTGAGCGGTGTCGCCTTTGGATCTATAATTACGAGTTACTTGTTCAACCCCTGTATGCACTGATCAACTCTGAACAGAAGCATCTGCAATGGGACAAACAGGCCACATGAGCCTTGGAACAACTGAAAAAGGCCCTGATGTCAGCTCCAGCTCTGGGACTCCCTGAACTGGGGAAGCCTTTCTTTTTGTTTTCTCATGAGAAACAGGGAATCGCCCTGGGAGTACTGGCACAAGATTTCGATTTAGATATCACAGAGCAGTCACCTACATCTCCAAGCAATTGGATGTGACCACAAAAGGATAGCCAGGATGCCTGAATGTGGTAGCAGCAGTAGTGCTAAATATCCAGGAAACCTGAAAATTCACTTTGGGACAAAAAAATGACTGTGTTGGTGTCCCATACAGAGTCTGCAGTATTAGAAATGAAGGGCAGGGAGTGGCTTTCTCCACAGAGGTTCCTGAAATACCAATCCATACTGGTAGAACAGGATGATGTGGAGATTGTGATCACTAACATTGTCAATCCAGCTTCTTTCCTCAGTGGAAACACAGGAGAACCAGTACACCATGACTGCTTGGAAACCATTGAAGCAACATCCTCAAGCTGCCTGGATTTGAAGGATGTTCCTGTGGAAGGTGCAGAGGACTGGTTCATGGACAGAAGCAGCAATGTCCTGAATGGCAAAAGGCATGCAGGATATGGCATCTCCATCAGCCATGAGGTAACAGAGTCAGAACCATTGCCTGTCAATACCCCTGCACAAAATGTGAAAATTGCCTTGACCCGAGCCTTGGAATTGACCCAATGTGAGAATGTGAACATAGACATGGATCCAAAGAACACTTTTGGGGCTGTGCATGCTTATGGAGCAATGTGAAAGGAAAGGGGGCTACTGAACTCTCAAAAGAAAAACACTGAACATGCAGAAGAAATTCTGAAATTGCTGGAGGCAGTACAGCTCCCAAAGAAAACAGCAATTATGCACATCAGAGCATATCAAAAGGCATAGTTGGAATCAGAAAAAGGAAATGAGCTGGCAGACAGGGAGGCAAAAGAAGCAGCAAAAAGAGAGATACAATTGGAAGGAGCTGTAATCCCAGACAGGAAAATCTCCCTTGAGGGTAAACCAAATTATGACAAAGAGGATCTGAAGCTAATTACAAATTTGGATGAGACATACAGTAAAGAGGGGTGGGCCCAGACCCCAGAAGGAAGGGTAATCATACCTGGCCATCTAATATGGTTTGTAATAAGGGAGGAGCATAGGAAAAGACACTGGGGACCAGAGACTGTGTATGAACACTTAAATCACAACATCATGGCTAGAAATTGATACACTGCAGTGAAGCAGGTAACTCAACAATGTGATCTCTGCCTCCAGACTAATCCTAAAAACAAAGCCAGAAATGGGTGAAATTGAGAAGGGAAATGTACCTGACCAATTATGGCAAATAGACTTCACAGAACTCCCAAGAAAATGGGGGTTTTGTTATTTACTGGTATGAACTGATACCTTTTCAGGATTGCCTAAGGCTTTCCCTGCTACAACTGCTAAGGCCAGAAAAGTGGTGAAGGAATTAGTAAAAGAGATAGTATCACGACTTGGGGGTCCAGCTGCCATTTCAGATAGAGGGCTCCATTTTATTGCAAATGTGGTACATCAGGTTGGTAATACTTTAGGTATAGATTGGCAATGACATACCCCATATCATCCCCAGTCAAGTGGACAAGTGGAGAAGATGAATCATTTAATTAAACAGCAAATTGTTAAATTAGGACAGGAGGTCAATCTGCCTTGGCCTCAATCCCTTCCTTTAGCCCTTTTACACATCCCAACTAAACCAAGGGCAAAGGAAAGGCTGAGTCCTTTTGAGATCCTGTATGGGCGACCTTATGCAATACAGAAGGGAACATCAGCACAAATAGGGGAAGAAACTATCACAGAATACATGGTGGCCCTAGGGAAACAACTCAGTAATATCAGGAAACATGTAGAAAGAAGCTGGTGTAGGGGATTGGATGGACCAGTACATAATGTACAACCTGGAGATTGTGTGTATGTGAAGTCTCTCACAGAAAAGACTTTGGAACCACAGTAGGAAGGACCATACCAGGTGCTCCTCACCTCCTTCACTGCCATCAAGATCAGAGAACAAGCAGCATAGAGACATCACACTGGAATTAAAAAGGCTTCACAGTCACCATGGAGAATCAGGCAGGTGCAGCCTGGAAAGCTGTGGCTCTGATGATCATAGCCATGGCTATGGCAGACACGTGTGCAAGACCTCCTATATACAATGGGACTGGCATTTCTATGTGTCAGGGGAAAGCTTCTGACTTTGACTCTCCTAAGTCTCTGTGGCAGGTGTTACAAATATCAAACACAACTGTCTGGACAGGGAAAGATGTCTGGGGATGCAAATTTGCATTTGTTCAGGACGGATTCCATCAGGGACTTCTAAAACCCATTCAAATTGGTACTGAATGTTGTGACACATGCTTCACTAACTGTTCTGAATTCAGGCTTAAAACAGAGGGATGTGAAACCAAGGCTTTTAGAATTAAACCACGAGGGAACTGTGCTACATCTATCTGAACATAGAACCCGGGCACAAGAGGTTAAAGGGAAGTGGCAGATTATTAACATAGAGCTATGTGCCACAAGAAAACAACTGAGTTTGTATGTGAAGGAAATGTCAACAATGACCGAGATATCTGCCTGGATACACAACAAAGCATCTGTCTCTTCAGAATCCATTCAGTCAACCAGACAACCTTGCTGGTATATATAGATCAGGGTTGTGTATGCCTCAGAACAGCATGCCCCACCATAAGAGTGGACGAGCTCATTATAAAGGAAACACAATCTGATTTGTGCATTTGTAACTTGGTCAAAATTGAGGGGTGCAATTTCTCCTATTGGGCACCTGTTGTATCACATCAGTATATAAAGGCAAACATGACAACTGTGCAGGATGTATTGTCTGTGCCCAGAAGAATGAATCTCACTCTAGTTATAGAGCTACTAAAACACTGAGATATTCAGGAAATTCTGAAAGAAATGAGAAGTATGGGAAAGAAGATCTTGGTAACAATACACCATGAGACAGACTATAAGGAGACCATAGAAGGTTGGAGGGAGACACATCTCACCACTGGTGGGATGTATTTTTTGGGTGGTCTCCTACTGTAGCAGGGTTTCTACACTGATTGTGTCATCTGATAGTAGTTTTGTTAGTTCTGATCAGTTTAAGTTTTGTTCTTGGTTATGATTTTCTGGAATTTGAAACAGTCACAAAGAAGGGCTACAATGCCTATCCTGTTATGAATCAACTAGGTAAAGACAGTCATAGACAGTATGATAGATACCTTAGAAAGCAAAAGAATTTGTATCATTTAGAAGAAAAGGGGGGAAATGAGATGGGGAACATCTATGGTTTTGAAAATTAAGAATTTTAAAAGCATTTAATATGTTTGAGCAAGTGGAGGGGAAATAGAACACATAGCTTAACCGTATGTAACAAACAATGTAAGAACTTAGTTACCAGGAAAAAAGCATTAAGATATTGCAAAAACTCAGCAAAGCAAGACCTGGCTATTGTACAAATCCAACAAAGCAGAAACCTGTGGCGGCAGAAACCAGCCAGGACCAGACGGGTGGTTTTGAGTGGGACAAGCTGACCTAAGGGAGAGCCAAACCTCCACTGCACCTGCCCAAAAGCAGAGCTCAAACAGCGATTACTGAGGAAGACATACAGCCTTCATCCCAAAAACCACCAAACACAACCACCAGGAAGGGTGGCAGCTAATTTTAGTACAAAGCAGGAGAAGGTGGAGAGGGGTGGGCAGGGAGGTGTGGGGTTGTGGGATCAATGTGTATTTATACCTGGAACCTGTCTTGACCAGGTACACGTGGTTTGGAGGAAATATCCCCCCAGGTGTCCCAGCTGCCAATGAAACACTCTCTACAATTTCAGTGTCAAGTCCTGATTCCTGAAATCAGGAAAGGTCCAGCAGCTGTGTTGGTTCTGCAGAACAAAAATGGCCCCTAGTTCCATGGGACCCCAATGTCACAACTGACTCCTTGCTTCCACGTCACCCCCTCAGTGTCAAAATGGCCCCTTCGCTCCAACAGAACACAAAGGTTTTGTATAAATATTGAGCAAATCCTACTTAACACACCTGGGAACATCTGTCTGCATTCAAAAGTGAGATTAAAGGTGAGGGTGGCACCAGCAGCTTCCATCTACAACAAAGACACAGGGAAAGGACAGGGACAGAGAATTCAGCTGAAAGACTCAGAATTCTGCTTACAGAGATCATTGCTGGTCACACTGTCCCTCGTAGGAAGGTGACATCATTCCAGGCAGCCTGGACTGAGCATGTGGTTCCTCAGTGGGGTTTGTTGTTTAGGAAACCTGCTCAGGCTTTTCCATTCTTTCCTCACAAACAGGAAAACTTCTCCTGGGCCTGTGTGCAGGCAGAGCCCTGAGGAGAGCAGGTGGGACATGGTGCAATGGGCTGGGACAGCCAGCTGCAGAGCTCAGGGGACAAGGTTCTGCTGCAGGGCACAGGGATGTCAGTCCCAGGTGGGCGATGTCAGACATGGTGAGGCTGGGGGTGAGGAGCAGGTTGTTCAAACAGGGTCAGCCTGCAAGGGGCTCATTCTTCTGTGTGCCCAGACCTCCTAAGGAGACATTCAGTGTCAAGATCACTTGGGAAATGCTTCTATCAGCTCTTCTCTTAAATGCAAAATGAAAGACTATTCATGTGATTAAAAACACAAAAGTCATGAGATGCACATCAAATCCTTCCTCATTAACAAAACTCCAAACGGACTCCAAGCACCTGCACAACCCCTGAAAACTTGAAGACAACTGGAAGAAGACAAGGTGATCCTGAGGACTTTCTGTATTTTTATGATCCCCACAGTGGATTTGGGGCTGAGTCCAGGACCCTCAGACACTGAGAGAAGGTTGAAGAAGCTGCTCAAGGAGGCAGAAGCAAAACTCCAAGTCCCTTGGAGCATCAGTGGCCCCACTGAGGGCAGGGAGTGCCAAAGGCTCCCCAGGGACTGGTGAGAGCAGATCCTTGAGGGCAGGATTGCAGGAGCCCGAGGCTGTGAGCAGGGAACTGCAATGCTGAGCAAGGCCTGGGCTGGCTGGAGGAAGCAGAAAGGCCAAGGCCTGAGCCCAGGCCTGGCCCAGCAGGGCCTGTCCCTCACGGGTGGCTCGGGGCTGTTGCTGGGGCAGTGAGATGGCAGGGGCAGCAAGGACAAATGTCATCAAGCTGTGTGACACTCCAGATGCTCATGGAACCAAGGGCCAGTGTGACACAGCAGGGCCTGATGGAAACAAGAGGCCATGGTGAGCCTGCAGGGCTGGAACACCCCAGAACAATGAAATGCTGGGGATAACAGAGTTCCTTTAGTCAAGTTTGGTGCACAGGAGAAACCCCAGCCAGATATTCTCAACATGGCCAGATGCAAAGAATATTCTTGGTAGGAAGGTACCCACAAGGATCATCCAGTCCAACTCCTAAGTGAATGGCCCACACAGGGATTGAACCCACAACCTCAGTGATACCAGCTCTAACCAATTGAGCTAAGATGTCAAAATGACACAAAATTTTACTGGCAAAATATAGACAAGGAACATGAACAAAACAATTCATACAACATCCAATTCAACATAAACTCATATCATAGCATTAACTTCCGTGACTTAGACTATTTAACTGAAAAACCTTTACCCCTGAAGATATTAAGTTACCCAAAAGTATTTCAGTTAAGTAGGATTACGAGAAGAATAAATAGAGAACAGAAGATGTATGGAGAAATACACATATTTAGGGACAGTAGGTCTACCCTTTAAAGGCAATAAGGTTTAGGGCCACCAGGTCTATTCAGTCAAAGAAGTCAGGATGTGTGAGACTCTAGTTTCAGGGGTCCCAAGGGGTTTCTGGTGATCCAGGTGTGCAAGGGGTACCCAGGAGTATCCAGGGGATTTCTAGGGGTACCAGGTGGTTTTTGGGGACAGCCAGGTGTACCCAGGTGATTGCTTTGGGGGATCCAGGTGATTTTGGGCAGTATCCAGGTGTAACCAGATTATTTTGATGGATATCCAGGTCATTTTTGGGGCACCCAAGTGCCCTGACTCAGCCTGACAGGCCAGGAGAAGATGATGGCCACCATCCTCCCAGTCGATGTGGACACAGATGACCCTTGGCAGCTGTGGGGCTGTCGGGGGACACCCCAATATTCAGGGGGTACCCAAAACTCCAGGTGAGGACATCAGGGGTGGGAGGGAGCCCTGAGTTACCTCAGGAGAGGGTGCAGTGCAGGTACAGCCAGGTGCTTTGGTGCATGGGGTTGGTGAAGATGGTATTCTGCAGCAGCTCCAGCTCTAGGGTGGGCAAAGGAGGCACCCCAAAATCTCAGGGGGACACCGGAGGAAATCCCAATATCTCGATGGGGGCACCCAGGTATCCAGGAGTTCGGGTCTACCCATTAAAGTCAAAGGGGATTTAAGGAAACCAGATCTACTCATTACACTCAATAGGGATTTAGGAACACCAGGTCTACCCATTCAACCCAACAGAACCAACCAGCTCACACTTTAGGTGAGGGAGGGGCTGGAAAATTTTGGGGATCTCACAAAATTGTGGGAGTTTTTTGGGGAATCCCTCACCTTCCTTCAGCCTTCCAGGGGGCAGTGCCCTTGCCGTAGTTCCTGGTGGCCATCAGCAGCCACAGGCAGTGTTGCCAGGCCGAGAAGTTGGAGAAGCTGTGGCTCAGCAAGGCCCTGGTGAAGGCCAGCTCGGCCTTGAGGTCCTGCCTACCACAAGTGCCTAGCAGTGTTCCCAGGTGTGACTGGGAAGGCACCAGTATAAACCATTAAGCATTTGAGTCACTCCCCAGCTCCTGAGACCTGTGGCAGCAGCTCCCAGTATAAATCAGTAAGGCCTCATACACCCAAACCCATTCCCAGTGTTGTCCTGGGGCTCCCAGGTTTATGCTGGGAGGGCACCAATATAAACCAGTAAGCACTGGGAGCCACCCCTGAGCCCGTGAGCCCATTGCAGCATCTCCCAGTAGAAACCAGTAAGCACAACCTGAAGTCACTCCCAGTAGGTCCCAAGTTCCATCCCAGTATAAATCAGCAAAGCCAGCATCCCCAGAAGTTGCTCCCAGTTGAGTGCCAAGCATCCCCAAGACCCCTCCCAGTATAATCCAGTACACCCCAGTTTAACCTGTAAAATCAAGAATATCTCTGTATAACTCGGTACAAACCACTACAATCCAGTCACTCCCAGCACCCCATCCCAGTACAAACCAGTATAACCCAGTATAACGCACAGTTGGCCAGTAGGTCGTCCCAGCCAGCAGGGGGCACTCATACAGCCCTGCTCCCTTTCCCAGTGGAACCCAGTACAAACCAGTAACACCCCAGCACCCCATCCCAGCACAAACCAATACAAACCAGTACAAGCCACTCACAGTTGCAGGGGTCGGCCACCAGGAGGTGCTCGCACAGTGCCAGGTCCTCCCGGCCAGCAGGGGGCGCTGCAGTGTCCATTGTGACCCGACAGAACCAAGGAAACCCCTGTGACACTGCGGGGCCCCACGGAACCAAGAGTCCATTGTGAGACACCTGGGCCACGTGGAGCCAAGGAACCATTGTGACACTGGGGAAACTCATGGGACCAAGGGTCCACTGTGACATTGTGGGGCCTCATGGAACCTGTGAGCCATTGTGACACTGCATGGCCTTGTGGAACCAAGGAGACCACGGTGACACTGTGGGGCCACCTGGAACCAAGAGTCCATTGTGACACTCTGGAACTACAGAGACCATTGTTGAGAGTATGGAACCTCGAGGAGCCAAAAGTCCATTGTGATAGATCAAGGCCTCATGGAATCCAAAAGAGCATTGTGACACTGTGGGACACCATGGACCCAAATCTCCATTGTGACAGTGCAGAACCAAGGGGCCTTTGTGACACTGCAAGGCCTCAGGGAACCAAGGAGTCCAAAGGACTCAAACATTTCTTGCAGGGCTCTGCCTTGGGGAAGGGGAAGCTGCTTGGTGGCATCTTGGCTTTAGCACACACTAATAGAAGGTGTCTGTTTTCAATGGGGACATTAAGGAGTTGTAGATTGCTTCAAAACAGAAAAAAAAAAAAAAGGGGGGGAACACTCCTTTTGGCCTGTGTGCAGCCAGTTCTCCAAGTAAAGCAGGTCCCAGTTGAGTGAGGACAGACAGGATGGGGTTGGGGAATGTGGAGCAAGGTTGTCCACAGTGGCTCAGACCTCATGGCACAGCTTCTCTGAGCAGGCCAGACCTCCTGAGGGGAGACCCTGGATGAATATCAATCACAGAATGCTGCAATCACCCCTCCTCTAAAGAGAATAGTAATGAAATACACCCTTTAAAATAAGATTGCGTATTTCTCAGAATCTCTTAGAAATATGTCTCCATAACTGAATTTGAAAACCTTCCTAATGAATGGCACCAGACCAGAGGGAAATCAAGGCAGAGCCATGGTTTGTCAGGAGTTGCTTGATCCCAATCAGCCCCGTGGTGCATTTGGTGCTGAGCCCTTGAACCTCAGGGCCTGAGAGGAAGTTGCAGAAACCTTTCCAGGAGTCCAAGTCAGAAGAAAAACCCAAAGTGTCTCAAAGCATTAATGAGTCCCACTGATGTCCATCCCCAACACAGGCTCCTCATGGACTCCTTGGAGGAGAGAATTCTCTACATCATGATTGCCCAAAAACTTCTCAGAGAGGAAAGGAAAAAGGAAAGTACCTTAAAAAACTGAAGTACCTTGAAGTGTTAATGACCACCCTGAGTGTTGTTACTGTTAAGCCTCTCAAGGGACTAATTAAAGCAGATAACTGGAGGCCATGATTGCACAAAGCTCTCAGAGACTCCAAGGAAAATGCAAAATCCAAAGTCCTCTGAAAAACCTGCAGTCCCTGGGAGCATGAAGGAGCCCCCAGGGCCATTCCTGACCAAGGCTCCCCAGGGACTCATCCCAGCACATCCCTGAGGCCACTGGGATGTGGGGGGATGCTGAGGGCAGGACAAGGGGTGACAGTGGCCAGCCTTGCTGGGGCTGTGCCAGGAGGCCCCAGTGGCTCAGGACAAGGTGTCTCCTCCCAGCCCTTGGTGGCACAGACCCTGCTGTACCCCAGGGCACCAAGACTTGGCTTCTCTTTGTCCCCACTTTTCATCACTCTCTCCAGTTGTCTGGTTTAACTGGAACCTGGGGACACTTTCTCAGTTGTGTCCCTCAGAGGGAACCATTAAAACTTTAGGAAACTTTGGAGTTCAATTCTGACTGAACTCTTGAGAGGTTTCCTAACAAACCATAGCTCTGCCTTGATTTCCCTCTGGTCTAATGCAGTTCATTAGGAAGTTTTCCTTCTCCAGTTACGGAGAAATATTTTAAAGAGACTCTTAGAAATACACATTGCTACTTTAAAGAGCGCATTTTATTAGTGTTCTCTTTAGAGCAGAGGTGATTACAGCATTCTGTGGTTGATATTGATCCATAGTCTCTCCTCAGGAGGTCTGGCCTGCTCACAGAAGCTGTGCCTTGAGGTCGGACCCAGTGTGGACAACCTTGCTGCACATTCCCCAACCCCATCCTGTCTGTCCTCACTCACCTGGGGCCTGCTTTGCTTGGAGAACTGCCTGGACTCAGGCAAAGAGGAGTTTTGTTTTGTTTTCTTTTCTCAAAGCAATCTAAAACTCATATTTTTCCCCACTACAGACACACTCCTCAGGTGTGTGCAAAGCCCAAGGTGCCACCAAGGAGGTTCAGCTCTCGGGATCGATGCTTTGGTGACCGCGCCTGCAGTCGGCGCCATCTTTCCTTTCTGCCTCTAACTCCCGTCATGCCCCGCGGCCCCATAGAGCCCCATTGGAGCCGGGACTACAACACCCATCATGCCCTGCGCCCCATAGACACCCCCCCCCCTCCCCCCCCCCCCAGTATCCGCTCCCCATCTGCCCCATACGAGCTCCCGGACCCTGGAGGATCCCTAACTGCCCCCTCAGGGCTCATTCGAGACCCCCCAAAAACATCCCCAGATCCCCTGAATGCTCTCCTTACAGCTATTTCTGGGAATTCATCTCCTGGCATCCCCCGCGAGCTCGCAGCACCTCATAACCCAGTCCCACGCGGAAACTCCTGCCCTGCCCCGCTCCCTAAAGAGCTCAGTTAGAGGTCCCCAGGCTCCCCCAACGTTCACCCGACCCGTATATGTTCCCTGCTGAGGACCTGAAGCCGACACTCAGAGGGAAAACTGTCCCTTAAGTGCCTTCCTAGACTCCCAAACTTGCTGTAAGAACCACTTCCGGGACTACAGCTCCCATCATGCTCCGCTATTCCGGTAAAACGCCATTCTAACCATGACTTCATCTCCCATAATGCCTTGCACTCCACTGAGAGACACTGAAGCTGAGCCTACAACTCCCGTGATGCTTCACAGCTCCATTAAACCTCATTATACCCGCGCCTACAACTCCCATCACCCCCCGCGCCCCGCAGAGCCCCGTTAGCGCCCCCGAGTGCCCGTCCGGACCCCGAATGGCCCCAGATTCCCCTCCCTGACCGCCAAGGGCCTCCCTGAAACAGCCAGGTAACATCCGAAGCCCAGACTTTCCCTCAGCATCTCCAAGTTCTCTGTTAGTGCCCACTCGACGCTCCCAAGTGTCCTCCCGTCCTCAACTTCCTTCTAAATTCTTTCCCCAGACCCAAAATTGCCGTGAATGTGCCCCAGAAATGTCTCCCTGGACCCGAAGTGCCCCCCTGGACGCTGTCGGAGAAAAAGATGATAATAAAGGTGTCCGAATGACTACAAATATTACAAATTATCAAATATTTCAAATTATCATAAAGAGGGAGAAATAAATAACCAGGAGAGATTATTTAATTAATGAAGGGAATTGTGTTACTTAGAACCATTGGCCAGTAATTTTTTTAGTTACTAATAATGTATAGAGTTTTATTATAAATATAAAAATGTGTGTATAGAAATATAGAATAGTACTATTATAAATAAGAAAAATATAATTATATTTTAATATTTAAGAACATTTTTAATTTAAAGAGAAATTTAATTTTATTTTCTAATTTGGTTTGTCAGTCAAAGGTTGGTGATATCATGACACAGTTATGATGGGGGTGAGGAGCAGGTTGCCCAAACAGGGCCAGCCAGCAAGGGGCTCATTCTTCTCTGTGCCCAGAGCTCCTGAGGAGACATTCAGCACCAAGATCACTCTGGAAATGCTTCTCTCTGTCATGAATGTCGTTCTATTTATACAATTTATCAGACAACAAGGTTAAATTTTGCTGCAATTTTTTAAATAGCAACAATTGCATATAAATGAATAAAATCAAAATATATTGGATACGTATATTTGAATATATACAAAATTTGGCAGTTAGTAATTTAGTATAATTGAGGCTCCTATAAAGCATAAGCAAAACCAACCGGGGGTACGGGGAGGGGCTCGCCCTTCCTCACGTACTGAACAATCAAGCCAAAATTCCCACTTATATACTATATGCTAATGCATATTAATACAGAAGTTTCTAAAAAACTCCTAGTTTCTATTCCTAAAATCTACATCACTATGTGTATGGTGCATGCTCTACTAATGGGTTAGGGGGTCTCTCATCCTTTTGAGGGTCTTATTTCCAATGAAGGCTCATCGTCTTCATCAATGACCAAGGTGTGACCTGCAGGTAGCACAGGTGCACTATGTGACTGAGCAGATGTTTTCCATAATAAGACTCTGATTAAATCCCCTGCCTGGAATCATCCCATTTTGGCCCATTTCAAGGTCGAGTCGTTCTATTTCTAGATGCTGCTTATCAGACCTACGTCCTTCTCCTACTCCCTTCCAACATCTGGAGGATTCCATCTGCTTTGTCTCACTCATTTCCTTTTTTTGGCTTTGTAACGATTATTTTCTATTGATATGAGTACAATTTTGCTAATATAGTTACAATTTAGTTAGCACGAATCTCATTTATCACATACACACACATCTGTGAGACTTTCCTGTCAAATCATTATCCAACCCAACCCTGGCACATCCCAAGTCCAACAATTTGCATGCACAGAAAGCCAAAACTCGGCAATTCCCCAGTTCCAGCACCAGCACTGCTCAGATCTGGTGATTTGTGGGTGCCAGCACTGCAGATCCAGCAGATTGTTGACGCTGGCAGTGCCCAGGTCTGGCGTTTGCCAGCATCGGTGCCGCCCAGAGCCGTCAGTTTCCTGCTGCTGGGGCACTCGGGGGTTGTGGCTGAGCAGGAAAGGTGAGCCTGTGCCGGGAGCTTTTCTTGGCAGAGCAAAGGCTGGGCACGCAGAGACCTTCCTGGCACTGTGCCCTGGGCCAGCAGGGATTGTGCTGCTGGAGCCCACCCTCCATTTCTTCTGTCAGGCAGCTTTAGGACATGGAGGAGCCAGAGCAGAGCCTCAGCTTTCTGGATTCATCCAGAAAAATCCTGTGTGTGAAGCAGCCTGGGAACAGGGTTTCCATGCCAGGGTGGGCAATTCAGAGCCCTTTTCTCCCCCATGGGCTGAGGGTGTGGCACTTGCCATTGGCAAGGGCCCTGCAGGTGCCAAAGGGGCCGTTTTCAATCTGCTGAGAACAGTCGGAACTGAGAGCCTGTCCTAAACCTGCTTTTCCTGCAAATGTACTCAAGGAATTCTCTTTTTTTGTAGTCTCAGCCCCTGTGTGTGTGCAGGTGTACTGAGTGAAGGATGGAACGGGTCTACTGGGGGGGAGATGTTCTCCTTCTCTAGTGGTTTTTGGTTTTGTTTTTGTTGTTCTTGTTGGATTTGTTTGTTTTCTTGGATGGGTTTGATTATTGTGGTTTATAATTTTAAATTTTGTTTTAATTTTTTAATCATCTCCTCCTGGCAGCTGTGGGCAGAGCTCTGTAGCTGTGTGTGACACTTGTGTGTGGCACAGTGAAGGTGTCCAGGGGGGCCTTGCCCGAGCTGTGTGCAGAGGAATCCCCATCAGGCCAGGCTGGGGGTGCTCCGTGGCCGGTGCCTTGCGTTGACTGGAAGCTGCCATGGAGCGTCTCCAGGGATGGAAGGTTGGGGCTGCCAGGGCTGTGGTGTCACAGACAGGGGAACGCTGGGGCTGCCACAGCTGCCGTGTCCCAGAGAGGGGAATGTTGGGGTGCCCTGCTCCTGGCCCGGCCCCAACAGCTCTGCCAGCTCCTCTCAAGGACACAAAGGCTGAGGCAAAGGGTGAGAATTGCGGGAGGGGCTGAGCTGGGAGGGACCCGGTGGGATCATGGAGTCCAGGGCCCAGCCCTGCACAGACAGCCCAACAAGGGGAGGCTGTGCATCCCTGGGAGAGGTGTCCAAAGGCTCCTGGAGCTGTGTCAGCCTTGCAGCTGGGAGCATTTTTTGGGGAACCTGGTCAGTGATGGACGATCATTCAATAGGGGGATGGAAGGGTGGAAGGAAAGAAGGTGGAAGGAAGGGTGGAAGGGTGGAAAGGAAGGAAGGGTGGAAGGAAGGGTGGAAGGAAGGGTGGAAGGAAGGGTGGAAGGAAGGAAGGAAGGGTGGAAGGAAGGAAGGAAGGAAGGAAGGAAGGAAGGAAGGAAGGAAGGAAGGAAGGAAGGAAGGAAGGAAGGAAGGAAGGAAGGAAGGAAGGAAGGAAGGAAGGAAGGAAGGAAGGAAGGAAGGAAGGGTTATGAATGTTATTCTACTTATCCAATTTATCAAACAACAAGATTAAATTTAGTAGCAAATTTTTGATAGTAATTTTTATAAATTTATACAATCAAAGTATTTGAAATTAATACAATCAAAGTATAGAATACATATATTTCAGGATATGTAAAATTTAAGAGTAAGTAATTTAGTATAATTGAGGTTTGTATAAAGCTTAAGCAAAACCAACCAGGGGTACAGGGAGGGGCTCCCCCTTCCTCTCGTACCAAAGCATCCAGGCTAACAATCCCACTTATATACTGTAGGCTACAGAAGTTTCTAGAAAACTCCTCCTAGTTTCTATTCCTAAAAATCTAAGTCACTGTTGTTTGATGTATGCTTTACTAATGGTTAGGGGTCTCTCATCCTTTTGAGGGTCTTTTTTCTGATGAAGGCTCATCGTCTTCATCAGTGCCTCCTGTGTAACCTTGCAGGTAGCACAGGCACTCTAAGCTTGGGTTATATAACTAAGCATAAGTTCCCACAATAAAATTAAGTTCCATGCCTGGAATCATCCCAATTTGACCCATTTCAAGGTTGAAACTTTTTTTAGGTGCTGCTTATCAGACCTACGTCCTTCCACAATTCCCTTCCAACATCCTTCTTCGACTCCCAACATCTGGAAGATGTCCTTTGCCCTGTCTCACCCATCTCCCCCCTCACTCTGTAACAATTGTCTTCTATTGATTTAAATACAATTTTGATAATATAGTTACAATTTAATTAGCACAAATCATATTTATCACAATTCCTCAATTTCTCTTTTTGATCATATTGATTCGTGCTCTAAAAAGTTGTTACTTGGTATTCTCTATGTTCCTTCATACTAGCCTCCAATTTTTCTAACATTTCACATGCTACATTCAGCTTTTCACACTCCTTCTCAAATTTTATTAACATTTCTCGTGCCAGGGTATTCTCTTTGCAGTCAGTCACCATTTTCTCGATCTCTCTCCCTCGAGTGTGAGTAGATTGTGCTTTCAGTACCATCAAGAAATTCAGTTTCCTTTTTGCTGTTGATTCTGGATGCATGGGCATGGCTGTAAGTTGCATTCAATGAATTACTGAGTGGATTAGTCTAATTAGACAGGGTATCATGCAAGGCAGAAACAATAGTCCTAAACCAGAACATAATAGCATGAATCCCAATTTTTTCCACCACACACCTCCAAAGAGTTTATCCCACCAATCAGCTTTCAGGATAGAATTCTCTTTTTGAACTGGTACATGTGCCACAATTTTAATTTCATCAGCAAGTTTTGTGATGGCTTCCCCGTGATCATCTATTTGCACACAGCACTCAGATTCATTAAACCTCCACAAACTCCTCTTTCTTCTGCCAGCAGATAATCTAGGGAAATTCTCTTTTGATATACAAATGCTCACATTTGTGAATGCTGTTTGGCCAACAACTTTAAAGAGTCTGCTGTGTGGTTTGAGAGGACTTCCACTACTGCCTGGAGCCTTATTAACCGGTTTAATAGGTAAATTGGAGTTCTATATTCCCAAGACCCATCCTGAGCCCAAGCAGCAGGTTCATAATGTGCTATAATTCTTTCTGCAGGCCATTCTTCATCTTTCCATTTTTGGTTTCCTCCTGCCATTGATAAGTGGAGGTTTAGTTCTCTTATCTTTCTTTCTAAGGTTTCATAAAGTGGTGTTCCTAGTATATTGCCCTTAGACCTTGGTCTGACAAGGAAGGAGGGTCGTAGAACTCCTAAGGTACAAGTTCCTTCCCACTTTTGGGATAGTTCACTGTATGCTCGTTGTCCACAGATCCAATATATTCCATCAGGGGCTTTCCATCTGTTTTCTGTGTTTTCTGGTGGTTCCCAATAAGATTTTAAGTCTTTTATAGATTGGTAGGGGTTAGCTCTAGAACTGCTATGCCAGCACAAATCAGTTTGGTTATTCCAGAAAGCACTGGAAGCTCACACCATAGCCCACCAAGCCTGGCCTGGGCCGTGGCATTTCCCAGCACTGAAGGAACTGATACCAGACTAAGTAAGTCAAGCTGCAACTCACAAAAAATACCTCTTTTGAATCTGTCATCTCTTTGAAACAACAAGTAGTTTTGCTGTTCAATATTGTTCATTTTTATACTGAAAAGTGTTTTGCCTGTTAAATAAACAGTTTTCTTTTTTTTTTCTTTTCCCCTCTTCTCTCCGAAGAAATATTTTTCCCCTAACCAACTAGAAAAAAAGACTGCTTAAATTTGTTTACTAGAAAAAGCTTATTTAAAAGTTTCCTCCCAAATTTACCCTAAACTAAAACAAGGTCCTTGTGTCTACCAAAAATAAGATTTCTTCATTTTGAGAATCTACTTTCAGCTTTATCAAGGGCTCTTCTTGTGTTTTGGTCCTCATTAAATAAATGAGCCTCTGACCCCCCTAGTCTTCTTGAATCATTTTTTTTCTATTTTGCTGCCTTTTTTTTTGCAGATTTTTTTTATATGTCCTTTTTTAATGACAATAGAAACAAATGGGTCCTGTACCCCTAGAAACAAGACATGAATTTTGTAAATGTCCTTTTTTGTGACAAGAAAAGCACATAGGTCTCGTGTCCGCAGAAGTAGAACCTGATTTTTCTTTCTTCTTTTTATTCTTTCCTGATAAATTCTTTGTGTTTGTGGCTGCTTGTATTTCTTGGACTGCTGCCATTAGAATCCTGGCTTTTATTTTTTTTTTTTTTTCTCATCTCTTATAACATACGCTTCTTGCTCTTCCTTTAACAACTCCGGAAGCCCCCTATCCTGCCAATTTTTTAATTTCTTCAGCTTTTTCCTGAGGTCCCCCCAGGACTTAGCTACAAATTGTGTTTTCAAAAGGACCTGCCCTGCTGGTGTATCGGGGTCTATGCTTGAGTATAACTGCAAATCCTTTCTTAGTCTCTCTAACCATTCTGCCAGGCATTCATCTTTCCCTTGGTGCTCACTCAGAGATTTCCCTATATTTTGTCTCCTGGGCACTGCTCCCTGAATTCCTTGGATAATCATCTACCTGAAATCTTTCATATTTTGCCTATGTTCTACCTCTTGATTATTCCAATTTGGATCTGCCATAGGCCATTTCTGATCTCCCTGGCCTGGCCCCTGATCTCTATTCCAATCCCATATTCCTGACTGTCTAATAATTTCTCTCTTCCACTGTAAACAAGATTCCTAAAATAGACTGCAATTCCACTCAGGTGTAAATATTCAGTCCCAATAACTGATCTAGTTTCTTTGCTACCTCAATATGATCTTCTATCATCCTGCCCATCTCTTTCTTAAATTTCCTAAAGTTTCTAGTATGGAACACTCACGTAACCAATAGGTCCCTGTCCTGGGGCCAGATTTGCCATTGTAACCTCTCTAAGAGGGTATAATCTATCTTCCCTTCCTGCTTCCTCGTCCTCTTTGTCACTTTCTTCCTCCTGTCCCCTTCTGCCTCTAGTTCTGTGTGCTACTGGCTCGTCCTGAATAGGGGGTGCATCGGGGACCAGGGGCTGGCCAGGCTGGCCAGGCTGTCTGTATGGGGGTGGGAGGTGATTTAACGATTCCCATGGCTTTATCTGGTCCCTTCTGGCTGCCTGTCCTTTAGTTTGCAAAGGGTATAACGAATAACCTTCTTTTTCCTGACTTTGAACTATAAATTTACCCTCCCCTTTGGGAAACCACAAAGCAGCATATTCATTTTACTCCTGGTTAAAAGCTTCTTTTGAATTCACATATAGATTTAAAACCTGACAAATCCAATCCTCAAATGATCCAAACTCTGGCCAGTACAAATTATTTGCACAAATCTTTTCTTTTCTCCACTCAAACATACAGTACTGTATAATTTTCTGCTTACTATTTCTCTTTGGGATTCCCTTGTACTTTAGTATTGTAACACTATCCCCAGGGGGCTGTCCTGAGGAATCTCGCTCCCCTTTCTTGGAAACCTCCTCTCGGTTTCCAGGCACACTGGGTTCTTGTGAATTTTTCTCACACTTCACAACCCCTGGGTCGGAGATTATACTTTTCCTCTGACCCATCTCTGGCGGCAACATTTCCTTTGCTCTCTCTCACTCGTTCTGCAGTTCAACTCCTTCGCTTAATATACACTATCTCACTTCTTTTGCCAACCACTTGTTTCCCACCTAATTCCTTCTTTTCCTTTTATTCTCTCTCCAACCTCTCTTCCTGTCCATTCTCCACAATCCTTTCTTAATCACGTACTGAATCTTCCATCTATTATCCTCCCAACAGATAGTTGAACCTGACTCATTCACTCCCTTCTTAAATCACTTCTCCGAGCATCAGCTTCCTTCTCAAAGACTTTTCCCGTGAGTTCTCGGGCTGGGACTTTCCCTCCCGGTCCCTCCCGGGGTATTCACTCGCTCTCCCCTTTCAGACATTCCTCACTCACACACAAGCACACAGCCGCCCCCTTTACCCAACCCCATGGTACTCACACAGCCCCGTTTTCGCACAGGGCTCTTGTGCACAAGGCGTTTTACGGGCACCTTTCCCTTTCTGCCGGCGTTCTCACGGGAGCCTTCTTCTGGCACAGCTCCTTGTAGCGAGCTTCTTTTGCTTATGCTTTATTTTAATTTGGAACTCCTTTTCCAAGAGAGCCTGGTTTAGCCTTGGGACCACCTTAACAACTGGTGGGGAGCTCCTTCCCAAAACTAGCCGCTCTTCACTTGGACTGGAGTTCCCAGGTTTCGGCACCAAATTGTTATGAATGATGTTCTATTCTTCCAATTTATCAAGCAACAAGATTAAATTTAATAGTAAGTTTTTAATAGTAACAAAATGAATACAATCAAAGTATTGGAGATGACAATTAAAGTATTGGAGATGAAACAATCAAAGTGCATATATTTAAGAATATACAAAATTTGGCAGTAAGTAATTTAGTATAATTGAGGTTCGTATAAAGCATAAGCAAAACCGACCGGGGAGGGGCCCCCCTCCGACCGGGGATACGGGGAGTGGCTCCCATTCCTCACGTACCAAAGCATCCAGGCTAACAATCCCACTTACATACTGTAGGCTACAGAAGTTTCTAGAAAGCTCCTCCTAGTTTCTAGTCCTAAAATCTACGTAACTATACTGCACGGCGCATGCTCTACTAATGGGTTAGGGGGTCTCTCATCCTTTTGAGGGTCTTATTTCCGGTGAAGGCTCATCATCTTCATCAGTGACCGAGGTGTGACCTGCAGGTAGCGCAGGCGCCCTGTGTGACTGAGCAGATGTTTTCCATAACATGACTTTAATTAAGTCCCATGCTTGGGATCATTCCATTTTTGACAGCTTCAAGGTTGAAGCTGTATTTCTAGATGCCGCTTATCAGACCTCTGTCCTTCGACTATTCTTATCTGACTTTCTTCTAACCTCCTTCTTCGACTCCCAACATCTGGGAGATGTCTTTTATCCTGTATCACCCATCTCCCCCCCTTGTCACTCGGTAACAATAGTCTTTTATTGATCTAAATACAATTTTGATAATATAGTTACAATTTAATTAGCACGAATCACATTTATCACAGGAGTGTCTCTGTTTGCAGTGGGGAACATTAGGAGTTTTAGATTGCTTCAAAAAAAAAAAAAAAAAAGAAAACTCCTCTTTGCCAGACCTCCTAAGGAGAGACCCTGCATCAATATCAATCACAGAATGCTGCAATCACATCTGCTCTAAAGAGAACAGTAATTAAACACACCCTTGAAAATAGGAATGGATATTTCTAAGAAGCTCTTTGAAATATTTCTCCATATCTGGAGTTGAAAACCTTCCTGATGAACTGCCCCAGACCAGATGGAAATCAGGATTTTTCAGGACTTGCTTGATTCCAATAAGCCCCGTGGTGCATTTGGTGCTGCCAAGGAGCTCCAAATAATATTTTGGAAATACTGGCTCTCTCTGCAGTGATGCCTTTGCCAGGAGCCCAGCCCAGCTCAGCAGCACAGACACAGCACAAGGACTTTAATGACCCTCTCGGGGTTGGGGCTGAGTCCCTGAACATCAGTCCCTGAGAGGGAGTTGAAGAAACCTCTCAAGAATTCAAAGTCAAATTCAAACTCCAAAGTTTCTCTTACTTTTAGTGAGTCCCACTGATAAACACGAAGGAGAAAGTTTCCCAAGGGTTGAATTAGAGCAGAAAAGTGATGACAATGATGTCAGGTAGGAAAAAATAGGGTAAAGGAGGAACAGAAACCTCACAAGGAGGAAAAGAAACCTCTCAAGAACTCAAAGACAGATTCGAAGTCCAAAGTTACCTGATGTTCTAATGGGTCCCACTGAAGGACATGCCTGAGAAAGTGTCCCCAGGTGAATTGATCCCCAGCTTTATTGTTTTTACATTATATTTTAAAAGTGTGGGTTTATTGTTTTTATGTTACTTTTTTTGTGGGGATTTTTTCTTTTTCTGAATGAAGCAGAGAGACAGGACTTCTGAGTTGCTTTAGAAAGTGTGGTTTATTTTTCTTATTTCCTATCCAGGCAGAAAGAATAACTTTGTCTACTGGATGTTCACAGCATGACTTAGAAGTCAAAAGATTTATTTGCAAGATCTGTAAAGGATTTATTAACCAATAAAACACTGTCAAGAGAGATACTTGCATTTCAAATTCAATACTAAGTTATTTTTGTCTTACTGACTCATACTACAGTGTGAACTTTCTTAGCTAATTATATCAAAACACTCAAACTTTCATTGCTGCACTCTAAAACTTCTTGTTACGTTTGTAACTACCTTTATTTTTTCTATATTTTAAATTCTAAAATGACAATTATCTCTACTTAAATGTGTATAATTGTAAGCTTTGGCTTACAGGCCCAAGGTTCTGAGAATTCCTTACATTTTGAATTCCAACACCCAGGTTCCAGTTAGAGCAGAACACTGGAGGCACTGATGACAAGTGGGGACAAACAAGGGAAAGGTGTCTCTGATGCTGAGCACACCTGGATGTGTTTCAGGAATGCAAAGGGCCAAGGGCTGAGCCCCAGCCCCTGGCAAGGCAGATCCTGTCCCTCCCTCATTGCTCAGGGCTCTTCCCGGGCCACTGGGCTCTGGGCATGTGCAATGCCAAGGGCAGCACCATGGGGCGGCCCCTGCCAGGCTGCTGAGCAGGGACAAGGAGGCAATGAGGCCCCAGCACAGCAAGGCTCACTTGTCCCCTGCTGGCCTCAGGCCCAGGGCCAGCCTGCATGGCCCAAGTGCTGCAGGAGTTGGCTGTGTCAGGGCCTTTCAGCTGCTGCCCATCCCTGTGGCCTCTGCAGCCCAGGCTGTCCTACGGTGTCCATGCCCTGCGCCTCTGTCCCTGCAGGCTGTCGTCATCCCCCGGCTGCCCCACCTCGCTGGCCCCTTCCTTTGCTGACAGCTCTGCCTCCTGCCTGCCTCTGCCTGCCCACACAAAGCCTTGGGCTGCTCCAGACTCCTTCTGGTGGATGTGTTGCACCACAGCCCTGCCCTGGGAGAGAAATTCCTTTATCCTTGTGTCCAATCTGGGCTCTCCTCTGCTGTCCTCAGTCTCCACCCCACTCAGCACAGAGCTCCTTCATGTAGTGGTCATGTTCTTGCAGCCTCCAAACCCCACCTTGGGAGACATCTGGACACTCTCCCAGGTGTGGGAAAATTAAAAGATTCTTCTCATAATCTAAGAAAATCATCAGAGGACAAGGCAGCCCGACTTTTCTGTCCTGGATACTTTTGTGTGGACGCAATCCTTGGATGGATGGAATTTTAGATGTAGAATCCCAGTTTTGGCCATTGACTTTTAGGTGAGAAGGGCAGTTCTTTTCCACTGTAATGCAAGCACAGAGCCCCAGTGTTTGGTGGTAGATGAGAGACAGCCCTCAGGAGGCCAAGGCCAGCCAGCGCTGTCTGTCCTGGCAGTTTTTGTCTGGGAGGACCCTTGTATATAGGAAACTCTTTAGGGGGAGTACCAATTTCAGCCTTGGGCACCTGGAAAGAGGGATGGTTCTTTTCCATGGGAAGGAAAGCACAGAGCCCCAGTTCTCCAGGGGCTGATGAGCAGCAGCCCTCAACATGCCAGCAACAGCCAGACCTGAGAGGTGGCCCCCAGGAGGCCAAGCCAGCCAGATCTGTTCCATGTCCCCTTGGTTCCATGGGACCTTGTAGTCTCACAATGTTCTCCTTGCTTCTGCAGTGTCACAATGAGGCCCTGCAGGGTCACAATGGCCCTTTGGTTCTGAGGGGCCCCACAGTGTCACAATGGTCTCCATAGGAAGAAAACAGCTGAGCCCCAGTGCTGCAGGGGCAGATGTGGGGCAGTCACCAGAGGCGAAGGACAGATAGACTTGATGGTGTTTGCAGATTTTTTCTGGGAGTAATCCGCAGATATACAGAATTTTAGAGGTGAAATACCAATTTCAGAAATGGACATCTGGAGGAAAAGGACAGTTCTTTTGCAGGGAAGCACAGAATACCAGTGTTTCAGGGGCAGATGAAAGGTGACCATCAGAGGCCAAGGCCAGGCAGACCTTTCTGTTCTGACAGTTTTTGTCTGAAAGCAATCCTTCGATATAGGGAATTTCAGAGATAGAATCCAAATTTCGGCCATATCTGCACTGATAAAAGGGACACTTTTTTCCCCTAGGAAGGAAAGCACAGAGCCCCAGTGATTCAAAGGCAGGTGAGAGGCAGCCCCCCAGAGGCCAAGGGCATCCCAACCTGTCTGTCCTGGCACCTTTCACTTGGGAGCAATCCTTGGATGTACGGAGTTTTTGAGGCAGGATCCCACTTTCAGCCATGGACGCCTGGTCAAGAAGGATGGTTTTTCCTATAGGAAATAAAAATGTGAAGTCCAAATGTTCTGGAAGAAGATGAAAGGTGGCCACCCTTAGGCCAAGCCAGCCTGACCTGTCTCTCCTGAAACCTTTCTTCTGGTGTCCATCTTCAGACATAGGGATTTTTGAAGGTGGAATCTCAATTCTGGTTGGAGGTGCTTGGAATGGAAGAAGAGTTATTTTCTTTAGGAAATCACAGAGCCCCAGTGTTTCAAAGGCAGATGAGAGCCAGCCCTCAGGAAACTTGTCAGTCATGGCAGCTTTTGCCTGGGAGCTCTCCTTGGATATAGGGAATTCTGGAGGCAGATTCCCAATTTTGGCCACAGGCACCTGGAGAAGGACGGTTCTTTTCCACAGGAAGGAAAGCCCAGAGCCCCAGTGTTTCAGGGGCAGATGAGCAGTGGTCCTCGACATGCCAAGGTCAGCCAGACCTGTCAGGTGGCCCCCGAGAGGCCCAGCCAGCCAGACCTGTTCAATGTTCTCTTGGTTCCATGGGGCCTCACAGTGTCACAATATTCTCCTTGTCACAATATTCTCCTTGTCACAATATTCTCCTTGCTTCTGTAGTGTCACAATCGCCCCTTGCTTCCATAAGTTCTTGCAGTGTCACCATGGCCCCTGGGCTCCATGCAGCCCCACTGTGTCACAATGGCTCCTTGGTTCTCTGGGCCCCACAGCTTCATCACTGATCCTTGGTTCCACTGGGGTCCTGAGTTTCACAGGGGATTTCACCCCCTGATTCCATGAGGCACCAGAATGTCACAATGGTCTCTTTGTTTCCATGAGGTTCCATGGTGTCACCATGGTGTCCTTGGACCTGTATTGTCACAACAGTCCCTTGGTTCTGTACTGTCAGCAATGGTTCCTTTGTTCCACTGAGGCCTTGATGTGTCACAATGGCTCCTTGGATCCATCACATTCCAGAGTGTCACATCCAGAAAATCACGCTATGAAAAGCCAGTGTCCATTAAGGAGACAGGGGAGTCTGCAACTTAATTTCAGTCAAGGGAAAGAGTCCACCAGGGCACACGCTCATGCAGTTTTCACTCTTGAGGTTCTGGACGCAGCAGCCTCCTTTATCCTAAACTCCCAGGTGCACATTGCCCTCTTCCTTTCCCCATTGGCTGAGGTACTAGGAAGGTACAGCCTTCCCAAATTGCCTACTCCATATCCCCTCTTGAACCTGTCATTTTACCCCAAAATTCATAAACTCAAGCTCATGCAGACCCTTGTCTGTTTCAGGAGCCAAGCTGACTGGGCTCTGTAATAAACCTGTTGCTTGTAGTTAGTAGAGAAATTTAGGCCCATTTCAAAGATATTAACACCCATACTTTCAGTCACTGAATGATCTTTAAAGACAACTTACTCGTCAGTCACAATGGACTCCTCAGTTCCATGAGTCCCCACAGTGTCACAACTGGCCCTTGGTTCCATGAGTCACCACAGTCACTGTCAGAGGCTGGATGAGATCAATGTCCCAGGCACCTTGGGCTGCTCGGAATGTCCGTGTGGGGCCAGGGCCGGGTCAGGCCTGGGATTGTGTTGGGACAGAGCCCCGCCCCCAGCCATGGCCTGGCACAGCTGCCAATCACACAGCGGGAACAATGCTAACCCAGCTCTGATTGGCTGAGCTGTCAATCAATCACACAATAGCAGCTGGTGCCTGCCCTGACTCTGATTGGGCAAACAACTAGAAGTCCCTCCCAAGGGGCGGGGCCCTTGAAGGCCCAGGGGGTTAAAAGCCGGAGCACGAGGTCGGCCCATGGTGTGGATCCTGCCTTCTGCTGGGGTTCTCCTGTGAGCCACGCTGGATCCCCAGCCATTGGTACCTGTATGTATATCTCTCCATACATCTTCTGTTTTTTCTTTATTTCTTCTTCACCTAATCCTACTTAACTGAAATACTTTGGGGTAACTTAGTGTCTTCAGTGTTAAAGGTTTTTCAGTTAAATGGTCTAGGTTGAGGAAGTTAATGCTATGATATGAGTTTTATGTTGAATTGGATGTTGTATGAAATGTTTTATCCATATTCATTGATTGTCTATATTTTGCCAGCAGAATTTTGTGTCATTTTGACCTTGTCCTGGTTTTGGGCAAATTTGGGGGAAAACCTCCAGAAGGAGCCCCCAGACAGCAAACCCCACGACTCCTCCCCCCCACACCCCACCGGGTTCGGGAAGAATTTCCTCGGAGAAGAGTGGGAGAAAAAACCTGTTTATTTAACAAGCAAGACACTCCCCAGCACAGGGAAAAAAGACAACACCAGCTGACAAAAAAACTCTTTCACCGTTCTGAAGGGATGACAAACTCAGTCTCTCTGGCGAGTGGTCGCTCAGTTATCAGTCTCTGGCGCTGGGGATGACTGCTGCAGGTGACAAAGTGTAGCCTCCCGGTGTTTCTTGGGGTTCCCAGGTCCCCGTCCGTTCAGATGGTATCCAGGAGAGGGAGGGGACGGGGTGGAAGAGAAAACAGTCCAGGGAAAAGGTTGGACTGCCTAGCTGAACTAACTAATAAGCAGAAAGCAAGGACAAAGCGAAGGAAAGAAAAAGGCAGAAGCGAGCAAGCAGGCAAGCAAGCAGGCAAGCAAGCAAGCAAGCAAGCAAGCAGGCAGGCAAGCAAGCCGAGCTAAAACCTCTCCTAAACATAGACCATGGGGGAGGTGAGCCGGCTGATAACAAGACAAAACAAAGCTTCACTCTCAGACTCAGTCCTGGAAGCACAGGACATAATACCAAACATAATCAGGACACACGATTGGAGATAGAAACACCATAACATCACCCTAGGACATTCCACCCCTTATCTCCATATCGTGAACATACTAAACAGCATGTAAAAACTTCAGCAAGTAGAAATTTCCATCTTTCACTTATTCGGACACATTTTCTTCCATCTCACTTGCTCCATGTAGCACTGGTGGCATGGTGGGTTGAGGGAACCTTTCCTCTGAACATCCACCCCAGCACCGGTAGTCGGGGTGCCAGAAGGAGTTGGGCTTCTGTGCCAACCACCTCTGAGGCTGCTTGGACCCCTTCGTAGGCAGCCAAGATCTCCTTCTCTGTTGGGGTGTAGTTAGCTTCAGACCCTCTGTAGCTCCGACTCCAAAATCCTAATGGTCGGCCTCGAGTCTCACCAGGCACCTTCTGCCACAGGCTCCAGGACAGACCATGGTTCCCGGCTGCAGAGTAGAGCACGTTCTTCACATCTGGTCCCGTCCTGACTGGGCCAAGGGCTACTGCATGAGCAATTTCCTGCTTTATCTGGGCAAAAGCTTGTTGCTGCTCAGGGCCCCAATGGAAATCGTTCTTCTTGCGGGTGACCAGGTAAAGAGGGCTCACAATCTGACTGTACTCAGGAATGTGCATCCTCCAAAAACCTATGGCGCCTAAGAAAGCTTGTGTCTCCTTCTTGTTAGTTGGTGGGGACATAGCTGTGATTTTGTTGATGACATCAGTAGGAATCTGACGCCGTCCATCTTGCCACTTCACTCCCAGGAACTGGATCTCTCGAGCAGGTCCCTTAACTTTACTCTTCTTGATGGCAAAGCCGGCTTCCAGGAGGATTTGGATGATTCTCTCTCCTTTCTTGAACACTTCTGCTGCTGTGTTCCCCCACACAATGATATCATCAATATATTGTAAATGTTCTGGAGCCTCACCTTTTTCTAGTGTAGTCTGGATCAGTCCATGGCAGATAGTAGGACTGTGCTTCCACCCCTGGGGCAGTCGATTCCAGGTGTACTGCACGCCTCTCCAGGTGAAAGCGAACTGAGGCCTGCACTCTGCTGCCAGAGGAATGGAGAAAAATGCATTGGCGATATCGATAGTGGCGTACCACTTTGCTGCCTTGGACTCCAGCTCGTACTGCAGTTCCAGCATGTCCGGCACGGCAGCGCTCAGTGGTGGAGTCACCTCATTCAATGCACGATAGTCTACGGTCAGTCTCCATTCTCCTTCAGATTTACGTACAGGCCAGATGGGGCTGTTGAAGGGTGAGTGGGTTTTGCTGACCACCCCTTGGCTCTCCAGCTCACGGATCATTTTATGGATGGGAACCACAGCATCTCGAGTTGTTCTGTATTGTCGGCGATGCACTATGGAAGTGGCAATTGGTACCTTTTGCTCTTCTCCTTTCAGAAGTCCTACAGTACTTGGATTCTCAGACAGTCCAGACAAGGTGTTCAATTGCTGGATGCCCTCTGTCACCACAGCTGCTATCCCAAATGCCCACCTGAATCCTTTTGGATCTTTAAAATACCCCCTTTGGAGGTAATCTATGCCCAAAATGCATGGGGCCTCTGGGCCAGTCACAATAGGATGTTTTTTCCATTCATGTCCAGTCAAGCTCACATCAGCTTCCACCAAGGTAAAGTCCTGTGATCCACCTGTCACACCAGCAATAGAAACAGATTCTGCCCCCACATATCTTGATGGGACTAATGTGCATTGGGCACCAGTATCAACCAAAGCTTTATACTTTTGTGGTTCCGATGTGCCAGGCCAACGAATCCACACAGTCCAGAAGACACGATTTTCCCTCGCCTCTCCCTGGCTAGAGGCAGGGCCCCTCTAAGCCTGTTTATCCTTCTTTCCTTGGGCATATGTCTTAGAGGTTCCTTCAAGGGGATCAGATATATCATCATCATCATACTTGGCAGCTTGGCTACGGGCAACTGGAGCTGCTCTCCTTTTGGTGGAACTTCCTCTTTGGGTCTTGCCTTCCTTCAATTCACGCACCTGTTGTGCCAGAGCAGCAGTAGATTTTCCATCCCATCTCCTCATGTTTTCTCCGCAATCACGTAGGAAGAACCACAGCTCAGCTCGTGGGGTGTACCTCCTCTCCCCATCAGGGGAACGTCTGCGTTGGATACCAGGGCCTCTAATTTGTACTGCTGAGATTTGGAGAAGGTCCTCTTTAATCTCCTCCCTGAGTCTTTTATGATTCTCCTCTATCTTGTCTTCTAATTTCTGCAGACGTGTTTCCACAGCTGCAATTCTGGCATGTGTTGGGCCATGCACAGCATCTGCATATGCTCGGAGCTTCTTTGCCATATCAAGCACGGTCTCATCCCTCTCGTCCCGCTTCATTATTGCTAAAGCAGAAGCATATTCATGGGGCCCAAGCCGTACAAGTTTTCGCCACATCACAGATGTACATGGTACCAAGTCCGGATTCCTAGTTGTTATGTCATCTGAGAAGATAATCTCTGCCACTGCCATTTCTCTCAGGCGTTGGATCCCTTGTTCTATCGTCTTCCACTGGGTCTGCTGCATATAAAGATCATCTGCACACAGGTATCTTTGTGCTACACTGTCCAGGACCCGTGCCCAAAGGCTGTGAGGGTTAGGCCCTCTCATCATTCCTTGGTCAATGACAGGATCATGTGACAGGGATCCCAAATGCCTGGCTTCAGTGCCATCCAGAATTGTAGCCTCGCCTGCAGCATCCCAAAGACGGACCAACCAACTAATTATAGACTCATCAGGTCGTCGGGTGTAATCCTTTCTTAGGCCACGGAGGTCCTTTAGGGAAAAAGACTCAATATTGGCCTCTGATCTTTTACCAGTTGCTTTGACTCCTGGTTTTATGTCAGGAGGCGTCGAGGGTCCTTCTCCTGCATCATCATCATCATCATCCACTGGTCGATCAGTCTTGTCTGTGCACTTTCCACTTCTCGTGCTGGTAGCAACAGCCATTGGTTGAGGCTTACTGACAGGTTTAGCTGCTGGCTTAGGCTCACTGTCTGGTGTAGTTGTTGGCCTCGAGCCTGGGGTGTTGGCTGCAGCCTGAGTGACTGGGATAGTGGCTGATTTATCTGCCTGTCCCCCTTCCTCTGTCTGCTGCCCTACAGTATCTAGCAGGGTACGGTAAGCATATGCCAGGGCCCAGCTCACTGCAATGATCTTCTTCTCCTTAGAATTACCATGGCACTTCTCTTTCAGGTACTTTGCCACCTCAGCTGGGTTCTGAATTTGTTCACATGGAAAATCCCAGGATGTAGGGTCAGAAAATTCCTTTAAGATTTGGCCCATATCCTCCCATTTCCCACACCATTCAGGATTCCTCACGCCTGGCTCTACTCTGGGGTCAGGGGTCTCAGCCCCTCTAGAAATCTCAGCTCTCATTCTAGAGAAACTGCAGACTGTATAGAGAAAGCTTACTATATTAAACACCAGAAAGATGGTCTCTTTAACACTCAGGGGGAACTGAACATTCTCTAATAGGGATGTAACAAATTCAGAGGAGAAGAAGGAGAACAAAGGCTGAAAAGCCTCATCCCCTGCATCTCCTCTAACAAACTGAGTGCACAACCACAACCAAGAACCATACATTCCTGGAACAGACTCCAGCACCTTTATAAATCTCCTGCAGGCCATTAAAACCAAGCCCAGCCCGATGGATATTTTGGTCAATGCCCCTCTGCTACAGAAACTACGCATTAGGGACAATACCGGAGCTATTTCTGGATAAGCAAATAAACCCAGGGACCAGAAAGGTATTAAGACTTCAAAAAACCCTAGGGACCAAAATCCCATGCAGGCCTCCACCCCAAAAGACATGAATTCCAACAACATAGCCAATAACTGCTCTATACCAACACAAAAGAATTTGAACCAAATTATTATTATTAGAACAGGGTTTTTTCCCACTTTCTCGAGCCCCACGTTGGGCGCCAATTTATTTGTCCTGGTTTTGGGCAAATTTGGGGGAAAACCTCCAGAAGGAGCCCCCAGACAGCAAACCCCACGACTCCTCCCCCCCACACCCCACCGGGTTCGGGAAGAATTTCCTCGGAGAAGAGTGGGAGAAAAAACCTGTTTATTTAACAAGCAAGACACTCCCCAGCTGACAAAAAAACTCTTTCACTGTTCTGAAGGGATGACAAACTCAGTCTCTCTGGCGAGTGGTCGCTCAGTTATCAGTCTCTGGCGCTGGGGATGACTGCTGCAGGTGACAAAGTGTAGCCTCCCGGTGTTTCTTGGGGTTCCCAGGTCCCCGTCCGTTCAGATGGTATCCAGGAGAGGGAGGGGACGGGGTGGAAGAGAAAACAGTCCAGGGAAAAGGTTGGACTGCCTAGCTGAACTAACTAATAAGCAGAAAGCAAGGGCAAAGCGAAGGAAAGAAAAAGGCAGAAGCGAGCAAGCAGGCAAGCAAGCAGGCAAGCAAGCAAGCAAGCAAGCAAGCAGGCAGGCAAGCAAGCCGAGCTAAAACCTCTCCTAAACATAGACCATGGGGGAGGTGAGCCGGCTGATAACAAGACAAAACAAAGCTTCACTCTCAGACTCAGTCCTGGAAGCACAGGACATAATACCAAACATAATCAGGACACACGATTGGAGATACAAACACCATAACATCACCCTAGGACAGACCTCTTAATTCAACTGGTGAGACCTGGTATCACTGAAGTTGTGGGTTCAATCCCTGTGTGGGCCATTCACTTAGGAGTTGGACTGGATGATCCTTGTGGGTCCCTTCCTATCAAGAATCTTCTTTGCATCTGGCCATGTTGACAATATCTGGCTGGAGTTTCTCCTGTGCATGAAACTCAAGTGAAGGAACCTTTGGACACCCCCAGCATTTCAGTGTTCTGGGGTGTTCCAGCCCTGCAGGCTCACCATGGCCTCTTGTTTCCATCAGGCCCTGCTGTGTCATACTGGCCCTTGGTTCCATGAGCATCTGGAGTGTCACACAGCTTGATGACATTTGTCCTTGCTGCCCCTGCCATCCCACTGCCCCAGCAACAGCCCCGAGCCCCCCGTGAGGGACAGGCCCTGCTGGGCCAGGCCTGGGCTCAGGCCTTGGCCTTTCTGCTTCCTCCAGCCAGCCCAGGCCTTGCTCAGCATTGCAGTTCCCTGCTCACAGCCTCGGGCTCCTGCAATCCTGCCCTCAAGGATCTGCTCTCACCAGTCCCTGGGGAGCCTTTGGCACTCCCTGCCCTCAGTGGGGCCACTGATGCTCCAAGGGACTTGGAGTTTTGCTTCTGACTCCTTGAGCAGCTTCTTCAACCTTCTCTCAGTGCCTGAGGGTCCTGGACTCAGCCCCAAATCTACTGTGAGGCTGATTAAAATACAGAAAGACCTCAGGTGCTCTTTGTCTTAGTTCAGGGCTTGTGCAGCTCCTTGGAGAAAATTTTGGAGTTCTGTTAAGAAGGAAGATTTCAAAGTGAGCCTCATCACTTTTTTCTTTAAAGAAGTCAGTATTTTGTTTTAAATTACAGTTCAGAGAAGGGCTGATAGAAGCATTTCCCAAGTGATCTTGATGCTGAATGTTTCCTTAGGAGGTTTGGGCATGCAGAAGAATGAGCCCCTTGCAGGCTGACCCTGTTTGGACAACCTGCTCCTCACCCCCAGCCTCCCCATGTCTGACATTGCCCACCTGGGACTGACATCCCTGTGCCCTGCAGCACAACCTTGTCCCCTGAGCTCTGCAGCTGGCTGTCCCAGCCCATTGCACCATGTCCCACCTGCTCTCCTCAGGGCTCTGCCTGCACACAGGCCCAGGAGAAATTTTCCTGTTTGTGAGGAAAGAATGGAAAAACCTGAGCAGTTTTCGTAAACAACAAACCCAATGAGGAACCACATGATCAGTCCAGGCTGTCTGGAATGATGTCACCTTCCTACGAGGGACAGTGTGACCAGGAATGATCTCTGTAAGCAGAATTCTGAGTCTTTCAGCTGAATTCTCTGTCCCTGTCCTTTCCCTGGGTCTTTGTTGTAGATGGAAGCTGCTGGTGCCATTCTCACCTTTAATCTCACTTTTGAATGCAGACAGATGTTCCCAGGTGTGTTAAGCAGGGTTTGCTCAATATTTATACAAAACTTTTGTGTTCTGTTGGAGGAAAGGGGCCATTTTGACACTGAGGAGGTGACATGGAAGCAAGGAGTCAGTTGTGACACTGGGGTCCCATGGAACCAGGGGCCATTTTTGCTCTGCAGAACCAACACAGCTGCTGGACCTTTCCTGATTTCAGGAATCAGGACTTGACACCGAAATTGTAGAGAGTCTTTCATTGGCAGCACATGGGGGACACATGGGGGGATATTTCCTCCAAACCACGTGTACCTGGTCAAGACAGGTTCCAGGTATAAATACACATTGATCCACAAGCCCACACATCCCTGCCCACCCATCTCCACCTTCTCTCCCTTTGTATTTTAATTAGCTGCCACCCCTCCTGGTGGTTGTGTTTGGTGGTTTTTTGGATGAAGGCTGTATGGCTTCCTCAGTAATCACTGTTTGAGCTCTGCTTTTGGGCAGGTGCAGTGGAGGTTTGGCTCTCCCTCAGGTCAGTTTGTCCCTCTCAAAACCACCTGGCTGGTCCTGTCTGGTTTCTGGAGCCACAGGTTTCAGTTTTGTTGGGTTTGTACCATGCTAGGTCTTGCTTTGCTGAGTTTTTGCAATATATCTTAACGTTTTTTTCCTGGTAACTAAGTTCCTCTGTGGTTTGTTACATACGGTTAAGCTATGTGTTCTATTTCCCTTCCACCTGATTAAACATATTATGCGCTTTTAAAATTCTGAATTTTCAAAACCATTTATGTTCCCCATCTCATTTCCTCCCTTTTCTTCTAAATGATGCAAATTGTTTTGCTTTCTAAGATACCTGTCATACTCTCTATGACTGTCTTTACCTAGGTGATTTGATTACAGGATAGGCATGGTAGCCATTCTTTGTGACTGTTTCAAGTTCCAGAAAATCATAACCAAGAACAAATCTTAAACTGATCAGAACTAACAAAACTACTATCAGATGGCACAATCAGTGTAGAAACCCTGCTGCAGTAGGAGACCACCCAAAAAATACATCCCACCAGCGGTGAGATGTGTCTCCCTCCAACCTTCTGTGGTCTCCTTATCCTCTGTCTCATGGTGTATTGTGATCAAGATCTTCTTTCCCAGGCTTCTCATTTCTTTCAGCATTTCCTGAATATCTCTGTGTTTTAGTAGCTCTATAACTAGAGTGAGATTCATTCTTCTGGGCACAGACAATACATCCTGCACAGTTGTCATGTTTGCCTTTATATACTGATGTGATACAACAGGTGCCCAATAGGAGAAATTGCACCCCTCAATTTTGACCAAGTTACAAATGCACAAATCAGATTGTGTTTCCTTTATAATGAGCTTGTCCACTCTTATGGTGGGGCATGCTGTTCTGAGGCATACACAACCCTGATCTATATATACCAGCAAGGTTGTCTGGTTGACTGGATGGATTCTGAAGAGACAGATGCTTTGTTGTGTATCCAGGCAGAATCTCGGTCATGGTTGACATTTCCTTCACATCCAAACCTCAGTTGTTTTCTTGTGGCACATAGCTCTATGTTAATAATCTGCCACTTCCCTTTAATCTCTTGTGCCCACGTTCTGTGTTTAGATAGATGTGGCACAGTTCCCTCGTGGTTTAAAAGCCTTGGTTTCACATCCCTCTATTTTAAGCCTGAATTCAGAACAGTTAGTGGGGCATGTGTCACCACATTCAGTACCAATTTGAATGGGTTTTATAAGTCCCTGATGGAATCCGTCCTGAACAAATGCAAATTTGCATCCCCAGACATCTTTCCCTGGCCAGACAGTTGTGTTTGATATTTGGAACACCTGCCACAGAGACTTGGGAGAGTCAAAGTCAGAAGCTTTCCCCTGACACACATAAATGCCAGTCCCATTGTATATAGGAGGTCTTGCACACATGTCTGCCATAGCCATGGCTATGATCATCAGAGCCACAGCTTTCCAGGCTGCACCTGCCTGATTCTCCATGGTGACTGTGAAGCCTTTTTAATTCCAGTGTGATGTCTCTATGCTGCTTGTTCTCTGATCTTGATGGCAGGGAAGGAGGTGAGGAGCACCTGGTATGGTCCTTCCTACTGTGGTTCCAAAGTCTTTTCTGTGAGAGACTTCACATACACACAATCTCCAGGTTGTACATTATGTACTGGTCCATCCAATCCCCTACACCAGCTTCTTTCTACATGTTTCCTGATATTACTGAGTTGTTTCCCCAGGGCCACCATGTATTCTGTGATAGTTTCTTCCCCTATTTGTGCTGATGTTCCCTTCTGTATTGCATAAGGTCGCCCATACAGGATCTCAAAAGGACTCAGCCTTTCCTTTGCCCTTGGTTTAGTTGGGATGTGTAAAAGGGCTAAAGGAACGGATTGAGGCCAAGGCAGATTGACCTCCTGTCCTAATTTAACAATTTGCTGTTTGATGAAATGGTTCATCTTCTGCACTTGTCCACTTGACTGGGGATGATATGGGGTATGTAACTGCCAATCTATACCTAAAGTATTACTAATCTGATGTATCACCTTTGCAATAAAATGGAGCCCTCTATCTGAAGAAATGGCAACTGGAACCCCAAATCGTGATTCTATCTCTTTTACAAATGCCTTGACCACTTTTCTGGCCTTAGCAGTTGTAGCAGGGAAAGCCTTAGGCCATCCTGAAAAGCTATCAGTTAATACCAGAAAATAACAAAACCCCCCTTTTCTTGGGAGTTCTGTAAAGTCTATTTGCCCTAATTGGTCAGGTACATTTCCCTTCTCTATTTCACCCATTTCTGGCTTTGTTTTTAGGATTAGTCTGGAGGCAGAGATCACATTGTTGAGTTACCTGCTTCACTGTAGTGTATCAATTTCTAGCCATGATGTTGTGATTTAAGTGTTCATACACAGTCTCTGGTCCCCAGTGTCTTTTCCTATGCCCCTCCCTTATTACAAACCATATTAGATGGCCAGGTATGATTACCCTTCCTTTTGGGGTAGAGGCCCACCCCTCTTCACTGTATGTCTCATCCAAATTTGTAATTAGCTTCACATCCTCTTTGTCATAATTTGGTTTACCCTCAAGGGAGATTTTCCTGTCTGGGATTAGAGCTCCTTCCAATTGTACCTCTCTTTTTGTTGCTTCTTTTACCTCCCTGTCTGCCAGCTCATTTCCTTTTCCTGATTCCAAGTATGCCTTTTGATGTGCTCTGATGTGCATAATTGCTATTTTCTTTGGGAGTTGTGCTGCCTCCAGCAATTTCAGAATTCTTCTGCATGTTCAGTGTTTTTCTTTTGAGAGTTCAGTAGCCCCCTTTCCTTTCACATTGCTCCATAAGCATGCACAGCCCCAAAAGTGTTCTTTGGATCCATGTCTATGTTCACATTCTCACATTGGGTCAATTCCAAGGCTCGGGTCAAGGCAATTTTCACATTTTGTGCAGAGGTATTGACAGGCAATGGTTCTGACTCTGTTACCTCATGGCTGATGGAGATGCCATATCCTGCATGCCTTTTGCCATTCAGGACATTGCTGCTTCTGTCCTTGAACCAGTCCTCTGCATCTTCCACAGGAACATCCTTCAAATCCAGGCAGCCTGAGGATGTTGCTTCAATGGTTTCCAAGCAGTCCTGGTGTACTGGTTCTCCTGTGTTTCCACTGAGGAAAGAAGCTGGATTGACAATGTTAGTGATCAAAATCTCCACATCATCCTGTTCTACCAGTATGGATTGGTATTTCAGGAACCTCTGTGGAGAAAGCCACTACCTGCCCTTCATTTTTAATACTGCAGACACTGTATGGCACACCAACACAGTCATTTTTTTGTCCCAAAGTGAATTTTCAGGCTTCCTGGATTTTTAGCACTACTGCTGCTACCACAGTCAGGCATCCTGGCTATCCTTTTGTGGTCACATCCAATTGCTTGGAGATGTAGGTGACTGCTCTGTGATATCTAAATCGAAATCTTGTGCCAATACTCCCAGGGCGATTCCCTGTTTCTCATGAGAAAACAGAAAGAAAGGCTTCCCCAGTTCAGGGAGTCCCAGAGCTGGAGCTGACATCAGGGCCTTTTTCAATTGTTCCAAGGCTCATGTGGCCTGTTTGTCCCATTGCAGATGCTTCTGTTCAGAGTTGATCAGTGCATACAGGGGTTGAACAAGCAACTCGTAATTATAGATCCAAAGGCGACACCGCTCAGTCATTCTGAGGAAAGTTCTCAATTCTTTCACAGTCTGTGGTTTTGGTATTTGGCATAGAGCCTCTTTTCAGGCTTGCCCCACAATTCTTTGCCCCACATTAATTTCACACCCCAAGTAAGTGACTTCCTCCTGCATTACCTGGGCTTCCTTCTTAGACACTCGGTGCCCTTGGAGCCCCAGAGAGTTTCAGAGACTCACTGTCCAAGGCATGCAAGTGTCTTCTGTCTCAGTGGTGATCAGGATGTCATCTCTGTATTGTAGCAGTCTCCCCTTCCCGGGTGGGGTTTCCCAAGACTCGAGATCCTTGGCGAGTTGGTTGCCAAATATGGTGGGGAAATTCTTGAATCCTTGAGGCAGTACAGTCCAAGTGAGCTGGGTCCTTTGTCCACTTTTCCATTCCAAGGCAAATATCTTTTGGCTGGCTTCATGGAGAGGGAGGCAAAAGAAAGCATCTTTCAAATCTGAACCAGTAAACCAGGTTAGTTAAGGTGTCAATACTGTTAACAAAGTGTATGGGTTTGCTACTACAGGACATAAATCCTCTGCTGTTCTATTGACTGCTCTTAAATCCTGGACTACTCTGTACGTTCCATCAGGTTTGTGAACTGGTAATACGGGAGTGTTCAAATCAGATTCACATTCCCTTAACAGACCCCATTGCAAGAATTTTTCTATTACCAGCTGGATTCCTTCCCTACCCTCTCTTTTTAAGGGATATTGTTTTATCCTTACTGGTCATTGTCCCTCTTTAAGCTTTACCTGTACTGGTGATGCATTCTTAGCTCTTCCTGGCTTCTCAGTGGCCCACACACCAGGGTACACCTGGTTGATGATATCTTTCACCGATTTTTCCTTCTATGGGAACCTCATTATTTGAATATATTCTTGAGTATCCACCTCCAGAGTAATCTCCCCTTTTTCAAAACGGATTGTTGCATTCAATTGTTCAAGCAAATCTCTTCCAAGGAGTGCATGTGGTGAATTAGGAATGTATAAGAATTTATGCAAGCCTACTGGTTTTCCCAATTTATATTTTAGTGGTCCACCAAAATAAGCCTTTTCAGCTTGGCCAGTGGCTCCCTTAACCATAATATAATCTTCCCCCACCTGAGTTAAAGCTGCATTTAAAATCGAACACATTGCCCCTGTATCAATTAAAAATTTTATTTGCTTTTGATCTTTTCCTTCCCCTGGCTTCATTATAACCAAGGGATCAGCTAGGGACGATCCCCCTGGTTCCTGTTAGTCTTCATTTACATCTGCCACTACCCGTGCCCCTTTGTTTCCCTTTCCTCAGCGTTCTGGGCATTCATTTTTTCAGTGGCCTAATTGCTCACAAAGAGCACATCCTTTTCTTCCTAGGCACAGGGGGGGAAGCCCCTTTTTAAAATATTCATCTTCCTTTTTAACTACTGCCATCACCATTCCTTATTTCCCCTTAATCCCTTCTTATCAGTTGCTAAACACCCTCCAGGCTTCATCCAATAATATTTCTAAGTTTCTTCCTTCAGTGGGTCTGAATTTCTGAAGTTTGCATCTTATATCACCGCTGGATTGACCTAAAAATAATGACACTAACTGCTGTATCCCGATATCTGATCTGGGTCCAAAGGTGTGCTACGACGCATTGTGTCTCAGCCTGTCTAAGAACTCAGGTGGTGACTCAAAGGGACCTTGTTTAATAGCATATAAAGCTGAGCAGTTAATAGATTTGGGGATGGCTTTCTCTATTCCCTTTGCAATCCACTCCTGATATTCTTGTACTTTCTGTCTTCCTGCCATTCTATTCACATCCCACTTTGGGTCCTGTGGGGAAAGAATTCCTTTACATCCTCCCCCATGTCTTACAGTGCTCCTGGGCCAAATCCCAGGGTACCTTTGGGATCAGCTGTTTCTCTGGTTCTGTCATTGCATGGAACAGTAACTGTATAGCATTCCAATCCGGGTTATGTGATTTCACTATTAAGCAAAAGTGTTCAGCTATACTTAGAGGGTCCTTTCTGTAATCCTTTACATTCCTTTTCCAAATTTCCAAATCATTGCTGCTGAAGGGAACCTTTAGTAATATCTAAAGGTCCATCTGCTTCCACTTCTTCTCTAAGAGGTGCCTGCAAAGGTGCTGGTTGTTCCCTAGCTTTGCCCTTGTATGGGAGGATGCTGGACTTCCCAGGGGTGTTGGAGTTTGATCTGGCGCCCTTCCTGGGCTCCCACCCAACTCTAGTGATGGAAGAGGGGAGATCATCCAGATCAGAGTCTTCTTCCTTATATACCTTGTCATTTTTAGTGCACTTCTGGCCAAGACTACAGGCTGAGCAGCATCATTTTAATATATGTGAGACCCTTCTGTTTTCTCCTTCCATTGCTAGGATCAGTGGGTCTTGTGGAGGGTTAATACCACAATCCCTTTGCCATTCTGGGTAGTTCTGTAAGGTGAAAAACATCTGCATATGGTGCCTCATCCCATTTTCCTTCCCACCTTAAAAACAACATTAATTTCAACATGGTGATACAGTCCCGTGTTCCATTTAATGGCCACTTTGCCCCATCTTCTGATTTATTGAGAGGCCACTATTGATTTGAGTATTTGATGAAAACCCTTTTGCTCTCCGTTTCTCCTGTCCCCACAACTTCCTTCCAGTGTGTTAGTATACATCCTAAAGGGCTCCTCCTAGGCACCTCTTTATTTTGCTGGGTCCCCATGATTTATCTCCTTATTTCTCTTATCTCCTCTCCCAAACCTCTGCTGGCAATATTCTTTCACTTCCTCCCAGTGGTCATTGAAAACGTGCCAATCCTTGGGAACTGAAAGACTCTTTGCACAGATCAAATTCACAATCTCACACTCAACCTGTATTAATTCCTGAATATGATGCCATGGGTCCGGGGTACACCTGGGGCATGTAGGCGTCCACCTCCTAGATCTGCAGTGCCACTTCCTTTTGCACCAATGACACTGTAGGAGGTCCCAGGCTGGATGCCACCTTGGTGTCCAAATTGCTGGTCCACACGCAAAGCAAGGAATTGGTCTAACCCTTCTAGGTTCCCTTTCGATTAGAGGTTGCTCCCAATCAAAACCCACGTAACTGTCTATGGAATCTGAGAATATTCTTCCCAATTTTACCTGCTCTACTCCCCCGTCCTCCCTTACCAACCGTACAAGTTTCCCTTGATCCCTCAAGAAATGCGGGGGCTCAATCTGGAGCCACCTAGAAGGGGCTTCCTCCTTGCTTGTTTGAGCCCTCCGCACTCACTCCCAGCTTCCACCACCTTTTTAACGCTGACAGTTTCCAAAAAAAATCACTGACCTGTCATTGACAGTTACAGACACAAGAGGGCAGCATCACATCAGAAACAATAGAATCTCACGCCTCAGCAAAGAACAGAAATCTTAACTTGTTGCAATGACAGTTAATAACACAAGAGGGCAGTGTTACACCAGATAGTGCACAGGTCCACTACAGAAAACAGAGAAGACATTCCCCAAAATCCAAAATCTCCACCACCAAAATGAGAGTGATGCAAACACAAAACACCAACCACCATATAAAATACTTCCTTCCACCACCCTACAACAAACAACAAGCACAATTTACAAAGAATATTTATGACACTTAGGGTTATAGCAGTGAGTTATGCTGTTAATAATACTGATAACACCCTGGTTCATTCAAGTTACCCCCAAACTTGCTAGTGGCCACCCTAAGTGTTCAACAGAAACCCCTTTGCCAGCTTCCAAATATTTTCCCCAAACCTGTCAGTTCGGTGTGTCGGATGTCTCTGACACACTGTTAGCCATGTGCAGGCATCCCTAGTGTCTTACAGGCTCACCTTACCTTGGGCCTCCCCCAAAATATTTTGGTAGAACGTTCCTCTAGGCCATATAGGAGGTTGGTTGTTCGTCCCTGCAGAGAGTGACCGGGGAGCAGAGGTCAGCTCCAGAAAAAGTCCGGGGTGCACTGGGATGGCGACACCCCCTGTGCTCCAGCAGACAGACGAAGACCTTCTGGCTGGCTCAACAACTGATTTCGAGAATCTGCACTTGACACTGAAATTGTAGAGAGTGTTTCATTGGCAGCACATGGGGGACACATGGGGGGATATTTCTTCCAAACCACGTGTACCTGGTCAAGACAGGTTCCAGGTATAAATTCACATTGATCCCACAAGCCCACACCTCCCTGCCCACCCCTCTCCACCTTCTCTCCCTTTGTATTATTATTAGCTGCCATCTGTCCTCTTGGTTGTGTTTGGTGGGTTTTGGGATGCAGGCTGTGTGTCTTCCTCAGTAATCGGTTTGACCTCTTCTTTTGGGCAGTTGCAGTGGAGGTTTGGCTCTCCCTCAGGTCAGTTTGTCCCACTCAAAACCACCCGTCTGGTCCTGGCTGGTTTCTGGAACCACAGGTTTCTGCTTTGTTGGGTTTGTACAATAGCCAGGTCTTGCTTTGCTGAGTTTTTGCAATATATGTTATCTTAAAGCTTTTTCCTGGCAAATAAGTTCCTATATGGTTTGTTACATACCATTTCTGCCATTTGTTCAATTTCCCCTCTACCTGCTTAAGCATATCATAGACTTCTAAGGTTCTGAATTTTCAAAACCATTTATGTTTCCCATCTCACTAGATCGCACTGGGAGCCTCTAGACCACACTGGGAGCAGGTTTGGGTGCATCAAGCCTTACTGGTTTATACTGGGAGCTGCTGCCACAGGTCTCAGGGGCTCAGGAGTGGCTCCCAGTGCTTACTGGTTTATACTGGTGCCCTCCCAGTATAAACCTGGGAGCCCTTAGACTACACTGAGGATGAGTTTGGGTGCATGAGGCCTTACTGGTTTATAATGGGAGCTGCCATCACGGGCTTCCGAAGCTTGGGGGTGGCTCCCAGTGCTTACTGGTTTATACTGGTGCCCTCTCAGTCTATGCCTAGGAACACCAGTGGGTGTTGAGGCTAAGCTATCCTTTGCTGGGGCACTGCTGAGCCACGACTTCTCCAACTTCTCAGCCTGGCACCACTGCCTGCAGCTGCCAGGGACTCCAGAAAGGGCGAGGCTGGGGCACTGCCCCACAAAAGGTTGAAGAAATGCGAGCAATTCCCCAGTAAAATTCCCACAATTTCACAGGATCCCCAAAATTTTGCAGCCCCTCCCTCACCTAAAGTGGGAGGTGATGTGTCCTGTTGGGTTGAATGAGTAGAACTGGTGTCTCTAAATCCCCTTTGACTTTAATGGGTACACCTGAACTCTAGTACACTTGAGTATTCAGATATTGGGGTGTCCTCACGGCCCCCTAGAGATTTTAGGGTGCCCCCTTTGCCCCCTCCCAGAGCTAGAGCTGGTGCAGAACACTGTCTTCAGCAACCCCACGGATCAAAGCACCTGGGTGTACCTGCACTGCATCCTCTCCTGAGGTAACTCAGGGCTCCCTCCCTCCCCTGATGTCCTCACCTGGAGTTTTGGGGTACCCCCTGAATGTTGAGGTGCCCCACAACAGCCCCTCGGCTGCCGAGGGTCATCTGTGTCCATGTTGACTGGGAGGACAGTGGCCAGCATCTTCTCCTGGCCTGTTAGGGTTGGTCGGGACACTTGGGTACTCCAAAAATAACCTGGAGATACCTCAAAATTATCTGGGTACACAGGTGTACTCCCCCAAATCACCTCGATTACCCCAAAAATCACCTGGATACAGCTGGCTACCCCTTGAACACCTAAATCACCCAAAACCCCTGAGGGCTCCCAAAACTGCTGTCCCAAAAATCTTCATTTCTTTGACTGGGTGGACCTGGTGTCCCTGAATCCCCATTGACTTTAAAGGGTACATGTTGAGTCCTGTTTATCCCCATTTATCTCTATAAATCCCTCCCAGTGGTCCCACTTATGCCCCAGTGCTCCCAGTAACCCCAGTGTCCCCCCCTTAGCCCTTCCCAGTGCTCCCAGTTGAACCACTAACCCTTCCCAATCAAGCCCTATTAATGGGTAGCCCTGGTATCCCTCAATCCCCTTTGACTTCAATGGGTAGACCCAATGTCTGAAAATTTTTGCTACCAAAAATCCCAATTTTGGACTCGGAATTCCCAGATTTGGGGCTGAAAACAAATATTTGGGCTTAAGTGGAGACACAGCTCCAGCACAGACTGAAGGTGTGGGATCAAGAATTTGTGATTAGCTCCCAGGAATTACGCCAGGACTTCCAGAGTGTCAACACCATGATCCTCAACTGGAAATTCCCAGAATTCAGCCCAGTATTTCCCCCAAATTTCCCAAAATTTCCCCATTTTAGCACCAAATTTCTGCAAAATCCCCATTGACTTTAATGCCTAAACCTGGTTTCCCTAAATCCCTATTGATTTCAAAAGGTAGACCTGATGTTCCTAAATCCCCTTTGATTTTTTACAATAGGTAGACTTGCTATTCCTACATTGCCATTGATTTCAAAGGGTAGACCTGATGTCCATAAGATCTCTATTGGGAGATTGATATTACAAGAGATGGAACAACTGAGAGACATTGTCAAAGATGGTTTATTGCTTTATTTCATCAGTCTCATAGAAGGGTGAGACATTCAAGGTGTTACATCCAGGGCCATAATATCAGAAGCTTCCTCATTCTTAGTTACAAATGCCTTATGTTAGTTTTTTCACCAATCAAAAACTTCTATGAACTTTGCTAGTGTCTTTTTACACCAATCATTAATTGCTTTGCTTCCCATGGCTTTGGTGCAATGCATCATTTTTCAGTATATCATATAACACTGCACAAACCTACATTGATACATCTTAACATCTAATTAACTTTATAAGAAGTTATTTTTGCTAAACTTTAAAATCTTTTAGTATCTTACTTATCATAGTGCTTTGCTTACATAATCCCTATTTCTGTTTTCTTGAAACATATTTTTACTTAAACTACAAACTTATATTCTTGTTTTATGTCTGTTTCACTTTCATGCTCTAATTCTCTAAGCCTTCTCCAAGGTCTCAGATCAAGCCCTGTACCCATCTCTATCTCTGAGCCTGTATGCCCAAGGCCCTGAGAGCTCTCCGTGCCTGCATTTCCCACACTGCAGTATCCCAAGGGACCCTTGGTTCCATGGGGACTCACAATGGCAGAAGGGTCTCCTTGGTTCCACAAGGTCCTGCAGAGCCCCTTGATTCAACGCGGCCTCAAAGTGTCATCATGGCCTCCAGGATTCCATGAGGCCTCACAGTGTCACAACGGACCTTGGGTTCCATGGGGTCCAGCACTATTCCATGAATCCTCAGTTCCATGGGGCCCTGTAGTGTCACAATGGACTCCTTGGTTCAATGGTGCCACACATTGTGACAATTGCCCCTTGGCCTGCCAGGACTCCATAGTGTCACAACGATTCCTTGCTTCCATGAGGTCTTGTATTGTCACAATGGACTCCATGATTCCATGAGGCCCTGCAGTGTCACAATGGCCCCTTGATTTCATAAGGCCCTGAAATGCCACAATGGCCCTTTTGTTTCACAAAACCTCAAATTGTAAAAATGATCCCATGGGTTCATGAGGCCCTGCTGTGTCACAAAGGACTCTCGGCTCCATGATGCCCCATAGTGTCACAATGGTCTCCTTGGTTCTGCAGTGTCAGAATGCCCCCTCAGTCCCTTGGAGCTCACAGTGTCACTGTGATGCCCTTGTTTCCATGAGGCCCCTGCAGTGCCACAATGGTCCTTTGGTTCCTCAAAGTGACCTCAAAGTGTCCTCATGGCCTCCTTGGTTCCATGACGCCCTGAAGTGTAACAATGGTCTCCTTGGTTCCAGCGCCAGAATGGCCCTTTTGTCCCATGGAGCCCCGCTCTGTCACTGTGGTCCCCTTGATTCCATGAGGCCCTGCTGTGCTACAATGGCCCCAATGGCTACAATGGTCTCCAGTGAGACTCTCTACAACCACCTGAACAGAGGCTGTAGTCAGGTGGGGGTCTGTCTCTTCTCCCAGGCAACCTCTGACAGAATGAGAGGACACAGTCTGCAGATGAGCCAGGGGTAGTATAGGTTTGACATAAGGAAAAAATTCTTCACTGAGAGAGTGATTGGGCACTGGAATCTTCTGCCCAGGGAGGTGGTGGAGTCACCACCCCTGATGGCATTTAAAAAAGTCTGGACGTGGCACTCAGAGCCACGGTTTAGTTGATGAGGTGATGTTATGTGATAGGTTGGACTTCATGATCTCAAAGGTCTTTTCCAACCTCATTACCTCTGTGATTCTGTTTCATAGTAGTCTCCATTGTTCCATGAGTCCCTGTAATGTCACAATGGACCTTTGGTTCAATGAGTCCCCACAATGTAATAATGGACCCTTGGTTCCATGAGGTTCCTCAGTGTCACAATGGTCTCCTTGGATCTGTTGTGTCCCAATGGCCCCTTGGTCACAATAGACTTCAGGTTCCATGAGCTTTCATACTCTCAGCAGCAGTTCTGCAATGTCACCATGGACCCTTTGTTCCACGAGGTTCTGTGCTAGAACATGGTCACCTTGGTTCTGTGAGGCCCTGCAGTGTCACAATGCACCCATGGTTGCAGGAGGTTCCACAGTGCACCTTCAGGTTCCATAGTGTCACAGCTGACTCCTTGGTTCTGTGAGGACCCTCTGTCACCAAATCTCCAAAATATCAGAATAAGACTCCTTAACACTGATTTCGTGTTAAAGAAGACATCCTTTTTTTCAGGCTTCAGGTCCAATGTGGGATAACTCCTAAACTTATATGGACAAGTGATTCTACAAGTGTGTTGCTTATATTTAGTCACTACATGTGTATTTCAATTTACCATAACTATAAAACCCACCACAAGTTGCTGAATCAGTCTTTGTTTTTTCTGTCACTGCACCCTTGAGCCAGATGTGTTTCTCTTCTCTTCTGACAGTCTCTGCTGGGAAAGCAGCTCCTGCATGCCATATTTCTCAGCTGAAAGTTAACAGGTACAGTAAAAATTGAATGAACCCTTTTGGTGTCAGGCCCAATGCTCTGTGTGTGCAGGCAGAGGCAGGCAGGAGGCAGAGCTGTCAGCAAAGGAAGGGGCCAGCGAGGTGGGGCAGCCGGGGGATGACGACAGCCTGCAGGGACAGAGGCGCAGGGCATGGACACCGTAGGACAGCCTGGGCTGCAGAGGCCACAGGGATGGGCAGCAGCTGAAAGGCCCTGACACAGCCAACTCCTGCAGCACTTGGGCCATGCAGGCTGGCCCTGGGCCTGAGGCCAGCAGGGGACAAGTGAGCCTTGCTGTGCTGGGGCCTCATTGCCTCCTTGTCCCTGCTCAGCAGCCTGGCAGGGGCTGCCCCATGGTGCTGCCCTTGGCATTGCACATGCCCAGAGCCCAGTGGCCCGGTAAGAGCCCTGAGCAATGAGGGAGGGACAGGATCTGCCTTGCCAGGGGCTGGGGCTCAGCCCTTGGCCCTTTGCATTCCTGAAACACATCCAGGTGTGCTCAGCATCAGAGACACCTTTCCCTTGTTTGTCCCCACCTGTCATCACTGCCTCCAGTGTTCTGCTCTAACTGGAACCTGGGGACACTTTTTGAGTCATATCCCTCAGTGGGACCCATTATAACTTCAAGGAACTTTGGAGTTTCAATTTAATTTTGAGTTCTTGAGAAGTTTTCCTTCAGCTCCCTCTCAGGGACTGATGTTCAGGGACTCAGCACTGTTGGGAAATCCCAGCTCTACAGAGACAGGGCAACTAAGAGGGGTTTTAAAAATATTTTATTCCATTATCAGACTCCTTGAAAGGTGAAACATAAGAGATGGAAAACTCAATGCCATTCTCTCAAAAGCCAAGTTATTTCCTGGTTACAATATTTTATAAATGTTTTTCAGCCTATTAGCTTTTGCCACACAATGGTGCTAATAATTCTAACACCAATCACCTTGTATTTTACTCCACGTAGTCTTGCCACAAGGCATCTTTCACAGTTCTAATTCTCCAAAATATCTGATCTTTTTCTAAGGCTATTGCTTGAAACTTCTTTCTAGTTCAATCTCTCTCTACAATGTCTTCTCTATTCCAGGGCCATTCTAAGTCAGCACACCTTATCTCAGAGTTTGCATCCAGATGTACAAGACTGTGTGAGCTTTCAGTCAGGCTTTGAGAATTCTTTACAAATCCATTTCTCACAAATATCAATCACAGAATGCTGCAATCACCTCTGCTCTAAACAGAGCAGTAATAAAATGCATCCACCGAAATATGAACAGATATTTCCCAGAAGATCTTTGACATAATTCTCCATAACTGGAGTTGAAAACCTTCCTAATGAGCTGCCCCAGACCAGAGGGAAATCAAGGCAGAGCCATGGTTTGTCAGGACTTGCTTGATCCCAATCAGCCCCGTGGTGCACTTGGTGCTGAGCCCTTGAACCTCAGGGCCTGAGAGGAGATTGCACAAACCTTTCCACGAGTCCAAATCAGAAGAAAAACCCAAAGTGTCTCAAAGCATTAATGGGTCCCACTGAGGTCCATCCCCAACACAGGCTCCTCATGGACTCCTTGGAGGAGAGAATGGGAGGCCAGGATTGCCCAAAAACCACTCAGAGAGTCAGAGAGGAAAGGAAAATCCAAAGAACCTTTGAAACCCTGAATATCTCAAAATATTAATGAGCCCCACTGAGTGTCAATACACAGCTCTCAAGGGACTAATTAAAGTAGATAATTGGGGCCATGATTGCATAAACTACTAGAAGAGTTGCTGTCAAAAGGGAAACTCAGAGTACCTTAAAAAAACTGAGTACCTTGAAGCATTAATGAGCCCCACTGAGTGTTGTTACTGACAAAGGCTCTCAAGAGATTAATTAAAGGAGATAATTGGAGGCCATGATTGCACAAAGCTCGCACAGAATCCAAGGAAAAAGCAAAACCCAAAGTCCTTGGAAAATCCTGCAGTCCCTGGGAGCATGAAGGAGCCCCCAGGGCCATTCCTGACCAAGGCTCCCCAGGGACTGGTCCCAGCAGATCCCTGAGGCCACTGGGATGTGGGGGGATGCTGAGGGCAGCACAAGGGGTGACAGTGGCCAGCCTTGCTGGGGCTGTGCCAGGAGGCCCCAGTGGCTCAGGACAAGGTGTCTCCTCCCAGCCCTTGGTGGCACAGACCCTGCTGTGCCCCAGGGCACCAACATTTGGCTTCTCTTTGTCCCCACTTTTCATCAGTCTCTCCAGTTGTCTGGTCTAACTGGAACCTGGGGACACTTTCTCAGTTGTGTCCCTCGGTTGGAACCATTAAAACTTTAGGAAACTTTGGAGTTCAGTTCTGACTGAACTCTTGAGAGGCTTCCTAATAAGCCATGGCTCTGCCTTGATTTCCCTCTGGTCTAATGCAGCTCATTAGGAAGTTTTCCTTCTGCAGTTATGGAGAAATATTTTAAAGAGCTTCTTAGAAATATCCATTGCTATTTTAAAGAGCGCATTTTATTAGTGTTCTCTTTAGAGCAGAGGTGATTGCAGCATTTTGTGGTTGATATTGATCCAGGGTCTCTCCTCAGGAGGTCTGACCTGCTCACAGAAGCTGTGCCTTGAGGTCTGAGCCAGTGTGGACAACCTTGCTGCACATTCCCCAACCCCATCCTGTCTGTCCTCACTCACCTGGCACCTGCTTTGCTTGGAGAACTGACTGCAATCAGGCAAAGACGAGTTTTATTTTTCTTTTTCTCAAGGCAATCTAAAAGTCCTCATTTTTCCCACTGAATATAGACACACTCCTCAGGTGTGTGCCAGTCCAAAGCCCCACCAAGGTGGTTCAGCTCCAGGGATCGATGCTTTGGGAGTGGTGCCTGCACTCGGCGCCATCTTTCCTTTCTGCCTCTAACTCCCGTCATGCCCCGCGGCCCCATAGAGCCCCATTGGAGCTGGGACTACAACGCCCATCATGCCCTGCGCTCCACAGAACCCCGGTATCCGTTCTCCATGTGTCTCATTCGTGCTCCCGGACCCTGGAGGATCCGTAATTGCCCCCTCAGGGCTCATTCGAGAGCCCCCAAAAACGTTCCCAGATCCCCTGAATGCTCCCCTTACAGCTATTTCTGTGAATTCATTTCCTGCCATCCCCCACGAGCTCGCAGCACCTCATAACCCAGTCCCGTGCCGAAAACTCCTGCCCTGCCCCGCGCCCTAAAGAGCCCGGTTAGAGCTCCCCAGGCTCTCCCCAAGTTCTCTTGACCCGTATATGTTCCCCGCTGAGGACCTGAAGCCGCCACTCCGAGGGAAAACTGTCCCCTAAGTGCCTTCCTAGACCCCCCAAACTCTCCGTAAGAACAACTTCCGGGACTACAGTTCCCATGATGCTCCGCTGTCCCGGTAAAACGCCATTCTAACCATGACTTCAACTCCCATAATGCCTTGCACTCCACTAAGAGACACTGAAGCTGCGCTTACAACTCCCGTGATGCTCCACGGCTCCATTAAACATTATTATACCCGTGCCTACAACTCCCATCACCCCCCGAGCCCCGGAGAGCCCCGTTAGAGCCCCCGAGTGCCCGTCCGGACCCCGAATGGCCCCAGATTCCCCTCCCTGACCGCCAAGGGCCTCCCTGAAACAGCCAGGTAACATCCGAAGCCCAGACTTTCCCTCAGCATCTCTAAGTTCTCTGTTAGTGCCCACTCGACGCTCCCAAGTGTCCTCCCGTCCTCAACTTCCTTCTAAATTCTTTCCCCAGACCCAAAATTGCCGCAAATGTGCCCCAGAAATGTCTCCCTGGACCCGAAGTGCCCCCCTGGACCCTGTCGGAGAAAAAGATGATAATAAAGGTGACCAAATGACTACAAATATTACAAATTATCAAATATTACAAATTATCAAATATTACAAATTATCAAATATTGCAAATTATCATAAAGAGGGAGAAATAAATAACCAATAGAGCTGATTTAATTAATGAACGGAATTGTGTTACTTAGAACCATTGATCAATAATTTTTTTGGTTGCTATTAATGTATAGAGATTTATTATAAATATAAAAATTTGGTTATAAAAATATAGAATTGTACTATTGTAAATAAGAAAAATATAATTATATTTTAATATTTAAGAACATTTTTAATTTAAAGAGAAATTTAATTTTATTTTCTAATTTGGGATGTCAGTCAAAGGTTGGTGATATCATGACACAGTTATGATGGGGGTGAGGAGCAGGTTGTCCAAACAGGGCCAGCCAGCAAGGGGCTCATTCTTCTCTGTGCCCAGAGCTCCTGAGGAGACATTCAGCCCCAAGATCACTCTGGAAATGCTTCCCTCTGTCATGAATGTCGTTCTATTTGTACAATTTATCAGACAACAAGGTTAAATTTTGCGGCAATTTTCTTAAGAGCAACAATTGTATATAAATTAATACAATCACAATATATTGGATACATATATCTGAATATATACAAAATTTGGCAGTTAGTAATTTAGTATAATTGAGGCTCCTATAAAGCATAAGCAAAACCAGCCGGGGGTACGGGGAGGGGCTCGCCCTTCCTCACGTACTGAACAATCAAGCCAAAATTCCCACTTATATACTATATGCTAATACATATTAATACAGAAGTTTCTAGAAAACTCGTCCTAGTTTCTGTTCCTAAAATCTACATCACTACGTTGTTTGCTGCATACTCTACTAATGGGTTAGGGGGTCTCTCATCCTTTTGAGGGTCTATTCCCGATGAAGGCTCATCGTCTTCATCAATGACCGAGGTGTGACCTGCAGGTAGCACAGGTGCCCTGTGTGACTGAGCAGATGTTTTCCATAAAAAGACTCTGATTAAATCCCATGCATGGAATCATCCCATTTTGGCCCATTCCAAGGTCAAAACTTTCTATTTCTAGATGCTGCTTATCAGACCTACGTCCTTCTACTATTCCCTTCCAACATCTGGAGGATTCCATCTGCTTTGTCTCACTCATTTCCTTTTTTTTGGCTTTGTAACAATTATTTTCTATTGGTATGAGTACAATTTTGCTAATATAGTTACAATTTAGTTAGCACGAATCACATTTATCACATACACACACATCTGTGAGACTTTCCTGTCCAATCATTATCCATCCCAGCCCTGGCACATCCCAAGTCCAGCAATTTGCATGCACAGAAAGCCAAAACTCGGCAATTCCCCGGTTCCGGCACCAGCACTGCTCAGATCTGGTGATTTGTGGGTGCCAGCACTGCAGATCCAGCAGATTGTTGACGCTGGCAGTGCCCAGGTCTGGCGTTTGCCAGCATCGGTGCCGCCCAGAGCCGTCAGTTTCCTGCTGCTGGGGCACTCGGGGGTTGTGGCTGAGCAGGAAAGGTGAGCCTGTGCCGGGAGCTTTTCTTGGCTGGAGCAAAGGCTGGGCACGCAGAGACCTTCCTGGCACTGTGCCCTGGGCCAGCAGGGATTGTGCTGCTGGAGCCCACCCTCCATTTCTTCTGTCAGGCAGCTTTAGGACATGGAGGAGCCAGAGCAGACCCTCAGCTTTCTGGATTCATCCAGAAGAATCCTGTGTGTGAAGCAGCCTGGGAACAGGGTTTCCATGCCAGGGTGGGCAATTCAGAGCCCTTTTCTCCCCCATGGGCTGAGGGTGTGGCACTTGCCATTGGCAAGGGCCCTGCAGGTGCCAAAGGGGCCGTTTTCAATCTGCTGAGAACAGTCAGAACTGAGAGCCTGTCCTAAACCTGCTTTTCCTGCAAATGTACTCAAGGAATTCTCTTTTTTTGTAGTCTCAGCCCCTGTGTGTGTGCAGGTGTATTGAGTGAAGGATGGAACGGGTCTATTGTGGAGGATGTTCTCCTTCTCTAGTGGTTTTTGGTTTTGTTTTTGTTGTTCCTGTTGGATTTGTTTGTTTTCCTGGATGGGTATGATTATGGCCGTTTATAATTTTAAATTTTGTTTTATTTTTTAATCAGCTCCTCCTGGCAGCTGTGGGCAGAGCTCTGTAGCTGTGTGTGACACTTGTGTGTGGCACAGTGAAGGTGTCCAGGGGGGCCTTGCCCGAGCTGTGTGCAGAGGAATCCCCATCAGGCCAGGCTGGGGGTGCTCCGTGGCCGGTGCCTTGCGTTGACTGGAAGCTGCCATGGAGCGTCTCCAGGGATGGAAGGTTGGGGCTGCCAGGGCTGTGGTGTCACAGACAGGGGAACGCTGGGGCTGCCACAGCTGCCGTGTCCCAGAGAGGGGAATGTTGGGGTGCCCTGCTCCTGGCCCGGCCCCAACAGCTCTGCCAGCTCCTCTCAAGGACACAAAGGCTGAGGCAAAGGGTGAGAATTGCGGGAGGGGCTGAGCTGGGAGGGACCCGGTGGGATCATGGAGTCCAGGGCCCTGCCCTGCACAGACAGCCCAACAAGGGGAGGCTGTGCATCCCTGGGAGAGGTGTCCAAAGGCTCCTGGAGCTGTGCCAGCCTTGCAGCTGGGAGCATTTTTTGGGGATCCTGGTCAGTGATGGAGGATCATTTGGTAGGGGGAAGGAAGGAAGGAAGGAAGGATTATGAATGTTATTCTCTTTCTCCAATTTATCAAACAACAAGATTAAATTTAGCAGCAAAGTTTTGATAGTAACTTTTACAAATTTATACAATCAAAGTATTTGAGATTAATACAATCAAAGTATAGAATACATATATTTCCGGATATGTAAAATTTAAGAGTTAGTAATTTAGTATAATTGAGGTTCGTATAAAGCATAAGCAAAACCGACCAGGGGTACAGGGAGGGGCTCACCCTTCCTCTCGTACCAAAGCATCCAGGCTAACAATCCCACTTATATACTGTAGGCTACAGAAGTTTATAGAAAACTCCTCCTAGTTTCTATTCCTAAAAATCTACATCACTGTGTTGTTTGGTGCATGCTCTACTAATGGTTAGGGGTCTCTCTTCCTTTTGAGGGTCTTGTTTCCGATGAAGTCTCATCATCTTCATCAGTGTCTGCTGTGTAACCTTGCAGGTAGCACAGGCACTCTAAGCTTGGGTTATATAACTAAGCATAAGTTCCCACAATAAAATTAAGTTCCATGCATGGAATCATCCCAATTTGACCCATTTCAAGGTCGAAACTTTCTTTCTAGATGCTGCTTATCAGACCTATGTCCTTCTGTTATTCCCTTCCAACATCCTTGTTCGACTCCCAACATCTGGAAGATGTCCTTGGCCCTGTCTCACCCATCTCCCCCCTCACTCTGTAACAATTGTCTTCTATTGATCTAAATACAATTTTGTTAATATAGTTACAATTTAATTAGCACGAATCACATTTATCACAATTCCCCCATTTCTCTTTTTGTTCATATGGATTCGTACTCTAAAAAGCTGTTGCTTGGTATTCTCTATGTTCCTTCATACTAGCCTCCAATTTTTCTAACATTTCTCATGCTGCATTCAGCTTTTCACACTCCTTCTCAAATTTTATTAACATTTAACGTGCCAGGGTATTCTCTTTGCATTAAGTCACCATTTTCTCGATCTCTCTCCCTCGAGTGTGAGTGGATTGTGCTTTTAGTACCATCAAGAAATTCAATTTCCTTTTTGCTGTTGATTCTGGATCCATGGGCATGGCTGTAAGTTGCATTCCTGGAATTACTGAGTGGATTAGTCTAATTAGACAGGGTATCATGCAAGGCAGAAACAATAGTCCTAAACCAGAACATAATAGCATGAATCCCAATTTTTTCCACCACACACCCCCAAAGAGTTTATCCCACCAATCAGCTTTCAGGATAGAATTCAGTTTTTGAACTGGTACATGTGCCACTCTTTTCATTTCATCAGCAAGTTTTGTGATGGCTTCCCTGTGATCATCTATTTCCACACAGCACTCAGATTCATTAATCCTCCCACAAACTCCTCCTTCTTCTGCCAACAGGTAGTCTAGGGCAATTCTCTTTTGATATACAAATGCTCACATTTGTGAATGCTGTTTGGCCAACAACTTTAAATCGTCTGCCCTATGGTTTGAGACGACTTCCACTACTGCCTGGAGCCTTATCAACCAATTTAACTGGTAAATTGGAGTTCTATATCCCCAAGACCCATCCTGAGCCCAAGTAGCAGGTTTATAATGTGCTATAATTCTTTCTGCAGGCCATTCTTCATCTTTCCATTTTTGGTTTCCTCCCGCCATCGGAAAGTCGAGATTTAATTCTCTTTTTTCTCTTTCTAAGGTTTCATAAAGTGGTGTTCCTAGTATATTGCCCTTAGACCTTGGTCTGACAAAGAAGGAGGGTCATAGAACTCCTAAGGTACAAGTTCCTTCCCATTTTTGGGGTAGTTCACTGTATGCTCGTTGCCCACAAATCCAATATATTCCATCAGGGGCTTTCCATCTGTTTTCTGTGTTTTCTGGTTGTTCCCAATAAGATTTTAAGTCTTTTATGGATTGGTAGGGGTTAGCTCCAGAACTGTTATGCCAGCACAAATCAGTTTGGTTATTCCACTCACAATCCATTTCTTTTGCTATTCCCCAATATCCAGTAGGACTCTTGGGTTGCCAGGTCTTTGTGTTATTGTCTGAATTTACTACTAAAGTAGATAGGCAAGGAGTATATCCCACCACTTCAGTGTATTTTCTCCCTTCCCGAGTTATACAAACTGTTCCAATGACTTGATGACTCAGAACCCAACCCTCAGGCTGTTTTAATGTCTTAGAAATTTGAGTATGATTCCATTTTAAAAATTGTTCTGGAGCTAAACCCTCACCTCTCCATGGCCATCTTTCAGCCATTCTAAGTTCTCCACAAACAAAACATTTAGATAATCCCAATTCTGTGGCAATTTCCTGCATCAGATCTACGAATAGATTTTTGTTTGAAGTTGGCAAATCTCAGTCACTATATTGCTGTTTTAATTGCTTATACAGCTCATCCAGCTCCTCTAACTCTTTCCCTCTGATCTTTTTCTTATCCTTCATTGTTTCTTTTTGTTTTCCAATTAATTTTTTTTCCTTTGGCTCTTTTCTATTCTTATCTTTTTCAAACACATGAAATTTTCATATCTAGGACAAAGTTGATCATTGTTAGGATAAGGAGCTCACCCATTGAATTCCAATTTTCTTCTTACCCAATACAATTTTGTACTTTTCACACAAATTTCTAACGAGCTGCTACGATCGTAACAGGCAGCACTAATGTATGAATGTGCCACAAAAACTGATTCCATCTTATCCTTGACCCACATGGAATGATTGCATTTGTCACAGGGATCAGGAATGGTTTGTTTCTTTACTGCTGGCTCTTGTGTTGCTTGTCTTCTTGTAATTTGTTCCTGCATGGCTTGTTCTTTTCCATTCCATGCAGTCTTACGGTTCTGGCCAGTTTCCAGGGGTATTATTGTAAGCACAATGAAAAGAATCCTCAGGAATTTTAACTTTCTACCTGTCTCAAGGCCCCTTGGGTTGCAGCCAAGAGCCGAGATGTCAATCTTCTCAGTAGCAAAGTTTTTATCCTGGGATTTGTTCCTCTTTGGTATCCTTGGCCTCATAAAATTCATATAAGCCATTTTAACTTTTTCTGTTCCAAAGATGCCACAAAGTATTTGTAGTTCTGCAGCACTGCCTTATCTCTCTCCCTAGATTGATCAGCTATTTTTCCTAATTCATTAAAGCTCCAGAGATATGCCAACCACAACAAGATTTGTTTTCACATGACTTGTCTCAATGGTGTTCCAAAAAATCACTAAAAAATCTTTTTAAAGTTAGCTGTTTACATACACAACTTAAACAAAGCAATTCTCTCTCTTTTTCTTTCACTCTACTTACTCTTCACCACAAATTAAAACGACAGGTACAAATAACACAAATTTATGGACAACACTTTAAGCCATGGTTAGTACATTCCCAGTGTGTTAATTGTTTTTGGGCCCTCTTAATAACAGGTGTTACCAGTCTCTTTTTCTGGAGTTGTAGTTCTTCTCAAATAAATCATTTAATATTGACTGCTGGAGGCTCCTGAGAAAATTTTCAATCCTCCTGAGCTGTTCCCATTGGTCAACGAGGTGTCTGATTCTTTCCCATCAGAGCTGTTCTGCATTCGGGCTCAACGAGGCTGCAGTTTGCAGCCAATTCAGGATGTTCAGACTGGGGTAATGCACCTCTCAAAACAACTTTAAACTGGTATTTTAAACAGCAATGCTATATAATAATATTTTCCACTGCACATACAAAAACCACATCCTCCCTTGGTCCCAAAGTACAGTGGTTCTATGCTAACTTTATATAGACTGTAGCCTTTTGGCACCCAGCACCCTCCTTAGCTTCACCATGGATTTATTACAATTTTATTGAGTAATTTGTTTCCTAATTTCAAATATTGTTATACACCCATAAAATTGTTTTAAAAAATAGTCACAAAGTTCTCTCGTGCCCCAGTGAATCCCCCCATGCGAGCTGCCTGGGATCTGTCGGGCCAAAGGTCCCGGCACCGCTCTTCTACTGTGGGCAGAAGAATCCATCCTTCTTCCAGGGTTACCCCCAGCTTCTTCACAGCCTCCACTTCTGCCAAGGAAAAGCATGGCGCCCCACCCTGTGCTTCTGCTTCCCCAAAAGCCACACTCACACTGCTGCTTTCTCCCAGGGCTCCCCTCCTGCTTCATCATCAGCCAAATTGTTTCCTCTTATTTTATGATGCTTGTATCCCCAAATAGTCTGTTCAGTTGGTGTTGAATATTGAATTCTGCAGCTTTAAGACTGATTCCAGGAGTGAAAGAGGAGAGACTGAGTGCAGAATTAGTTATCAGAAACTACAATGACTCCCCCGCATTCCTGCTCACAGACCTAGCTGTCTGCAGTGGACAGCGGGAGAGAACTCTCTTTTGCTTTTTGGTTAGTTTTTTTTTTTTTCTTCTTAACCAATTAAAGTAAAAAAATTCCCTGGAGTGTGTTTTTCTTCTTTTTTTCTTGAATTATTCAATTTTGCTCTGGACTGAAAACCCAAGAAAGCACTGGAAGCTCACACTGTAGCTCACCTAGCCTGGCCTGGGCCAAGGCATTTCCCAGCACTGAAGGAACTGATACCAGACTAAGTAAGTTAAGCTGCAACTTACAAAAAAACCTTCTTTTGAATCTGTCATCTTTTTGAAACAATAAGAAGTTTTGTTGTTTAATATTGTTCATTTTTATACTGAAAAGTGTTTTGCCTGTTAAATAAATAGTTATTTTTCCCACTTCTCTCTGAGGAAATTTTTTTTTCTCTAACTAATTAAAAAAAGATTGCTTAAATTTGTTTCCCAGAAAAATTCTATTCAAAAGTTTCTTTCTAAATTTACCTTAAACTAAAACAAAGTCCTTGTGTCTCCTAAAAATATGATTTCTTCATTTTGAGAATCTACTTTCAGCTTTATCAAGGGGTCTTCTGGTATTTTGGTTCATATTAAATAAATGAGCCCCTGACCCCCCCTTAGTTTTCTTGAATTAATATTTTTTTTTTTTGCTGTTGTTTTGTGTATGTCCTTTTTTTTTTTTTTTTGACAAGAAAAGCACATAGGTCTTGTGTCCTCAGAAGCAGGACCTGATTTTTCTTTCTTATTTTTATTCTTTCCTGATAAATTCTTTGTGTTTGTGTCTGCTTGCATTTTTTGGATTGCTGTCATTAGAATCCTGGCTTTAATTTTCTTTTCCTCATCTCTCCGAACATACGCTTCTTGTGCTTCCTTTAACAACTCCTGAAGCTCCTATCCTGCTAATCTTCCAATTTTTTTTAACTTTTTCCTGATGTCCCCCCCTAAGACTTAGCTACAAATTGCTTTTTCAAAAGGACCTGCCCTGCTGGTGTATCGGGGTCTATGCTTGAGTATAACTGCAAATCCTTTTTTTTTAGTCTTTTTTTAGTCTCTTTAACCGTTCTGCCAGGCATTCATCTTTCCCTTGGTGCTCACTCAGAGATTTCCCTATATTTTTGTCCTCTGGGCATTGCTTCCTGAATACCTTGGATAATCATTTACCTGAAATCTTTCATATTTTGCCTATGTTCTACCTCCTGATTATTACAATTTGGATCTGCCATAGGCCATTTCTGATCTCTTTGGTTTGGCTTCTAATGATCTCTATTCTAAGCCTGTATTCCTGACTATCTAATCATTTCTCTCTTCCACTGTAAACAAGATTCCTAAAATAGACTGCAATTCCACTCAGGTGTAAATATTCAGTCCTAATAACTGATCTAGTTTCTTTGCTACCTTAATATGATCTTCTGGCATCCTGCCCATCTCTTTCTTAAATTTCCTAAAGTTCCTAGTATTCAGGGGAACACTCACGTAACCAATAGGTCCCTGTCCTGGGGCCAGATTTGCCATTGGAACCTCTCTAAGAGGGTATAATTTATCTTCCCTTCCTGCTTCCTCGTCCTCTTTGTCACTTTCTTCCTCTTGTTCCCTTCTGCCTCTAGTTCTGTGTGCTACTGGCTCGTCTTGAATAGGGGGTGCATCAGGGACCAGGGGCTGGACAGGCTGGACAGGCTGTCTGTATGGGGGTGGGAGGTGATTTAACGAGTCCCATGGCTTTAGCCAGTCCCTTCTTGCTGGCCGTCCTTTAGTTTGCAAAGGGTATAACGAATAACCTTCTTTTTCTTGCCTTTGAACTATAAATTTACCCCCCACACACTTTTTGGAAGCCACAAAGCAGCATATTCACTTTTTTTCCTAATTAAAACGTTGTTTTGAACTCATATATAGATTTAAAACCTGACAAATCTAATCTTCAAATGATTTAAACTCTGGCCAGTACAAATTATTTGCACAAATCTTTTCTTTTCTCCACTCAAACATACAGTACTGTATAATTTTCTGCTTACTTTTTCTCTTTGGGATTCCCTTATACTTTAGTATTGTAACACTATCCCCAGGGGGCTGTCCTGAGGAATCTCGCTCCCCTTCTGGGAACCCCCTCTTGGTTCCCAGGCACACTGGGTTCTTGTGAATTTTTCTCACACTTCACAACCCCTGGGTCAGAGATTTTACTTTTCCTCTGACCCATCTCTGGCGGCAACATTTCCCTTGCTCTCTCTCATTCGTTCTGCAGTTCAACTCCTTCGCTTAATATACCAATCTCACTTCTTTTGCCAAACACTTGTTTCCTACCTAATTCCTTCTTTTCCTTTTATTCTCTCCCCAACCTCTCTTTCTGGCCATTCTCCACAATCCTTTCTTAATCACATACTGAAACTTCCATCTATTATCCTCCCAACAGATAGTTGAACCTGACTCATTCACTCCCTTCTTAAATCACTTCTTCCGAGCATCAGCTCCCTTCTCAAAGACTTTTCTCGTGAGTTCTCGGGCTGGGACTTTCCCTCCCAGTCCCTCCCGGGGTATTCACTCGCTCTCCCCTTTCAGACATTCCTCACTTACACACAAGCACACAGCCGCCCCCTTTACCCAACCCCATGGTGCTCACACAGCCCCGTTTTCACACAGGGTTCTTGTGCACAAGACGTTTTACGGGCACCTTTCCCTTTCTGCCGGCGTTCCCACGGGAGCCTTCTTCTTCTGGCGCGCCTCTTTGTAGCGAGCTTCTTTTGCTTATGATTTATTTTAATTTGGAACTCCTTCTCCAAGAGAGCCTGGTCTAGCCCTGGGACCACCTTAACAACTGGTGGGGAGCTCATTCCCAAAACCAGCCACTCTTCACTTGGACTGGAGTTCCCGGGTTTCAGCACCAAGTTCTTATGAATGATGTTCTATTTTTCCACTTTATCAAGCAACAAGATTAAATTTAACAGTAAATTTTTAATAGTAACAAAATGAATACAGTCAAAGTATTGGAGATGACAAAGTATTGGAGATGAAACAATCAAAGTGCATATATTTAAGAATATACAAAATTTGGCAGTAAGTAATTTAGTATAATTGAGGTTCATATAAAGCATAAACAAAACTGACTGGGGAGGGCTCGCCATTCCTCTCGTACCAAAGCATCCAGGCTAACAATCCCACTTCTATACTGTAGGCTACAGAGGTTTCTAGAAAACACCTCCCAGTTTCTATTCCTAAAATCTACGTCACTGTGTGTATGGTGCATGCTCTACTAATGGGTTAGGGGGTCTCTCATCCTTTTGAGATGAAGGCTCATCATCTTCCTCAGTGACCGAGGTGTGACCTGCAGGTAGCGCAGGTGCACTGTGTGACTGAGCAGATGTTTTCCATAACATGACTCTAACTGAGTCCCATGCTTGGAATCATCCCATTTTGGCCCATTTCAAGGTCAAAACTTTCTATTTCTATTTTCTGCTCGTCCTTCTACTATTCTTGTTTGACTTTCTTCCAATCTCCTACTTCGACTCCCAACATCTGGAAGATGTCCTTTGCCCTGTCTCACCCATCTCCCCCCTCACTCTGTAACAATTGTCTTCTATTGATCTAAATACAATTTTGCTAATATAGTTACAATTTAATTAGCACGAATCACATTTATCACAATACTATTATAAAAAGAAAAGCATAATTATATTTTTATTATTTACTTAAATTGCAATTAAAATAATAAATTTATAGGGTTTTTTTATGTTTTAGGATGTCAGTCCCAGGTGGGCAATGTCTGACATGGTGAGGCGGGGAATGAGGAGCAGGTTGTCCAAACAGGGTCATCCTGCAAGGGGCTCATTCTTCTGCATGCCCAGACTTCCTAAGGAGACATTCAGCATCAAGATCACCTGGGGAATGCTTCTATCGCCTCTGCAATGAACTGAAAATTAAAACAATGCTCACTTGAGTAAAGAAAATGAAAATCATCAGATGCACTTTGAAATCTTCCTCCGTAAAAGAACTGCAAACTGACTCCAATGAGCTGCCCTGGAGACTTGAACACAGTGAAAGGAAGACAAAGAGCTCCTGAGGACTTTCTGTATTTTAGTGATCCCCATGGTGGATTTGGGGCTGAGTCCAGGAGCCCCAGGCACTGAGAGAAGGTTGAAGAAGCTGCTCAAGGAGTCAGAAACAAAACTACAAGTTCCTTGGAGCATCACTGGCCCCACTGAGGCCAGGGACTGATTAAAACGTGGGGAATCATGGAACCCAGCAGACCATGGTGACACTTCAATATCACATGGAACCAATGGTCCATTGTGACAATGCAGATCCAAGGAGACCATGGTGACACTGTGGGACCTCATGGATCCAAGGGGCCACTGTAACACTGAAGAACTTCATGGAACCCATGGTCCAGTGTGACATTGCAGCCCCTCATTGGAACAAAGGAACCATTGTTGACAGCACAGGAACTCATGGAACCAAGGGGCTGTGATGACACAGCAGGGCTACAGGGAACGAAGGATACCAGTGACATTTAGGAACCTAAATGGAACCGAGGGTCCACCATGGCACTGCAGAAACAAGGAGACCATTGTGACACTATGGAAGCTCATGCAACCAAGCAGCCGTTGTGACACTCCAAAGCCTCCTTGAGCCAGGGAGACCATTGTGACACTCCAGAACCTCGTGGCACTGAGGGTTTATTGTGACACAGCAGAGTCCCATTGAACCAATTGTCCATTGTGACAATTTGGTTCCCAGGAGACCATGGTTACACTATGGAAGCTCATGGAACGTGGGTCCATTGTGAGACAGCAAGGCCTTGTGGAACCAAGGAAAGCATTGTGACATCATGGAACCTCATGGAACCAAGGGTCCATTGTTACAGTCCAGAAACAAAGAGACCATTGTGACAGTACAGAATCTCATGGGACCAAGATTCCATTGTTATACAGTGGGGCTTCATGGAACCAGTTGTCCATTGTGACTCAGCAGGGCCACATGGAACCAATGGTCCACAGTGATACTGGAAATCCAGGGAGACCATGGTGGTACCACAGAACCTCATGGAACCAAGGGACCAGTGTGACACTGTGGGGCCTCACTGGAACAAAGGACATGGTTGATAGGACAGAAGCTCATAGAAACTATGGGACATTGTGACACAGCAGAGCCTCATGGAACCAAGGAGACCACTGTGACACTGAGGAACCTCATGGAACCAAGCAGCCATTTTCACATGGTGGAACCAAGGAGGCCATTGTGACAGTACAAAACCTCATGGAACTGAGGGGCCATTGTTTTACAGCGAGGCCTCGTGGAACCAAGGGGCCATGGTGACACTGTGGGGACCCATGGAACCAAATATTCATTGTGACACTGCAGGGCTGCTTGTAAACAATTGTCCATTGTGATACTGCAGATCCAAGGGACCGTGGTGACACTATGGCAGTTCATGGAACCAAGGGGCTTTTGTGACACACCAAGGCCTCGTGGAACCACGGAGAGCATTGTGGCAGTGCAGAACCAAGGAGGCCATTTTGACAGCACAGACCCAAATGGAACCAAGGGTCCACTGTTATATAGCAGGGCCTCATGGAACCAAGGGGCAATTGTGAAACTGTGCAAGAGCCATAATGGAGTCAAGGACAGCACTGATGTTGAAATCCACAGGATAGAAACTTTTGAACACAATTCTGAGTATTTGAAAACAGGTATTCTTTATTACAGCATGGTGGTCACTTGGGCAATCCTTGCTCCATCTTAGTGCACAGAGCATCGAATGAACATTGAATGAACAGAGTTTTTATCAGACACATTGATTATGTGATTTATTAGCTTTCCCACTTCCTTCGACTTTATTTGACATAGTTGCACCCCTTATTGAAAGTCTTTATATGGTTCTTCGGGGTCTGTCTTCAATATCCTTCAGTGTCTTTTTTAGGTGGCTGTTCCTCTATCCCCGCTTTTGAGTAAGGGCAATATTGATGTTTTGTAGAACTTCTGTTTTGTCAGCCTTGCAGAGCTGAGCTGGCATCCTCCTTGCATTTTGTGTGACTTCTGTCTGCCTCAGCTACATCCTTTATCCATTTCTCCAAGGCTGTTCTGTTCTGTTGTACTGTCCTTGACAAGAGTAAATGTTGTTCTGTTCTCCTGTCCTTGTCACAGTGCTCGCCCCACATGAGGCGAGTCTGCAACCCCCTCCAACCCATGGGCTTGGGGAGGGCAAGTGTTCCTTAGGGAGCAGGGATGGGACAGCTGGGCTGGACTGACCCAAGGGATGTTCCATTCCATGTTATACCACGATCAGCAATAAACTGAGAGTAGTGGGGGGCAAGGGGCATAGGGAATTGATGCATTTTTTAAGACATTTTTATTCAAAACAGCACCTACACATACAGAATCCACTCCTGCCACAGCATGGTTAAATATTTTCTGCTGCTAGGAGATTTCCTGTGGATTTATTTTGCTTCTGTGTATGCCCTTTGCTTTTTTGTGCTTGCTTGGTTCATGGGGATTTTTGCTGTTGTGGCTGGGTCTTGCTTTGTTTTTATTTTTTGGTTGGGTTTGATTTTTCCCTATTGAACTGCCTTTTAATTGATACATAAGTTTTACCTTTTCTTGTTGCTTGATTGGCCCCTGACAGCAAGATAAATTTACCCAACTCAGTCATTTTGCCCAATTACATTTTGCAGTCACCATTAACTAGATGAGTTTGGTCACAGACTCCCTGCAATTTGGCAGCATCCACAAAGGAATTGAAAGTGCATTTCATGCCCTTATAGCGATAATAGAAATGTTCCACACTGGTGGTCAAGGACTGGTCACTGAGGGAGGTCACCAGGGAGTGGCTGCCCAGAGGACTCTGTGCCATGGATGACATTTGACCCTGATTGTTCAGCCAAATTCCCACCCACCCCATGTTCCTCTCCTGCAGCACAGCTCTCTCCAATCTGGCTCTGAAGAGAGCACAGCAGACCATGTCCCAGGCCTGGCTAAAGTCTGGGCACACAACATCCCCTTCTTTTCCTTCCCACGGGGGTTCTGCAATCCCTGCCTCGTGCTGCCAGTGCCTGGAATGGCTGCAGGAGGATTTGCCACCTGCCCTTCCCTGCTGAGCCTGACCAGTCTGTGACTGTCCCAGTGCCCCTCCCTTCCCTGTTTGCAGACTGGTTCCATGTCTGCCCTTCCCAAGTGCCCAGAACCCTCTGGGATGGCTCTGCCCTTTCCAAGGGGTTTGAGAGAGGTCTCACAGTGACACTTCCCAGCCTTCTCAACATCCCTGACTCCAAAGGCCTTTTCCACATCCCTCAGTTCCAGGTCAGTGCCCAGAGCACAGCACAGCCCTATCCAGGTCCTTGGGATGGTTCAGAAGGGAGACAGCTCTGATTTCTCCCCACAGACCAGGGAACTCCAATGGTCTCTCTGTGCAGTCCATGGCTGTCCTGAGCATTTTTTCCTGGAACCTCCCTGCCAGAATGTTTCTCTCTATGCAATCCTAACCACAGCCCAGTAATGAATTCAGGTGTTTTCCCAGCATGTAGTGGCCTCAAGGCACTGTTTGTGCCACCAGAACTGTGCCCCCCCCGCCATGTGCTGATGATGGTGTTTGTGCTCACTCGGGTTCATCTCCCCACACACACACACAATACACTGCTGAAATCTCCTCAGTACACACTAAACATGGCCTGCTGGCCTGGTCACTTGGTGTCCCTCCATGCAGGGACAAACAACCTCCTGCAGCTGGGGGAGAGGCCAGTGCTGGGTGTGGTGATTGCAGGGGCTGGTGTGGGACAATTGCCCTGGGGCACCTTCCCAGGCTGTTCCCAGAACAAAGACACAGCCCAGGCCCTGCCCTGCTGCTCCTCAGGTCCATCCCAAGAGCTCTGGCTGTGCCAGGACACTGCTGTGTTCCCCCTGCACACTGCCCCTCTGCCCCAGGCTCCTCACTGTCTCTGCTGAACACAAGCACGGTAGATACTGATGGAGCAATACTGTGACTAATGGCATCCCTTGGTGGAAAATATAATCAGAAGTCAAAAAAAAAAAAAGAAAAACAAGTGGAAAAATAGAATACACCAAATAGAATAACAAAAAAGACACATGGCACAAAGCAGTGTGGGCAGTCTGTAATGAGTTCCATTCTGAATGCTATGCAGAACAAACAGGTACTTTATTGTTTCTGAAAAGCACAGAGTGGTCATATTCCTCAGGGCATCCTCAAGTTCCTGGTCCCTCAGGCTGTAGATGAGGGGTGCAGGGCTGGAGGCAGCACCGAGTACAGAACTGACAGTGCCAGAGGCAGGGATGGGCACCAGGGTGGCACAGGTGACCTTTGGGCTTTGCAGGGCCCAGGCACAAGGGCTGTGCCAGAGGCAGGGCTGAGGTCACACTCTGTGGGTTGGGGCAGAGCCCAGCCAGAAATCCCCCCTGAGCCAGCAGCTCTGCAGTGGTGGCCACCAGGCCGGCTTGCCCACGAGGCTTCTGGCCATGGCCTGCAGGGAGCTGCTGCTGCCAAGGTGCCTTTGGTGCCTCAGGCTCTGCCTGGCACAGCTCCCACCACGGCTCTCTGCTCTTGTGCCCGAGCCCTTCCCTGTGCTGGGGCTGGCCTGGGGCTTTTCCTGCAGCAGGACCTGGGCTGGCCATGGCACAGGAAAGGCAGTTCCTGCTGGAGCAGGAGGCTCTGCCTGGAATGGGCTCAAACAACTCCAGCAAGGCCCTGATTGCAAAGCCCCAGGGGGAAATGAAGGAGGGGGGTTCGCGCTGCTTTTGGGGTGAATAATGCTGAAACCAGTCTGACTCCTCCATCCCAAAGTTCAACATCCTGAGAGGGAGCTGGAGCTGTGGCAGAGCTGGTAAAATCCCCAGAGAAAGGAACAACCAAGTGACACCACTGAGAACTTGTGCAGAGCTGCTGAGCTGGCACAGCCTGGGCACATCTGACTGACAGGGCAGCACTTCAGACTGGAAAAGCCCTATCCCAAATTTTAGTGGCAGCCTCTCCTGACATTTCCCTTTTCCAGAAAGTGGAGACACCCCTCAGGGTCACTGCTTGAGGCTGAGCTAAAGAACACTGAGCCCAGGGTCGTTGGTCTGGGGGAGTGACACCCATCTCTACTTAGTTCTGCTTTGATACAATTGCTTCAAAATTGCTTCCTAGAGCACTACATTAAAATAGATGTTACAGCTCCTGTACTGTGGAGTAAATAATTCTGATTAAGATCTTTATGTCTAATCATGATCATTATCAATCATATCTCTATGTATACAAATATTTGTGGTTTGCCATTCTTAATGTTGAGGGACAAAGTTGTACAAAGATTCAATTCCATCTGTTTAATCCTTTACACATAAATCCTTAACAAAGTCTGGGGCTGGGATTGGATCCAGGCACTCCCAGGCTCCTCTCACAGGAGTTTAGAAAGCCTGGAGGTTCTGGTTTGGGGGAGGTTGGGTGTGTAATTGGGGTGTTGGGGGTCCTTTCTGCAACTCGTGACCCAACAGGAGCTTCTCTAATGAACTTTGCCTGAAGCTCCCACTGTGCCCATGACAGGAACCCCTGTGAGTGTCTGTGACATCCCGGCTCTTTGGCAGCCTGGGCACTCCTGGGGTGTCACCCTGGAACCCCTGGGAGTGTCTGTGCCCTCACTGTTCTTTAGGACCACAGGGATGTCCCCACTGCACTCCTGCCACTGCCTGTGACAAATTGGCTCCTTGGCAGGGCAGAGACACCTCTGTTGTCACTGTGGAGCCCTGTGACTGTCACCTCATGAGCCTTAGGAAGATTAAGGAGCCCTGGGATGTCCCCATGGACATGTGACTGAGTGTGACCAAACAGATCTTCAGGAGCCCAGAGACCCCTCAGATGTCCCCATGGAGCCCCTGTGCCTGCACGTGAGCTCACAGCTCTTGAGCAGCCTGGAAACCCCTGGAATATGTTCATTCCTGCTCTGCTGAGGATGGATCCTCAGCAAGTTGGAGGTTCCCTGATGGATTTCAGTTCTCCAGAGACTTGTTCAGTCTTCAGCTCTTCAGTTCAGGAATTCTGTTACAAAGACTCATTAATATATCAAAACACTGTATCAAGACAACCTTCTGGGAATATTTTCTTTTTAATGAATTAAATTCTTCTATGGTTAATTATACAGATTTCAGAAGTATATTCAGAGAGAATATGCTATATGTATTTTTTTAAATGCAGGGGGTTTTTGTCCTATTTAGTTTTGTTTTCCTGTTTATAGATTGGTATCAGCAATCTCCAGTTGATATTGATCCCCAGCACCTCCTAATGCAGTCTGAATAGAGATGAAAATCAAGACCCTTTATGGCTGACAATCAATCACACTCTGTCCCTACCCCCACCCCACCATTTCCCCCATCCAGCCCCTGGCAATCAGAGCAGCCTTGTGCAAATCTGATCTCCCTCCCCTCCAGACTGTGCCTGCAGCTTTCAGCTCCTTGGCACCAACTCCCACCTGCTTTCCTTGGAGAAGGAGCTGCCCCAGACACAGAGGGATGTTCATTTATTGTCAGCAAACAAAACCAAAGGCAAGCACAGCTCCATAAAAAACAGAATTCCAGCCCAAGGAGTGCTGGGCAATGGAGCCACATCCAGGGGTGTCCCCAGGGCTCAGGATTGGGGCCAGGGCAGTGAAATCTCTTTCTTGCTGATCTGGACGAGGCCATGGAGGGCACCCTCAGTCAGTGTCCAGGTGAGGCCAAGCTGGGTGGGAGTGTGGCTGTGCTGCAGGGCAGGAAGCTCTGCAGAGGGATCTGGACAGGCTGGAGCCATGGGCCCAGGACAATTGGATGAGGTTCACCAAGGCCAAGGGCTGGCTCCTGCCCTGGGCTCACAACCACCCCAAATCCCTGCCTGTGCCCTGCCCCTGATCCCCACAGCCTGTCCTGTTTCCTTCATCCCTGCATTGCCAGGGACTTTGTGGGACAAGGCAGGTCTGCTGTGGGAATGGAGGGAGGTGCAAGTGCCAGCACTGCAGTGGGAACCACAACTCATCAGGTTTGTGTCCTTTGGGGGTCAGCAACTGGTGAGACTCAGAGGCACACAAGGTTTCACTTCGTGGCCAACATAAATCAAAGTACCCATGATAAAATTCAATAAACTTCAAATTTCTTTCCTCAGCTCTGTGCAATGTCAAAGCAGTATCTGATGTATCCACCATGCATATGGGATTTCAATACAGGAACAGTTTTAGACACAGACATTAGAAAAGGTGATTCTGTGATAGATGTAGACACAATTAAGATGTTGACGAATGTGGAATGACCAGAGAATAACCGGAGGGGGAAATCTGGGAGCAATGGCAAGGCCATAGGAGCTGGTCTAGGGAAGAAATGTCCTTAGACATGGCCATTTAAAAAGGAGAGGTGGAAAGACCCAAATGAAGAGGGACATAAAATAATAGACAGTGCAATGGTAACACAGGTACAGGGGAAGATCAGTATTTCTTGTCCTGCCATCAGTACACACCCAGGAAATTTCTATTCTCTTCTGGTGGAACATTTTTTACATTTTGTAAAGTACTCAAATGCCCCAGCTAATGAGATGTGCTCGTCCACCTCACAAGCTGCAGGTCCCCTACAGCCCCAGAGGGCTCCTGTCCCATAAACATCTGCTCCAGCCCATTCCAAATTCGGGAACAGCATCGTCCCGGGATCATCAGGGAGCTGAGGTTGGAAGGGACCTCAGCAAGTCTGCAGCCAAACCTGTCAGAAACTGGGTCAGACCAAGGGGTTCAAGGCTTGTTTTGGTGTGGATTGGAAAATCCCAAAGGCCAGGGATGGGGCAGCATCTCAGAACCTGTCTGAGCCCATGGGAACAAAGGTTTTCCACATGTCCTGTCTGATCTGCCCTCATTCCCCTTCCACCCATTGTCTTTTGTCCCCCCCAGCCCCCCCAGTGCAGAGCCTGGCTCTGTGTTCTCCATCAGCTCCTGGCTGGCACTGCCAGGCTGGCATGAGGAGCCCCTCAGTCTTCCCTGCTCCGGGCTGGACAAGCCCAGCTCCCTCAGCCTCTCCTCACAGCCAAAGGGCTCCAGCCCCACCTTGGAGGCCCTTCCCTCACCCTGCTCCAGCTGCCAGACATCTTTCCTGCCCTGGGCAACCGAAACCACGCCCCAGTGACCTGGATAATCCACGTCCTTGATGTCCTGGTCACACAGCCCTGGCCCCTTGTCCCCGTGTCAGGCTCTGGGGTTGATTTGTGGAACATCCTTGGGGGAGGCTGTGGCTCCAGGTGGAGCAGGGGGATCCCGGGGGACAGGGGACCCTGCTGGGCATGAACAGCATTGGACTTGTCTGGGGAAACTGTGAGGGGGGGCTGGGGCAGAGTGACCAACCCAGTGACCTCACACAGCCCTGCTGGAATGTCACACAGCCCCTCCTGTGATGTCACAGCCTGCTCTGTGATGTCACACCTCTGTCCTGTGATGTCACAGTCATCTCTGTGATGTCACAGGGACAGCCTGTGACACTCAATGACCTCGCATACCTCACTCTGTGATGTCATAGCCCACTCGGTGATGTCATAGCCCACTCTGTGACCTCATGTTACCAGATGATAAATTGCCCATCCCAGGTGAGCTAACACAATGCTTGTTCTCCAAAACCACTGGCCTATGGAACCTGCACAATTCCCGTTGTGTGAGAAGGGGAACTGGAAGTTCCCCAGCCTCAGTGTCCTGCCAGCTCAGCCAGGCTGAACTGGAACATTGGGGTCCACGACCACCAGGGACCACCAGAGAGACCCCCAGGACAGAAGAACCCATGGGTAAAGGGCAGGGGAAATATGTTCATGGTTTTGGGGAAATTATTATCGTATGTGTGTTTAGTCCAGGACAATCACTGAATAAGTTTGCAAAGTACAGAATATAAACAGAAACTTTCCTGTACTTGGCTTTGGGAGGAGCTGTCCCCTGTGTATCCAGCCAAATAAAGAATGGTGGTTTTTAGTGCTATATTGGTGATTGGAAGTATTTTATTTTACTGAATTTTTGGTAACACTCCATCTGCTCAGAAAAGCTCTGTCTCCAGCTGTTCACAAACAGAGAAGGGTTGGTGGGAGATGTGGTGCTCAGAGGCTGTTTGGGGTACAGTGACCATGAAATTACTGAGTTCTTAAATATCCTGTGAAAGAAGGAGGGGCATCAACACAATTTCTACACTGCCCTTACAGAGAGCAGAATTCAGCCTATCCAGGATACAGATTTGGGAATAACTGACTTTTTCAAGGGAAACAGTACTTAAAACGAAAGCATTCCAAGAAGGATGGAGACAGTTCAAGAAAGAAATCATGAATGAGAAGGAGGAGCATGTCCCAGTGTGCCAGAAGTGAGCTAGTGAGGAAAATTACTCTCCTAGCTGGGTATGGAGCTTTTTTCAGGCACTCAGGGAGAAAAGAGAGTGCATCACCTTTGGACAGAGGTGCAGGCAACTCAGGAAGTGTTTAAGGATGTTGTTAGGTCATGCATAAAGAAAATGAGAGAAGTGAAAACTCAGTTAGAACTTAACCTGGACACTTTTGTGAAAAATAATAGAAAATATTTCTATAAATAAGTTATTAGCAAACCGGCGGACAATGAGAATCTCAGCTCTTTATTGGATGCTGTGGGGAATAGAGAAACTGAAGATGAGAAAAAGGCTGAGCTACTTAACCCATTCTTTGCCTCAGTTTCGAACAATAAGCCAGGATGTCCTGAGGACAAGTGTTCTCCTGAGCTGGGAGATGGGGACAGGGAGCAGAACAGACCCCTGTAATCCAGGAGGAAGCAGCTGGGGACTGGCTGAGCCACTCAGATGCTCACAGATGTCTCTGGCACCAGATGGGATCCATCCTAGGGGGATGAGGGAGCTGCTGGATGAGCTCCCCAAGCTGCTCTCCATCATTCCTCATCAGTGCTGGCTCAGCAGGGAGGTGCCAGAGGACTGGAGGTGCCAATGTGAGTCCATCCCCAAGAAGCGCTGGAAGGAGGATGTGGGGAACTGCAGGCCTGTCAGCCTGACCTGGGTGCCTGGTGAGGTGATGGAACAGATCACCTTGAGTGCCATCACAGGGCACCTACAGGATGGCTGAGGGATCAGAGCCAGCCAGCGTGGATTTCAAAATCTGCATTGATGATCTGGATGAGGGCATTGAGTGCAGCATCAGCAAATGTGCAGATGGCACCAAGCTGGGTGTGAGTGTGGATGTGCTGGAGGGTAGGAGGGCTCTGCAGAGGGACCTGGCCTGGATCAGGAATGGTGTGGCCAGCAGAACCCGGGCAGTGATTCTTCCCCTGTGCTTGGCACTGTTAAGGCTGTGCCACAAGTGATGTGTCCAGTTCTGGGCTCCCAGTTTAGGAAGGACATTGACACTTGTGATAGCAAACCAACTTGGTGTCACCACAGTCCCATTAGGCCCTAGAATGTCGTCATTATCTCCATGATTCCTTGAGGCCTCCCAGTGTCACAATGTCCCTTTTGTTCCATGGGAGCCCTTGGTGTCACAAATTTCCTTGGAACTTTGGGCCTCATTGTGTCACAATGGTCGCCTTGGCTCCATAGGCACTTGCAGTGTCACAATGACCCCCTGGTTCCATGAGACCCTGTAGTGTCATAACGATCTCCTTGGCTATGCAGGGTCACGGTTGGACTCCTGGTCACATGAGACTCCAAAGTGTCACAATGGATCCTTGTTTCCATAAATTCTCACTGTGTCACCATATTCTCATCTGGCCCCACAGTGTCCCAAAGGTCTGCTTGGCTCTGCAGCTTTAAAATTCCCCTTCCACGCTCAGGGCAGATTTCCACCTCTGTAACTTGTCCTCACTTCCACCTCCTGGTCGTTGTGTTGTGGCTCATGCCTGTCATTTATCCCTGGGGCAGCACAGCCCCCCTGGCCAGCACAGGCCCCACATCCCCTCATCAGACACGGCACAGCACAGGGAGTGTTTTGGGTGGGCAAATGTTCCCCACCAGAGTGTACACTCCACACCTCATTGTCCACTCCCAGAACCCACATCCCGTGCCAGGGATCACAGAGAGCCCTGCTCTGGGCTCTGCCAAGGGCTGGGTGAGGAGGGAGCCCGGGCAGGGCTGATGCTGCCCCTAGAGCAGTGCTGAAATCGGCAGGAGGAAGGAGATAAGCACAGAACAAATAGACCAAGAAACTGGGGTGAGTGCCCAGGTCTGGAAGAGGCTGGAGGGATGCTCAAAGCCCTGGGGCACCTTCTCACACTGGCCATGACACCAAGGCCACAGACCAAGCTCCTCAGTGCTGCCCCTGTGTCCTGGGGTACAATGCAAAAATGTGTATTCTATCACCATCTGTTAAAATGTGGGAGGGGTGGTGATCCTTATCTCTGTGGGAGATATCCTCTGCTGATGTGCCATCTGATAAGATGGGGGGATGATCATCGTTATCTATTCACAACCCATCCTCCCTCCAGAAGATATATTCCGTTAATGGGCCATTAAGTCCTATTGTGTGACTGATAAGATTACATCACCCTATTGGGAGATGCCCCAACCAGGGGCAGGAGCCAAGCCTTTCCTACCTAGATAAAAAACTGGGGTTTGGGACCCGAGGGCAGACCTTTCTACTGGATCCCAGAGGAAAGTCGGACCTTTTTCCACATCATTGCTGGATCTTCGGAGGAAAACTGCACCTTCTACAGGAGCACTGCTTCAACAGAACCACATCTGTCATCCAGGAGGACTGCAGCCACCATTTATACGGACTGCTACCAACACCCTGACTGACAGGGTGTCAGGTTGTATTTCTGACTGTGTTGGTGGTTGTTTCTTTTATATTATTGCATGTATTTTATTTTTTTTCTCTTTTCTCCTATTAAATTGTATTACTGACTTGGAGTCTCGCACTGGTTTTACTTTCAAACTAACACATTAATTGGCGCCCAACGTGGGGCACGAAGGGTACTGAGGAAAGTCAGTATTACAATTTTGTTTTCACCATGATTCTCAACATGCTTACATGGGTTTTATATCTTGCTCTCTATATTTTTCCACACATGGGGAACTATCTGCCAGCTGTAATGCTCCTGTGTAGACCAGGATATGGTATAAAAATTGCTTTACTGGCCTATTATGTCTACTGCATGATAACCTCTGAGGCAATGAACATAATCCGGAATATATACTCGACTTTGTTTGCTTGTCCTAGTCTAGGTTGCTACATCCGGGGTTTTAACAATCACACCCAGCCCTTGGGGGGAGGGATAAAGGATGATTTTTTCCAATCTTTCCGGCCTGATACAGTAGTTTTTGGAAATGTTGAGTTCCCGCTGGATGCTAAGGACAGCATAATATTGTTGTTAGTTCTGCTTTGTCTCCTCTGCACAGCCTTTACAGCCTACAACATGCTTAGAAACAGAACACTACATGGCGTATTGATGCGTATTCTTGAGGAAGAGGAAAAAAGAAACAAATCAACTTCGTCCACGACTGCACAGAATGTCACAAAGAGGAGAAGAACCAAACAAAAAGCAACAGTGCCCGTGTCTATGCAGACTGCCACAAAGGAGGAAAAAGCCAAAAGCAAAGCAACAGTGTCCGTGTCTACGCAGACTGCCACAGAGGAGGAAAAAGCCAAAAGCAAAGCAACAGTGTCCGTGTCTATGCAGTCTGCCACAGAGGAGAAAAAAGACAGAAGCACCATCAGCATCTCCACACAAACCATCACTGAGCCAGAACAGCCTAGACCAGTAGCAGCTGCCCCCGTTCAGAAGAAGAAATCAAAGAGCAAATCAGTTCGCATAGTGACTGACGAGGACGTGGCAGGACCTTCACACCCAGCAGAAGTGACAGAGCCAGAAATCATCACTCGCTCTCTATCCCTGGGTGAGCTGCGTGACCTGCGGAGGGAATTCACCCGCCAGACAAATGAGTCCATCTTGACCTGGCTGCTCCGCATCTGGGACGCTGCAGCCAATGACACCATTCTGGATGGATGTGAGGCCAGGCAACTGGGATCTCTGTCCCGGGATGTGGTCATTGACCAGGGGATTGGGAGAACCCAAGAAACTCTCAGCCTCTGGCGGCGACTGCTGACAAGTGTGAAGGACAGATTCCTTTGTAAAGAAGATCTTCAGGTGCACCAAGGAAAATGGAGCACAATAGAACAAGGTATCCGATGCCTGAGGGAATTGGCCGTGCTGGAGATCATTTTCTCAGAAGATGAGAGATTTCCTAAGAGCCCAGACTGTGTCCGGTGCACGTCACAGATGTGGTTGAGATTTGCATGACTTGGACCAGAGATGTATTCCCGTTACCTGGCAACGTTGCAGTGGAGGGGCATGCAGTACACCTGGAATCGTCTGCCCCAGGGGTGGAAGCACAGTCCCACCATCTGTCATGGGCTGATCCAGGCTGCACTGGAGAAGGGTGAGGCCCCCGAACATCTACAGTATATTGATGACATCATTGTATGGGGCAGCACAGCAGGGGAAGTCTTCGAGAAAGGAGAGAAGATTATCCAGATTCTGCTGAAAGCTGGTTTTGCCATTAAGCGAAGTAAAGTTAAGGGACCAGCTCAGGAAATTCAGTTTCTAGGAGTCAAGTGGCAAGATGGACGTCGTCAGATCCCAACAGAGGTAATTAATAAGATCACCGCTATGTCTCCACCTACCAACAAGAAGGAAACACAAGCCTTCCTAGGTGCCATAGGCTTTTGGAGAATGCACATTCCTGAGTACAGTCAGATCGTGAGCCCTCTCTACCTGGTCACCCGCAAGAAGAACGGTTTCCACTGGGGCCCTGAGCAGCAGCAAGCCTTCGCCCAGATCAAGCAAGAGATTGCTCATGCAGTAGCCCTTGGCCCAGTCAGGACGGGACCAGATGTGAAGAACGTGCTCTACTCTGCAGCCGGGAACCATGGTTTGTCTTGGAGCCTGTGGCAGAAGGTGCCTGGTGAGACTCGGGGTCGACCACTGGGATTCTGGAGCAGAAGCTACAAAGGATCTGAAGCCAACTACACTCCCACAGAGAAGGAGATCTTGGCCACCTATGAAGGAGTTCAAGCTGCCTCAGAGGTGATTGGCACAGAAACACAACTCCTCCTGGCATCCCGACTACCAGTGCTGGGCTGGATGTTCAAGGGAAAGGTGCCTTCCACACATCACGCCACTGACACCACATGGAGCAAGTGGATTGCTCTCATCACTCAGCACGCCCGTATTGGGAATCCAAATCGCCCTGGGATTCTGGAAATAATTACAAACTGGCCTGAAGGTGAGACTTTTGGATTGTCTTCTGAAGAAGAAGAGGAGCAAGTGGCACGTGCTGAGGAAGCCCCACCATATAATGAGCTACCAGAGACTGAAAGACGATATGCCCTCTTCACTGATGGTTCCTGCCGAATTGTAGGCACTAACCGGAAATGGAAAGCTGCAGTATGGAGCCCCACACGACAAGTTGCACAAGCTACCGAGAGACAAGGTGGATCGAGTCAGGTCGCAGAGCTAAAAGCTATCCAGTTGGCTTTGGATATTGCTGAACGAGAGAAGTGGCCAAGGCTCTATCTCTACACTGACTCATGGATGGTAGCTAATGCTCTGTGGGGTTGGCTGGATCACTGGAAAAAGGCCAACTGGCAACGCAGAGGGAAACCCATATGGGCAGCTGAGATTTGGCAGGACATTGCTGCCCGAATAGAGAAACTGACCATAAAGGTTCGACACGTGGATGCACATGTACCCAAAAGCCGGGCTAATGAAGAACATCACAACAACGAGCAGGTGGACCGAGCTGCCAAAGTGAAAGTATCACAGGTGGATCTAGACTGGCAGCACAAGGGAGAATCATTCCTAGCTCGTTGGGCCCATGATGCCTCTGGTCATCAGGGGAGAGATGCGACGTACCGACGGGCCCGTGACCGAGGGGTGGACCTTACCATGGACAGTATCTCACAAGTCATCCACGACTGCGAGACCTGTGCCGCAATCAAACAGGCCAAGCGGGTGAAGCCTCTGTGGTATGGTGGACAATGGTCAAAGTACAGGTCTGGGGAAGCCTGGCAAATTGACTACATCATCCTTCCCCAAGCCCGCCAGGGCAAACGCTACGTACTGACCATGGTGGAAGCAACCACAGGATGGTTAGAGACCTACCCTGTGCCTCATGCCACTGCCCGGAACACCATCTTGGGCCTAGAAAAACAAGTCCTTTGGAGGCATGGTACCCCTGAGAGAATTGAATCAGACAACAGAACCCATTTCAAGAACGGCCTTATCAACACGTGGGCCAAAGAACATGGCATTGAATGGATATATCATATTCCTTACCATGCGCCAGCTGCCGGGAAAGTTGAACGGTGTAATGGACTCCTTAAGACTACTTTGAAAGCAGTTGGTGGTGGAACCTTCAGAAATTGGGAAATGAACTTGGCCAAAGCCACGTGGATGGTTAACACCCGAGGGTCCATCAATCGAGCCGGTCCTGCCCACTCTGAACACAGTGGATGGGGACAAGGTCCCAGTGGTACACATGAAAGGTATTTTAGGAAAGACTGTTTAGGTTAATCCCACCACAGGTAAAGGCAAACCAATCCGTGGGATTGTTTTTGCTCAAGGACCTGGTTGCACCTGGTGGGTAATGCAGAAAGATGGGGAAACCCGTTGTGTACCGCAAAGAGACCTAATTTTTAGTGAGAACTGTATGTAAGGTTTCATTTTGTATTATATATCTGTAAGAGGGTATTGGTTTGGGTGTGATGTAGATGGTAATAGAATAAGGGGTGGATTATGTCCTGGGGTACAATGCAAAAATGTGTATTCTATCACCATCTGTTAAAATGTGGGAGGGGTGGTGATCCTTATCTCTGTGGGAGATATCCTCTGCTGATGTGCCATCTGATAAGATGGGGGGATGATCATCGTTATCTATTCACAACCCATCCTTCATCCAGAAGATATATTCCGTTAATGGGCCATTAAGTCCTATTGTGTGACTGATAAGATTACATCACCCCATTGGGAGATGCCCCAACCAGGGGCAGGAGCCAAGCCTTTCCTACCTAGATAAAAAACTGGGGTTTGGGACCCGAGGGCAGACCTTTCTACTGGATCCCAGAGGAAAGTCGGACCTTTTTCCACATCATTGCTGGATCTTCGGAGGAAAACTGCACCTTCTACAGGAGCACTGCTTCAACAGAACCACATCTGTCATCCAGGAGGACTGCAGCCACCATTTATACGGACTGCTACCAACACCCTGACTGACAGGGTGTCAGGTTGTATTTCTGACTGTGTTGGTGGTTGTTTCTTTTATATTATTGCATGTATTTTATTTTTTTCTCTTTTCTCCTATTAAATTGTATTACTGACTTGGAGTCTCGCACTGGTTTTACTTTCAAACCAACACACCCTGCCTGTCTGAGATCCCTGCCAGGGGACTGGCACAGCAGCACACACCTGCTGGAACGTGTCCTGGCCCTGCAGAGTCACACAGCTCAGCTGACACGAATGGGTTTTATCTCCCGGGCACTTCCCAGTCTAGCCCAGCTTCTGCCCAGCTCTGCCCACCTCACCTGCCCTCACCCCAGCCCAGCCCATTCTGGGTGAGCCCCATGGCAGTGCCCGCTCTGGGGTGCTCCAGCACTGGGGGCACTCACCCCACAGCCCTGGCCCCCTTGAAGGGCTCGGCAGCTGCTGAGGGGCAGAGAGGGAGCTCAGCCTCCACAGCAGCCCCAGGGCTGGAGCTCCCCATGGCAGGGGAAATGGAGCTCAGGGACAGTGCAGAACTGCTGGTCCTGGCTCCAGGAGATGCCCAGCACAGGCTGCCTCTGCCTGCTCAGTGCCAGCCCCTCTCTCTCCCCAGGCCAGCACAGCAACCCTGGGCAGGGGACAGAGGGGCCTGGCCAGAGCTGGTGCCTGCAGCAGCAGCTTCCTCTGCATTCCTCCCTGCAGGCACAGAAACGCTCCCTTGCTCCTCTCCCTGCACATCCCTTTCCCCAGCTGAGCGTGTCCTGCCTGGCCGGGCTGGCTTGTCCTGCTGGCCCAGCCCCTGCTCCCCACAGGGCCCTGAGCTGGCCCTGCTGCTCGGGACACACCAGGTTCTGCTGCTGTCCATGGCCGGGGCTGCAGGGAAGCAGCAGCTCCAGGGGGAAGGTTGCAGAAAGGCTCTGGGCAGGGAGGCTGAAAGGGGCACCCCAGGGTCTGCAAGGTCTCTGTGTGGGAGCTGAGCCTGTGACCCCTTGAGCCCTCCCAAGAGCTGGGGCTGCACCTGCAGCTCCAGAGGAGATGTGACAGATGGGAGCAGAGATAAATGATTCCTGCTGGATTCTTTATTGTGTTGGCTTCTACAGGTGACCTAGATCCATACGTAGAGGAGGTGTTTTGTGTCAGATAACACTGGTACCGTGGTAAGAATAATATTTTTTTTGTAGGGACACATATTGAGAAAGTAAGAAAATTACAGCCTGAAAAATATTCCAGGCTGCAGCTTCTCAGCTCTGTTCCCAGCCGATAAGCTGGTCCAGCTCAAGGCTAGGGAGAATTTCTCCCAGGGTGATAATTTAGTCAAAATAAAAAGCAATTAATAACAAGATAGAGCACCTGTTGTGGTGCATGAGCAGGCCCCGGGAATGGGGTATTTTCTCTCTGAACCAATCACCTTTTCTCTACTCTTGGAATTGCGAGTCATGCTATAAAACCAAGTGTGTTTCTGAATAAACTTGTCTCTTTCCTTGCTATCATGAAAGATGACCATGTAGCTGTGCATCTTATTTTCGCCGCACTTTAAAGGGTTAAAACTGTTATGAATGGTTTTCTATTTTTCCAATTAAACAAACAACAAAGATTAAAAGTAACAACAAATTTTTAATAGTAACAATTATAAATGAATACAATCAAAAGTATTAAAGATGATTACAAAAATTATTGAAACTGAATACAATCCAAGTAAAGTATTACAGTTGTAGAATTTGGGATGGATAAAATTTGAGAGTAAGTGTTTTAGTATAATTGAGGTTCATATAAAGCATAAGCAAAACCGACCAGGGGTACGGGGAGGGGCCTGCCCTTCCTCTCGTACCAAAGCATTTGGGCTAACAATCCCACTTATATACTATAGGCTACAGAAGTTTCTAGAAAGCTCCTCCTAGTTTCTATTCCTAAAATCTACGTAACTATACTGCACGGCGCATGCTCTACTAATGGGTTAGGGGGTCTCTCATCCTTTTGAGGGTCTTATTTCCGGTGAAGGCTCATCATCTTCATCAGTGACCGAGGTGTGACCTGCAGGTAGCACAGGCGCCCTGTGTGACTGAGCAAATGTTTTCCATAACATGACTCTAATTAAGTCCCATGCTTGGAATCATTCAATTTTTGCCCATTTCAAGGTTGAAGCTGTATTTCTAGATGCTGCTTATCAGACCTACGTCCTTCTACTATTCTTATTTGACTTTCTTCCAACCTTCTTCTTCAACTCCCAACATCTGGGAGATGTTCTTTGCCCTGTCTCACCCATCTCCCCCCCTTTCACTCGGTAACAATGGTCTTCTATTGATCTAAATACAATTTTGCTAATATAGTTACAATTTAATTAGCATGAATCACATTTATCACAATTCCCCCATTTCTTTTTTTTTTTTTAATCATTTTGATTCGTGCTTTAGAAGGTTGTTACTTGGTATTGTCTATGTTCCTTCATACTAGCCTCCATTTTTTCTAACATTTCTCGTGCGGTCTCCAGCTTTTCACACTCCTTCTCAAATTTGGCTAACATTTCTCGTGCCAGGGTATTCTCTTTGCATTCAGTCACCACTTTTTCGACCTCTTTTCCTGGAGTGCGATTAGATTGCGCTTTCAGTACCATCAAGGAGTTTATTTTCCCTTTTGCTGTTAATGTTGGATCTATGGGCATGGCTGTAAGTTGCATTCCTTGAATTACTGAGTGTATTAGTCTGATTAGACATGCTATCATGCAAGGCAGAAACAATAGACCTAAACCAGAACACAATAGCATGAATCCTAATTTTTTCCACCACACATCCCCAAAAAGATTATCCCACCAGTCAGCTTTCAGGATAGAATTTCGTTTTTGAACTGGTACATGTGCCACTCTTTTAATTTCGTCAGCAAGTTTGGTGATGGCTTCCCCGTGGTCATCTATTTCCACACAGCACTCAGATTCATTAAACCTCCCACAAACTCCTCCTTCTTCTGCCAACAGATAGTCTAGGGCAATTCTCTTTTGATATACAAATGCTCTCATTTGTGAATGCTGTTTGGCCAACAACTTTAAAGCGTCCGCTGTGTGGTTTGAGACGACTTCTACTACGGCCTGGAGCCTTATCAACTGGTTTAATAGGTAAATTGGAGTTCTATATCCCCAAGACCCATCCTGAGCCCAAGTAGCAGGTTCATAGTATGCTATAATTCTTTCTGCAGGCCATTCTTCATCTTTCCATTTTTGGTTTCCTCCCGCCATCGGAAAGTCGAGATTTAATTCTCTTTTTTTTCTTTCTAAGGTTTCATAAAGTGGTGTTCCTAGTATACTGCCCTTAGACCTTGGTATGACAAAGAAGGAGGGTCACATAATTCCTAAGGTACAAGTTCCCTCCCATTTTCGGGGTAGTTCACTGTATGCTCATTGCCCACAAATCCAATATATTCCATCAGGGGCTTTCCATCTTTCTTTTGTATTTTCTGGTTGTTCCCAATAAGATTTCAAGTCTTTTATGGATGGGTAGGGGTTAGCTCCAGAACTGTTATGCCAGCACAAATCAGTTTGATTATTCCACTCACAATTCATTTATTTTGCTATTCCCCAATATCCAGTAGGACTCTTGGGTTGCCAGGTCTTTGTGTTATTGTCTGAATTTACTACTAAAGTAGATAGGCAAGGAGTATATCCCACCACTTCAGTGTATTTTCTCCCTTCCCGAGTTATACAAACTGTTCCAATGACTTGATGACTCAGGACCCAGCCTTCAGGCCGTTTTAGGGTCTTAGAAATTTGAGTATGATTCCATTTTAAAAATTGTTCTGGAGCTAAACCCTCACCTCTCCATGGCCATCTTTCAGCCATTCTAAGTTTTCCACAAACAAAACATTTAGATAATCCCAATTCTGTGGCAATTCCTTGCATTAGATCTACAAACAAATTTTTGTTTGAAGTTGGCAAATCCCAGTCGCTATAGTGCTGTTTTAATTGTTTATGCAGCTCATCCAGTTCCTCTAATTCTTTCCTTCTGATTATTTCCCTATCCTTCATTGTTTCTTTTTGTTTTCCAATTACTTTTTTCTTTGGCCCTTTTCCTTTTTCATCCTTTTCAAAACACAAAAAATGTTCGTATCTAGGACAGAGTTGATTATCATTAGGGTAAGGAGCTCACCCCCTAAATCCTAAATTCTTTCTTACCCAATACAATTTTGAACTTTTCACACAAATTTCTAAGAAGCTGCTACGATCATAACAAGCTGCACTAATATGTGGGTGTGCCACAAATACTGATTCCATCTTATTCTTGACCCACATGGAATGATTGCATTTGTCACAGGGATCAGGAAGGGTTCGTTTCTTTATTCCTGCTTCTTGAGTGGTTTGTCGTCTTGTAATTTGTTCCTGCATGGCCTGTTCTTTTCCATTCCATGCAGTCTTAGGGCTTTGGCCAGTTGCTAGGGGTATTATTGTAAGCACCATGAAAAGAATCCTCAGGAATTTTAACTTTCTACCTGTCTCAAGGCCCCTTGGGTTGCAGCCAAGGGCCAAGATGTCCATCTTCTCGGTAGCAAAGTTTTTATCCTGGGATTTGTTTCTCTTTGGTACCCTTGGCCTCATAAGGTTCGCATGATCTATTTTAACTTTTTCTGTTCCAAAGATGGCACAAAATATTTATAGTTCTGCAGCACTGCCTTATCTGTTTCTCTAGATTGTTTAGCTATTTTTCCCAATCTACTAAAGCTCCGGAGATATGCCAACCACAACAAAAATTACGCTATTTCAGTTAAATAGTTCCTCTTTTTGGTCTTCTAAACCTTCTTTTCCACCAATAAATATTCTCGCGATGCCAATTTGCTGGTGAGACGTATTTACTACGTGGCACATAGACTTCTTCTCCACAGCAACTGTCAGTTATGATACTCTGGTTTATAATATTTTGGATTGCTTGTTCTTTAGCCTGCACAAAAGTTAATATGGCAAGGAGTAGTTGGTCCTGATTCTCTATTAGTTGAATTGCAGCATAAAAGGTCTCGTTTTCATGTCTTAGTGGTTTCCCATAGAAGTCACTAAAAATTTTTTCTATTGTTAGCTGATAATGCATACGCTCTGAACAACTGAAACAAAGCAATTGTCTCTCTTTTTCTTTTGCCCTAGTTACTCTCCACCATGAATTAAAACAGCAAGTGCAAAGAATACTAATCCATGGGCAGCATTCTAAGCCATGAGTACGACATTGCCAATGTTCTAATTGTTTTTGGGCCTCCTCAATAATAGGTGTTACCAGTCTCTTTCTCTTGAGTTGCAGTTCTTCAAATAAATTGGTTAACGTTGGTGGTCGGAAAGTCCGGAGAAACTTTTCAATTTGTCTGGGATTTTCCCACTGATCAAGGAGGCGTCTGATTCTTTTCCATCGGCGCTGTTCAGCTCCTGAACTTAATGGGGTTGCAGTTGGCAGCGAATCCAGGATGTCTAGACTTTAACAATATAATGTCTCAAAGCAATTTTAATTGATATTCTAAGCAATAACAACATACAATAATATCTTCCTCATATATATATATCTCTATCACACCTCCCTTTTGGTCCCCAAATACAATGACTTTATGCCAGTTTCTTGTATTAATACTGCTTTGTGGTGTCAAGTTTTCTTTTCCGCCTAATCATGAAGTTATTACAATTAATCAGTTTTCAAATTCCCTTTTTAATTTGATTTTTAGGTCTCCTGGTGCTGAAATAATTTTCCACCCTTTGTTTTGTATTGGTCCTTTTACTCTTGAAGCATGAGTCCAGCCTTTTTCTGCTGTTCGGACTGCTGCTTCTGTGGTTAAAAGAACCAGAAATGGTCCCTCCCACCGAGGTTCTAAACTTTTTCCTTTCCAGCATTTTATCAATACATATTGTCCTGGTCTGATGGAATGTATTGGAAAATCGAGAGGAGTGGTTTGAGCTGAAATGCCTTTCTCTCTTAATTCCCTCAAATTGTTCGTGATGGTTATAAGATCGCCCTGAATGGTTTTGTCCCCGACCAGGGAGGGATCCATTGTCATGCCTTGGGGGTAAGGCAATCCATATAACATCTCATATGGTGAGATCCCAGTTTCAGAGTGGGGCTTGGTTCTTATATTTAACAGGGCTAAAGGAAGGCATCTGGTCCATGGTAATTTAGTTTCTATCACTAATTTAGTTAGTTGTTGTTTAATAGTTTGATTCATTCTTTCAACACCTCCAGAACTTTCAGGATGCCATGGGGTATGGTATTCCCAGGCAATTCCTAATGCTTGGCTCAAATTTTTAATTATTCTCGAAGTAAAATGAGTGCCCTGATCTGAATCAATAACTTGTACTATTCCAAATCGTGGAATAATATGCTCCAATAAAATTTTAGCTACTGTTTGAGCTGTGGCTCAAATGGCAGGGAATGCTTCTACCCACTGAGTCAACTGATCTACTATAACCAGCAGATATTTCCACCTGCCTACTTTAGGTAATTCAGTAAAGTCAACTTGGATCTTTTCGAATGGCCGATAGGCTGTCCGAGGGCCTCCAGAGGGAGGACTCCTCAACATCTTTTTGTTCACTTTCTGACATGTGAGACATCCTTGTGTGATTTGTTTTCCAATTTCAAATATTCCTATACACCCATAAAATTTTAAAAAGTGGTCACAAAGTGCTCTTGTGCCCCAGTGAGTTCTTCGATGTAAATTGTCCAGGATCTGTTGGGCTATAGGTTTTGGGACTACTTTTCTACCATTAGGTAGAATCCATTCTCCTTCCTTCAGGGTTGCCCCTAGTTTCTTTATAGTTTCTATCTCTGTTAAAGAAAAGTATGGTGTTTCAGTTTGTGCTTCTGTCTCTTTAAAAGTCATAATTACACTGTTGTTTTCCCTTAGGGCAGCTCTTTTTGCTTCATCATCAGCCAAATTGTTTCCTCTTGTTTTAATGTCTCTCCCCTCTGGTGTCCTTTTACATGTACAACTGCTATCTTTTTTGGACCTTTTAAAGCCTCAAGTATTTCACTGACTAATCTTTGGTGTATTAATCCTTTCCCTTGAGTGTTTACAAATCCCCTTTCTTTCCAGATTTTTCCAAAGGTATGCACAATCCCATAAGCATACTTTGAGTCCGTGTATATGGTTCCCTCTCGATCTTTTAATAGCAACAATGCACGGAGTAATGCATAAAGTTCACAGGCTTGTGCTGACCAGGATGAGTTAAGAGGACCAGATTCTTTCACTTCTAATTGTTCTCCACTAATTATGGCATATCCAGATTTTCTTTTCCCACTTACTACTCGAGATGATCCATCAATAAATAATTTTTCTCCTGTTCGTAGTTCCTGTTCCCATAAATCTGGACCTATTTTTGTTTGTAATTCTGTAACTTCTCTGCAATCATGTATTAATTTTTCCCCTGGGTCCCCATACAGAAACTGGGCTGGACTTTGTACATTTACCACTCTCAATTCTAATTCTGGAGAGGTTATCAAGATAGCCTCATACTTTAATATTCGACTGTCTGTTAACTATTTTTCAGCCTTTTGAGCAAGAATTCCTTTAATGTTATGGGGAGTGTATACTTCCAGTGGTGCTCCAAAAGTTATTTTTCAGGCCTTTTCTACTAACAATGTAGTTGCTACCAGAGCTTGTAAACATGTTGGCCAGCCCTTGCTAACTGGATCAAGCAACTTGGAATAATATCCCAATGGCTTTCGGCTTCCTGCCCAATCCTGAGTCAATACTCCATAAGCTGTTTGATAGGTTGTATTAACAAATAATTGAAATGGCCTGTCTAAATCAGGAAGGCTTAAGACAGGAGCTTGCAGCAGAGCCTCTTTAACTTGCTCAAAATTTTCCTGATCCATTTCATTCATTTTAACTGATTTGTAGTCAATTTTTCATATAGGAATTTTACTTTCCCACTAAATCCCTCTATCCACTGCCTACAATAACCCAGAAGACCCCAAAACTCTCTTATTTCTCTTTTAGACTTCAGGGGCCCCATATTCAATATTCCTGAAACCGTTTCAGGGGGTCTAGTTTTTTCCTTCCCTTACTGATCCAGTGACCTAAATAACGTACTTCTGACTCCACAAATTGTAACTTTGACCTGGATATTTTTAACTCATTTTCTCCTAAAAAATTTAAAAGCTGTATAGTCCCCTTCTTAGTGTCTTCTTCAGTTTCTCCAGCTAATAACAAATTATCTACATACTGTAACAACTTAATCCCTCTAGGTAACTCAAAGGACTTCAAGAGATCATCTAATGCTCCACAGAAAGGTTTGGTGACTCAGTGAAACCTTGGGGTATTACCATCCACCTAAGCTGTTCTCTTCTGCCTGTGTCTGGGTCCTCCCACTCAAAGGCAAAATAGTCCAGGCTACTCTCATCCAGAGGGCAAGTCCAAAAAGCATCTTTTAAATCCACTGCACTATACCAAGTATAATGAGGGGCCAATTGGCTTAGTAAAGTCCATGGATTGGCCACCACTGGAAAACGAGTAATGGTGCTTTGATTGACTGCCCTGAGATCCTGAACTGGTCGGTAACTGCCATCAGGCTTCTTTACCAGCACAATGGGGCTGTTATGTGCTGACATGCAAGGAATACAGAGCCCAGCCAGAAATCCCCCCTGAGCCAGCAGCTCTGCAGTGGTGGCCACCAGGCCGGCTTGCCCAGGAAGCTTCTGGCCATGGCCTGCAGGGAGCTGCTGCTGCCAAGGTGCCTTTGGTGCCTCAGGCTCTGCCTGGCACAGCTCCCACCACGGCTCTCTGCTCTTATGCCCGAGCCCTTCCCTGTGCTGGGGCTGGCCTGGGGCTTTTCCTGCAGTGGGACCTGGGCTGGCCATGGCACAGGAAAAGCAATTCCTGCTGGAGCAGGAGGCTGTGCCTGGAATGGGCTCAAACAACTCCAGCAAGGCCCTGTTTGCAAAGCCCCAGGGGGAAATGAAGAGGGAGAGTCACGCTGCTTTTGGGGTGAATAATGCTGAAACCAGCCTGACTCCTCCATGCCGAAGTTCAACATCCTGAGTGAGATGAAGCTGTGGAAGAGCTGGTAAAATCCCCAGAGAAAGGAACAACCAAGTGACACCACTGAGAACTTGTGCAGAGCTGCTGAGCTGGCACAGCCTGGGCACATCTGACTGACAGGGCAGCACTTCAGACTGGAAAAGTCCCATCCCAAATTTTAGTGGCAGCATCTCCTGACATTTCCCTTCTTGGGTGGGTGCGCAGATTCCTCCTGCAGTGGAGACACCCCTCAGGGTCACTGCTTGAGGCTGAGCTAAAGGACCCTGAGCCCAGGGTCGTTGGTCTGGGGGAGTGACACCCATCTCTACTTAGTTGTGCTTTGATACAATTGCTACAAGTGCTACAATTCCTAGAGCACTACATTAAAATAGATGTTACAGCTCCTGTACTGCGAAGTAAATAATTCTGATTCAGACCTTTATATCTAATCATGATCATAATCAATCATATCTCTATGTATACAAATATTTCTGGTTTGCCATTCTTAATGTTGAGGGACAAAGTTGTACAAAGATTCAATTCCATCTGTTTAATCCTTTACACATAAATCCTTAACAAAGTCTGGGTCTGGGATTGGATCCAGGCACTCCCAGGCTCCTCTCACAGGAGTTTAGAAAGCCTGGGGGTGCTGGTTTGGGGGAGCTTGGGGGTGTAATTGGGGTGTTGGGGGTCCTTTCTGCAACTCGTGACCCAACAGGAGCTTCTCTAATGAACTTTGTGTGAAGCTCCCACTGTGCCCATGACAGGAACCCCTGTGAGTGTCTGTGACATCCTGGCTCTTTGGCAGCCTGGGCACTCCTGGGGTGTCACCCTGGAACCCCTGTGAGTGTCTGTGCCCTCACTGTTCTTTAGGAGCACAGGGATGTCCCCACTGCACTCCTGCCACTGCCTGTGACAAATTGGCTCCTTGGCAGGGCAGAGACACCTCTGTTGTCACTGTGGAGCCCTGTGACTGTCACCTCATGAGCCTTAGGAAGATTAAGGAGCCCTGGGATGTCCCCATGGAGCCCCTGTGACTGAGTGTGACCAAACAGATCTTCAGGAGCCCAGAGACCCCTCAGATGTCCCCATGGAGCCCCTGTGCCTGCACGTGAGCTCACAGCTCTTGAGCAGCCTGGAAACCCCTGGAATCTGTTCATTCCTGCTCTGCTGAGGATGGATCCTCAGCAACTTGGAGGTTCCCTGATGGATTTCAGTTCTCCAGAGACTTATTCATTCTTCAGCTCTTCAGTTCAGGAATTCTGTGACAAAGACTCATTAATATATCAAAACACTGTATCAAGACAAGCTTCTGGGAATATTTTCTTTTTAATGAATTAAATTCTTCTATGGTTAATTATACAGATTTCAGAAGTGTATTCAAAGAGAATATGCTATATATATTTTTTAAAATGCAGGGTTTTTTTGTCCTATTTAATTTTGTTTTCCTGTTTATAGATTGGTATCAGCAATCTCCAGTTGATATTGATCCCCAGCACCTCCTCATACAGTCTGAATAGAGATGAAAATCAAGACCCTTTATGGCTGACAATCAATCACACTCTGTCCCTACCCCCACCCCATCATTTCCCCCATCCAACCCCTGGCACTCAGAGCAGCCTTGTGCAAATCTGAGCTCCCTCCCCTCCAGACTGTGCCTGCAGCTTTCAGCTCCTTGGCACCAACTCCCACCTGCTTTCCTTGGAGAAGGAGCTGCCCCAGACACAGAGGGATGTTCATTTCTTGTCAGCAAACAAAACCAAAGGCAGGCACAGCTCCATAAAAAACAGAATTCCAGCCCAAGGAGTTCTGGGCAATGGAGCCACATCCAGGGGTGTCCCCAGGGCTCAGGATTGGGGCCAGGGCAGTGAAATCTCTTTCTTGCTGATGTGGACGAGGCCATGGAGGGCACCCTGAGTCAGTGTCCAGGTGAGGCCAAGCTGGGTGGGAGTGTGGCTGTGCTGCAGGGCAGGAAGCTCTGCAGAGGGATCTGGACAGGCTGGAGCCATGGGCCCAGGACAATTGGATGAGGTTCACCAAGGCCAAGGGCTGGCTCCTGCCCTGGGCTCACAACCACCCCAAATCCCTGCCTGTGCCCTGCCCCTGATCCCCATAGCCTGTCCTGTTTCCTTCATCCCTGCATTGCCAGGGACTTTCTGGGACAAGGCAGCTCTGCTGTGGGGATGGAGGGAGGTGCAAGTGCCAGCACTGCAGTGGGAACCACAACTCATCAGGTTTGTGTCCTTTGGGGGTCAGAAACTGGTGAGACTCAGAAGCACAGAAGGTTTCACTTCGTGGCCAATATAAAAAAAACTACCCATGATAAAATTCAATAAACTTCAAAATTCTTTCCTCAGCTCTGTGCAATGTCAAAGCAGTATCTGATGTATCCACCATGAACAAGGTATTTCCATACAGGAACAGTTTTAGACACAGACATTAGAAAGGGTGATTCTATGATAGATTTAAACACAATTATTATGTTGACTAATGTGGAATGACCAGAGAACAAGAGGAGGAGGAAATCTGGGAGCAGTGGCAAGGCCATAGGAGCTGGTCTAGGGAAGAAATGTCCTTAGACATGGCCATTTAAACAGGAGAGGTGAAAACACCCAAATGAAGAGGGACATGAAATAATAGACAGTGTAGTGGTAACACAGGTACAGGGCAAGATCAGTATTTCTTGTTCTGCCATCAGTACACACCCAGGAAATTTCTATTCTCTTCTGGAGGGAAAACTTTGACATTTCTTAAAGTACTCAAATGCCCCAGCTAATGAGATGTGCTCGTGCACCTCACAAGCTGCAGGTCCCCTACAGCCCCAGAGGGCTCCTGTCCCATAAACATCTGCTCCAGCCCATTCCAAAATCGGGAAAAGCATCATCCCAAGATCATCCAGGAGCTGAGGTTGCAAGGGACCTCAACAACTCTGCAGCCCAGCCTGTCAGAAACTGGGTCAGACCAAGGGGTTCATGGCTTGATTTGGTGTGGATTGGAAAATCCCAAAGGCCAGGGATGGGGCAGCATCTCAGAACCTGTCTGAGCCCATGGGAACAAAGGTTTTCCACATGTTCTGTCTGACCTCCCCTCATTCCCCTTCCACCCATTGACTTTTGTCCTCCCCAGCCCCCCAGTGCAGAGCCTGGCTCTGTGTTCTCCATCAGCTCCTGGCTGGCACTGCCAGGCTGGCATGAGGAGCCCCTCAGCCTTCCCTGCTCCAGGCTGGACAAGCCCAGCTCCCTCAGCCTCTCCTCACAGCCAAAGGGCTCCAGCCCCACCTTGGAGGCCCTTCCCTCACCCTGCTCCAGCTGCCAGACATCTTTCCTGCCCTGGGCAACCCAAGCCAGGCCCCAGTGACCTGGATAATCCACGGCCTTGATGTCCTGGTCACACAGCCCTGGCCCCTTGTCCCCGTGTCAGGCTCTGGGGTTGATTTGTGGAACATCCTTGGGGGAGGCTGTGGCTCCAGGTGGAGCAGGGGGATCCCGGGGGACAGGGGACCCTGCTGGGCATGAACAGCATTGGACTTGTCTGGGGAAACTGTGAGGGGGGGCTGGGGCAGAGTGACCAACCCAGTGACCTCACACAGCCCTGCTGGGATGTCACACAGCCCCTCCTGTGATGTCACAGTCTGCCCTGTGATGTCAGACCTCTGTCCTGTGATGTCACAGTCAGCTCTGTGATGTAACAGGGACAGCCTGTGATGCTCAATGGCCTCACATAACCCACTCTGTGATGTCACAGCCCACTCTGTGATGTCATAGCCCACTCTGTGACCTCATGTTACCAGATGATAATCTGCCCACCCCAGCTGAGCTAACACAATTCCTCTTCTCCAAAACCACTGGCCTCTGGAACCTGCACAATGCCCGTTGTGGAAGAAGGAGAACTGGAAGTTCCCCAGCCTCAGTGTCCTGCCAGCTCAGCCAGGCCAACTGGAACATTGGGGTCCACGACCCCCAGAGACAACCAGAGAGGCCCCAGGACAGAAGAACCCATGGGTAAAGAGGAGTGGAAATATGTTCATGATTTTGGGGAAACGATTATCATATATGTGTTTAGTCCAGGACAGTCAATGAATAAGTTTGCAAAGTACAGAATATAAACAGCAATTTCCTGTACTCGGCTTTGGGAGGAGCTGTCCCCTGTGTATCCAGCCAAATAAAGAATGCTGCTTTTTAATGCTATATTGGTGTAAAGGATTTTTTTATTTTACTGAATGTTTGGTAACACTCCCACTGCCCAGGGAAGCTCTGTCTCCTGCTGTTCACAAACAGAGAAGGGTTGGTGGGAGATGTGGTGGTCAGAGGCTGTTTGGGGTACAGTGACCATGAAATTATTGAGTTTTTAAATATTCTGTGAAAGAAAAAGGGGCATCAGCAAAATTTCTACACTGCCCTTGCAGAGAGCAGAATTCAGCCTATTCAGGATACGGATTTGGGGATAACTGAATTTTTTAAAGGAAACAGTCCTTAAAAACAAAGCATTCCAAGAAGGATGGAGACAGTTCAAGAAAGAAATCATGAATGAGAAGGAGGAGCATGTCCCAGTGTTCCACAAGTGAGCTAGTGAGGAAAATGACTCTCCTAGCTGGGTATGGAGCTTTTTCCAGGCACTCAGGGAGAAAAGAGGGTGCATCACCTTTGGACAGAGGTGCAGGCAACTCAGGAAGTGTTTAAGGATGTTGTTAGGTCATGCAGAAAGAAAATGAGAGAAGTGAAAACTCAATTAGGACTTAGCCTGGACACTTCTGTGAAAAATAATAGAAAATATTATTATAAATATGTTATTAGCAAACCATCGGACAATGAGAATCTCAGCTCTTTATTGGATGCTGTGGGGAATAGAGAAACTTAAGATGAGAAAAAGGCTGAGATACTTAACCCATTCTTTGCCTCAGTTTTCAACAATAAGACAGGATGCCCTCAGGACAAGTGTTCTCCTGAGCTGGTAGATGGGGACAGGGAGCAGAACAGACCCTCTGTAATCCAGGAGGAAGCAGGTGAGGACCTGCTGAGCCACTCAGATGCTCACTGGTGTCTCTGGCACCAGATGGGATCCATCCTAGGGGGATGAGGGAGCTGCTGGATGAGCTCCCCAAGGTGCTCTCCATCATTTCTCATCAGTGCTGGCTCAGCAGGGAGGTGCCAGAGGACTAGAGGTGCCAATGTGAGCCCATCGCCAAGAAGGGCTGGAAGGAGGATGTGGGGAAGTGCAGGCCTGTCAGCCTGACCTGGGTGCCTGGTGAGGTGATGGAACAGATCACCTTGAGTGCCATCACAGGGCACCTACAGGATGGCTGAGGGATCAGAGCCAGCCAGCGTGGATTTCAGTATCTGCATTGATGATCTGGATGAGGGCATTGAGTGCAGCATCAGCAAATGTGCAGATGGCACCAAGCTGGGTGTGAGTGTGGATGTGCTGGAGGGTAGGAGGGCTCTGCAGAGGGACCTGAACAGGCTGGATCCAGGGCCCAAATCCAACAAGGTGAGGTTTAATAAACTAAGTGCTGGATCCTGCATTTTGGCCACAACAACCCCTGCAGTGCTCCAGGCTGGGGACAGAGTGGCTGGACAGCAGCCAGGCAGAAAGGGACCTGGGGGCACTGATGGACAGCAGGCTGGACATGAGCCAGCAGGGGCCAATGGCCCCTGGTCTGGGTGAGGAATGGTGTGGCCAGCAGGAGCAGGGCAGTGATTCTTCCCCTGTTCTCAGCACTGCTTGGGCAGCTCCTCGAGTGCTGTGTCCAGTTCTGGGCCCCCAATTTAGGAAGGACATAGAGGAGCTGGAGCGTGTCCAGAGAAGGGCAAGAAGGGTGGTGAGGGGTGTGGAACACAAGTCCTGTGAGGAGTGGCTGAGGGAGCTGGAGTTGTTTATCCTGGAGAAAAGCAGGAATCTGGGTGACCTTATGACTACAACTCCCTGAAAATTGGTTGTAGTCAGGTGGGGATTGGTCTTCTTCTTCAGGCAACATCTGACAGAATGAGAGGACGCAGTCTTAAGCTGTTCTAAGGGAAATATAGGTTGAATATTGGGAAAGTATTTTTTACAGAAAGGATTATGAAGTACTTGAATGATCTGCCCAGAGGACCTGATGGAGTCACCATCTGGATGTGATTACAAACAGACTGGATATGGCACTCAGTGCCATGGTCTAGTTGAGGTGTTAAGGCAGGGGTTAGCCTTTATGATCTTGAAGGATTCTTCCAACCCAGTGATTCTGTGATTCTGTGAATTCTTGGAGTCTTTCAGCTGAATTCTCTGTTCCTGTCCCTTCCCTGGATCTCTGTTGCAGATGGAAGCTGCTGGTGCCATTCTCACTTTTTTCCCATTATCTGAATACAGACAGATGTTCCCAGGTGTGTTAAGCAGGTGTTGCTCAATGTTTATGCAAAGCTTTTGTATCCTAATGGAACCAAGGTGACCCTTGTGACACTGTGGAACCTCATGGTACCAAAAATCCATTGTGACATTGGGACTCGATGGTACCAAGGAGACCATTGGGATACTGTAGATCCAAGGAGACCATGGTAACGCTGTGGAAACTGATGGAACCCTGGGCATTGTGACACAGCAGGGCCTCGTGGAACCAAGGAGTGAATTTTCTCTACCAAACCTCAAGGAACCAAGGGGCCTTTGTGACACTGAGGAGCTTCACAGAACCAAGAGTCTATTGTGACACAGGGTACTCATGAAACCGTGGAGAGCATTTTGAAACCAAGGCCGGCTGGAACCAAAGGGCCATTGTGGCTCTTCAAGGCCCTGTAGAACCAAGGTGAGCACAGTGACACTGTGGGGCTCCATGGAACCAAGGGGCCATGGTGACACTGTTGAGCTTTATTGAACCAACAGTCCATTGTGACACTGCAGGGCAGTATGGAATCATGGAGAACGCTGGGACACTACACAGTGTCATGAAATCAAGGGGCCATTGTGACACCGTGGGGCCTCGTGGACCAAGGAGCACTTATTGTACCATGGAAATTGAAATTGTGCCAACTGCGTCACCATGGAGCCAAGGAGACCATTGTGACACTACAGGACCCCATGGAGATCGGGATTCATGTAACAGTGTGGAACACACAGAACTAAGGGGCCATGGTGACACTGTGGGGCCTCATGGAATTATAAAGACCTTTGTGACCCTGCAGGGCTTCCTGGAATGAAGGGACAGTTGTGACACTGTGGAGCCTTGTGGAAGAAAAAGGCAACTGTGACACTGCAGGACTTTGTGGAACTAGAGGTTGATGTGACACTTCTTGACCTTGTGGAGCCAAGGAGAGCATTGTGATGCTCCAGAACACAAGGGACTTGCTGCAAATGATACACATTTTAATTTTTTTAATGTAACTTCAGTCAGGGGTTTGTTTGCCTTTGCCCTACAGGAGGGGAATGGAAGTTTCTCTTCAATCTACAGACTGGGAGTAGTCAGAAGATACACAGGAGATAAACAAACATCAGTGAACATCACCCCCAGTGTGGTTGGTGACACCTGGTCTAGGAAAAGATTGGTAAGAGAATCAAATGAGGGCCTAATTCACAGCAAAGGGAAAGGGATCAATAACCAATAGGAGATTGAATACTAAGAACAGTGCAATTTAGGATCAATTAATTTCTTCAATGAAACATGAATTTCTTTGGGTTTTGTCTGTATAAATATGTGAAAAGCCTAGTAAAGAACCATGTGTGATAGAATGACTTTCACTGCCCAACCCAGATGTGTGTGGATGGAATGATTTCTATTGCACATGCTGGGCACAAAAACATCCTGGCCAGAATAAAGTAATGCCTAAATTCTGTAACACTGAGAAGATGTTGTTGGGGAGTTCCTGTTTTTCATGCAGTTTCAGTGTCAGTCCCACTGAGGTCCATCACCAACACAGGCTCCTCTTGGACTCTTGGAGGGGAAAACTGGAAGCCCTGATTGCACAAAGCTCTCAGAGACTCCAAGGAAAAAGCAAAACCCAAAGTCCTTGGAAAAACCTGCAGTCCCTGGGAGCATGAAGGAGCCCCCAGGGCCATTCCTGACCAAGGCTCCCCAGGGACTCGTCCCAGCAGATCCCTGAGGCCACTGGGATGTGGGAGGATGCTGAGGGCAGGACAAGGGGTGACAGTAGCCAGCCTTGCTGGGGCTGTGCCAGGAGGCCCCAGTGGCTCAGGACAAGGTGTCTCCTCCCAGCCCTTGGTGGCACAGACCCTGCTGTGCCCCAGGGCACCAAGACTTGGCTTCTCCTGGGCACTGCCAGCCCTGCCAGGGCCCTTGGCCATGTCCAGCACAGCTTGTCCTGTGCTGTCCCACAGCTGCTGCTGTGTCCCTGCAGGCTGCACACTCCCATCTGGCTGCCCCTGCCTCTGCCCTGCCATTGCCAGCCCTGCCCTGACCTCTGCCCACCCTCACCCTCTGTGCCTTGGGACACACACACATGCACTGAGCTCATCCTCCTCCTCCTGGCTGCTTCTCCTGCCACAGCACTGCCCTGGGAGGGTTCATTCCTCACTGGAGCTGCTGTGTTTGTACTGCTGCATTTTATAGCTCTGCTGCTGCCTCTCTGCCAATTCTGTCTTCAAAGATCTCTCCAAGGAAAAGATTCATTGAATGGTGGAATAACAGAGGTGGGAAGAGACCCCTGAGCGCCCTTGGCCTCGGTGTGGCTGGGATGGAGTTCCCTTTGCCCAGAGCAGCTCCTGTCCAGCTGTGCTTGGCTCTCGTGGCTGGAGTGGGTTTGGTCCCAGCCCGAGGCTTTGGCTGCTCCTGAGCAGGGCTGGCCCCACATGAGGCATCTCTGCAACCCCCCAACCAATGTCCTGGGGGTGGGCAAGTGTTCCTGGGGACAGAGGGATGGGATGGGATGGGATGGGATGGGATGGGATGGGATGGGATGGGATGGGATGGGATGGGATGGGACAGCTGGGCTGGACTGACCCAAGGGATCTTCCATTCCATGGGATGTCCTGATCAGCAGGGAAATGAGGGGGACAAGAGGGTGTCTGGATTTTCTGTATTAATACATTTGTCTTCCAAAGCAACCACTATATGTGCTGAATTCTTGTGCTGAATTCTTGTATCCCCTTGATCTTCCTTGCTTCTGCATTTGACCTTTGTTTTTTAGTCCTCCTAACATTAATCTATTTTTAAGGTGACCCACAATTTTTTCACCATATTTTCTCCTGTTTTCTGAGTAAGGAGGGACAGTGACAGAGACACTTGGCTGTCACTTGATCCCGTGAGGGATTTAACCACAGTCACCTTGCCCAACTCTGCTCTTAGGGGCACACCCAGCAATGTCAGGGCTCTGTCAGGTGCCCAGCCCTGAGCTGGGCTCATGCCCTGCTCACAGCCCCAAGGGTGTCCAGGGACACGAGTCCTTCCCTGGCACACACACACACAGTTCATTGCAGCACGGGCAGGGGCTCCCTGGACTCTGCTGCCACTGCCAGAGCCTGGTAGGGACCTGAGCCCTGTGGGTGTCACCCTGCCCCTGCCCCTGCCCCTGCCTGAGGTGCCCCACGGCTGGAGAGATGGACACGGGGAGCTCTGGGCACAGGAGCTCATCCCAGCCCTGCATCCAGGGGTTCCCAGGAGATGTTACTCTCTGGAAACTCCAGGAACAGCTGCAGCTGTTTGTGTCACTGGGTTTATGTCCCCTCACACACACACGATGTTCAGGGCTGTGGAATGTCCCTGCACTGCAAACACAGACTCCTGACCCAGTCACTTGATGTCTCTCCAGGGAGGGAAGAACAATCTCTGTGCCCTGGGGTGAGAGGCCACTGCTGGGAGCGGCACTGGCTTTGCCAGGGCACTGCTGGGACAGCCCCACCTTGAACACTGCCACACTTGTGCTGGTCACTGCTGTTCTCCTCTCCAGGGCGCTGTGTTGGGAACATCCTTGAGAGCAAACTGGGAAGGAGATTGAAGCTTTCAGGCCCTGCACTGGGGAGATGCCCTTGCATGATGGAAATGCTGTTGCAGAGCCCAGCTCTGTCCCACCAGTGCCCATGGCCTGTCCCTCCCTGCAGTCCCTGGACAGTAACACAGCAGGACAGGGACTGAGCTGAGAGAGCCCTGAGGCCTTAAACCAACACAGGGGCTCTGAAGGGCACTGTGGAAATGAAGGATGGGGAGGTTATGGAGCAGACGCCCTGGGGCTGCCTGGCAGTGAGGAACAGTGAGGTTCCCTTTTCCACTCCAGCTCTGCCCAGAGGCACCGACCCTGCAGCCCCAGAGAAGTCAGGAGGAAAAATGTCAGGAGAACAGGGCAATACAGAGTTCTTTATTTTGTATAAGCACATAGGTAGTAGAACTCTTGGTTTAAACAGTCTGTAGTTCACACTAGAAACTCAAAGTAGAACTCTTGGTTTATACAGTCTGTAGTTCACACTAGAAACTCAAAGTAGAACTCTTGGTTTATACAGAATGTAGTTCACACTAGAAACGCAAGTACTGAATTAAAAATGGTACAGACAAAGATTTTCCTGTGAGCAAATTCGAAAAAATATTATACCTGTGCAAGCATAAAAAACACAGAGTGAGCATTAATGAATAATATCATAATAGCTATACAGGAGAATGAGAGTTTATTGCTTCTGAAAAGCATTCATTATCATTTTCCTCAGGCCATCCTTGAGCTCCTGGTTCCTCAGGCTGTAAATGAGGGGGTTCAGGGCTGGAGGCACCACTGAGTACAGAATTGACAGGGCCAGATTCAAAGATGGGGAGGAGATGAAGGGGGGTTTCAGGTAGGCAAATATGACAGTGCAGAAGAATAGGGAGACCACGGCCAGGTGAGGGAGGCAGGTGGAAAAGGCTTTGTGCCGTCCCTGCTCAGAGGGGATCCTCAACACAGCCCTGAAGATCTGCACATAGGAGAAAACAATGAACACAAAACATCCAGAAGTTAAATAGGCACCGACAGCCAGAAGCAGAAATTCCCTGAGCTTTGAGTTGGAGCAGGAGATCTTGAGGATCTGTGGGATTTCACAGAAGAACTGGCCCAGGGCATTGCCATGGCACAGGGGCAGGGAAAATGTATTGGCTGTGTGCAGCAGAGCATTGAGAAAGCCACTGGCCCAGGCAGCTGCTGCCATGTGGGCACAAGCTCTGCTGCCCAGGAGGGTCCCGTAGTGCAGGGGTTTGCAGATGGACACGTAGCGGTCGTAGCACATGATGGTCAGGAGGGAAAACTCTGATGCAAGGAAAAAGATAAGCATAAACACCTGAGCAGCACATCCAGCGTAGGAGATGTTCCTGGTGTCCCAGAGGGAATTGTGCATGGCTTTGGGGACAGTGGTGCAGATGCAGCCCAGGTCAGTGAGGGCCAGGTTGAGCAGGAAGAAGAACATGGGGGTGTGCAGGTGGTGGCCGCAGGCTACGGCGCTGATGATGAGGCCGTTGGCCAGGAGGGCAGCCAGGGAGATGGCCAGGAAGAGGCAGAAGTGCAGGAGCTGCAGCTGCCGCGTGTCTGCCAATGGCAGCAGGAGGAAGTGGCTGATGGAGCTGCTGTTGGACATTTCCTGTGTCTTGGCATTGGAATCTGTAAGAAAAGTAATCATGGAATAGTTCAGTTTGGAGAAGATTTTAAATACCCCAGCCCAGCTTGGTGGCACTTTCCCCCCACTGCGTGCCCAGGGCTCTGGTGCCTGGAGCTGTCCCTGCCAGCAGCTGCTTCCCTGTGCCCAGGGCTGGGCCCTGCCAGTGCTGCCAGAGCCCAGCCCAGCCCTGGGGGCTCAGCTCTGCCCTGCAGACCCCTCCCAGCACAGGGCACTGCCCACGGCCAGCTCTGCCTCTGCAGGCTCTGATGGCAACATCACAACAACCCTGAGGAGGCTGGAAAAGCGACACTGATGCTTCTTGTATGGGGCTCTGTGCTGATTTCTTTCTTTGCCTGGTTTACTGCGATCTAAGAGAATTTTTAAAAATTTTTCTCAACCTAAACTGAGACATGAATATCAATGTGCAATCTCCCAGCAATGCAACCCAGTGTAGCAGATTATAAAATCAGGATTTTCCTTTTTATGCAACCCCTGCCTCACTGTGCTCCTTGTTTAATCTCCTTGGAAATGTTCTGCAGTTAAATGTCATGCTGAGAGCATCCCTGCACTATCCTCATCACACAAGGAGAACATTTCCAAGCCTCACCAGCTGTCTCCTTCCACCCAGACCTTGTCCCCCAGTGCTGGGAGCAGCTCCCAGGGCTGGCTGAGAGCTGTCCCTGGCAGGCAGCAGAGTCCCTGCCCCAGCACAGCGCCCTGGGCTGCAGGACCCTGCTCTGCACCACAGCCCTGGGCACCCCTGGCTGCTCTACACAAGAGATCATCAGAGAATGTACTCACAGAGTCTGCAGGCATTGGGATGTTCCAGCTTTAGGAGATCACTGCAGGAGCTGCAGCTGCATTGTCCTGCAGCCAGAGGCTTCCTGTGTCAAGGGCTGGGAGTGATTCTGCCCCAGTCACTTCTGAGCATCTTCCCAGCCCTGACTGATTGAAGCTCTCTGTGCCTCTGTGCTGTGCCCGGGGTGGCTGCAGGCAGTGCCCCAGCCCTGCTGGGCTGGGAGAAGAGCTGCTCATCAAGAGAAATGTGTTTTTGAAGCTCTTCTTGCTTACTAGCATCGCATTCTGTGCAGGGAGCCCAACCCAGCTCAGTAGAAGAGACACAGCACAAGGACTTTAATGACCCTCTCAGGGATTGGGGCTGAGTCTCTGAGCATCAGTCCCTGAGAGGGAGCTGAAGAAACCACTCGAGAACTCCAAGTCACAATCAAACTCCAAAGTTTCCTGAAGTTTTAATGGGTCCCTCTGAGGGACACAACTGAGAAAGTGTCCCCAGGTTCCAGTCAGAGCAGGAAATTGGAGGCAGAGATGACAAGTGGGGACAAAGAGAAGCCAAGTCCTGGTGCCCTGGGGCACAGCAGGGTCTGTGCCACCAAGGGCTGGGAGGAGACACCTTGTCCTGAGCCACTGGGGCCTCCTGGCACAGCCCCAGCAAGGCTGGCCACTCTCACCCCTTGTCCTGCCCTCAGCATCCCCCCACATCCCAGTGGCCTCAGGGATCTGCTGGGATGAGTCCCTGGGGAGCCTTGGTCAGGAATGGCCCTGGGGGCTCCTTCATGCTCCCAGGGACTGCAGGTTTTTCAGAGGACTTTGGATTTTGCTTTTTCCTTGGAGTCTCTGAGAGCTTTGTGCAATCATGGCCTCCAATTATCTGCTTTAATTAATCTCTTGAGAGCCTCTGTCAGTAACAACAGTCTGTAAGGCTCATTAATGCTTCGAGGTACTTCAGTTTTTTAAGGCAGTTTTCTTATTCCTTTCCTCTCTGAGTCTCTGAGAGGTTTTTGGGCAATCCTGGCATCCAGTTCTTTCCTTCAAGGAGTCCATGAGGAGCCTGTGTTGGGGATGCACTTTAGTGGGAACCATTAATGCTTTGAGACACTTTGGGTTTTTCTTCTGACTTGGACTCCTGGAAAGGTTTGTGCAATCTCCTCTCAGGCCCCGAGGTTCAAGGGCTCAGCACCAAATGCACCACGGGGCTGATTGGGATCAAGCAAGTCCTGACAAGCCATGGCTCTGCCTTGATTTCCCTCTGGTCTGGGGCAGCTCATTAGGAAGGTTTTCGACTCTATTTATGGAGAAGTTATTCAAAGAGCTTCTAAGAATTATGTATTCCTATTTTCAAGAGTGTATTTTATTATAGTTCTCTTTAGAACAGAGGTGATTGCAGCATTCTATGGTTGATATTGATGCAGGGTCTCTCCTCAGGAGGTCTGGCCTGCTCACAGAAGCTGTGCCTTGAGGTCTGAGCCAGTGTGGAGAACTTGGCTCCACATTCTCCAACCCCATTCTGTCTGTCCTCACTCACCTGGGACCTGCTTTGCTCGGAGAACTGGCTGCCCTCTGGCAAACAGGTGTTTTCCTGTTTTTTTTTGGAAGCAATCTAAAAATCCTGAGTTTCCCCACTGCAAAAAGACACACTCCTCAGGTGTGTGCCAAGCCCAAAGTGCCACCAAGGAGGTTCCCATTCCCCAAGGTAGAACCCTACAAGGATTATTTCAGACCTTTGGACTCCTTGGTTCCCTGAGGCCTTGCAGTATCACAAAGGCCCCTTGGTTCCATCAGGTTCTGGAGTGTCACAATGGAGATTGGGGTCCATTGGGTCCCATGGAGTCACAATGCTCTTTTTGGGTCTATGAGTCCTTGATCTGTTACGATGGACATTTGGTTCCATGAGGTGCTGTACTCAACAATGGCCTCTGGAGTTCCAAAGTGTCACAACAGACCCTTGGTTCCATGAGGTTCCTCAATTTCAAAATGAAATCTTTGATTCCACGTGGCCCCACAGTGTCACCATGGTCTCCTTGCTTCCACGAGGCCGTGCAGTGTCACAATGGCTCACAGGTTCCATGAGGCCCCACAATGTCACTGTGGCCCCTTGGTCCCATGAGTTTCCCCCGTGTCACAATGGTTCCTTGGCTCCACGTGGCCTCTCTGTGTCACAATGGACTCTTGGTTCCCAGGGGCTCTGCACTGTCACAGCAGTTCCCTTGGTTCTGTGACATTCTGTAGTGTCACAATGGATGTTTGGTTCCATGTGCCCCACAGTGTCACAGGGGTCTCCTTTTTCCAGCAAACTTCACTGGCAAGGCCAAATGCCTGGGAAGAAGGAGAAGGGGACATTTGGAGTGATGGTTTTTGTCTTCCCAGGGCACAGTGACGTGGGCTGGGGCCCTGCTGTCCTGGAGATGGCTGAACACCGGCCTGCCCATGGAAGGGCTGAGAGACAACAACCTCTGTGCATGGAACTGCAACAGCAGAGAGCTCAGGCTGAAGGCTGGCTTTAACAGACTGTCACCAGCACAGGAACCATCAATGTGAGAGGAAAGATGTGTGCTCATGTCTTTACAAATCATTTGGTGGGTGAAGGGATGGGTGTTTAGGTGTTTGAAATGGGTCGTAAAATTTCTACTGACTTTGGCCACAGGTTTGTTACCAGGCCCAGCCAGCTTGGCTCCTGACACAGACAAGGGTTTTCCCTGGTTTGTACTGGTTTTTACCTATTTTCCTGGTTTGTAGAAGTCTGTACTGTTTTTTTCTTGTCTATACTGGTTTGAACTGGTTACTACTGGTTTCCATTACACAGTTGTTTACTGTTTTTTACCACTTATACTGGTCCATCCTGCTTTACAGAGGTTTCAGGGTGCTGTTGGAGCTGTCATTCATGGGGCAGTACCTGGAGGTGAACCCCAAATCCTACGGGGTGTGGCACCACCAGGGCTGGGTGCTGGGCCGCACTGCAGCGCCCCCTGCTGGACGGAAGGACCTGGCACTGTGCGAGCACCTCCTGGTGGCCGACCCCTGCAACTGTGAGTGGCTTGTACTGGTTTGTACTGGTTTGTACTGGTTTTTTCTGGAATGGGGTTCAGGGGGTGCTGGGACAAGGCTGAGGTCACTGGGTTTTACTGGGTTATACTGAGAGAGGGTGTGTGAGTGTCCAGGAGGACCTAACACTGTGTGTACTGGGTGTACTGGGTTATACTGGTTTGTACTGGGATGGGGTGCTGTGGTGTTTCTGGTTTGTACTGGGTTCTACTGGGAAAGGGAGCAGGGGTGTGTGAGTGCCCCCTGCTGGCTTGAAGGACCTGGTGGCCGACTGCGAGTTAAACTGGGTTACACTGCTTCATACTGGGATGGGGTCCTGGGGGTGACTGGGTTACAGTGGTTTATACTGGGTTATACAGTGATATTCTGGATTTTACTGGGTTAAACTGAGGTGTACTGGGTTATACTGGGAAGGGGCTTGGGGATGCTTGGCACTCCACTGGGAGCAAATTCGGGGGATGCTGGCCTTACTAATTTATACTGGGATGGGGCCTGGGACCTACTGGGAGTGACTTCAGGTTGTGCTGGCCTTACTGGTTTCTACTGGGAGCTGTCACCAAGGGCTCAGGGGTGACTCCCAGTGCTTACTGGTTTGTACTGGTGCCATCCCAGTATAAACTTGGGAGCCCCAGGACCACACTAGGAGCCCCTAGACTACACTGGGAACGGGTTTGGGTGGATGAGACTTTACTGGTTTATACTGGGAGCTGCTGCCACAGGCCTCAGAAGCTTGAGGGTGGCTCCAAGTGCTTACTGGTTTATACTGGTGCCTTCCCAGTCCACACCTGGGAACACTGGTAGGCACTTGTGGCCAGGCAGGACCTCAAGGCCAAGCTGGCCTTCACCAGGGCCCTGCTGTGCTGCGGCTTCTCCAACTTCTCAGCCTGGCAACACTGCCTGGGGCTGCTGATGCCCACCAGGAACTACGGCAAGGGCACTGCCCCCTGGAAAGCTGAAGGAAGGTGAGAGATTCCCCAAAATCTCCCCCCAATTTTGCGAGATCCCCAAAATTTTCCAGCCCCTCCCTCACCTAAAGTGGGAGCTGGTGGGTTCTGTTGGGTTGAATGGGTAGACCTGGTGTTCCTAAACCCCCAATTGACTTTAATGGGTACACCTGAACTCCTGTATACCTGGGTGCCCCCACTGAGATATTGCGATTTCCCCCACTGCCCCCTGAGATTTTGGGGTGCCTCCTTTGCCCACACAGAGCTGGAGCTGCTGAAGAATACCATCTTCACCAACCCCATGTACCAAAGCACCTGGCTGTACCTGCACTGCATCCTCTCCTGAGGTAACTCAGGGCTCCCTCCCACCCCTGATGTCCTCACGTGAAGTTTTGGGGTACCCCCAGAATGTTGGGGTGTCCCCCAACAGCCCCTCGGCTGCCAAGGGTCATCTGTGTCCACGTCGACTGGGAGGACAGTGGCCATCATCTTCTCCTGGTCTGTCAGGGTGAGTCAGGGCACATGGGTGTCCCAAAAATAACCTGGATACCGCTGAAAATTTTCTGGGTACAACTGGATACTGCCCAAAATCACCTGGATCCCCCCCAACAATCACCTGGGTACACCTGGCTATCCCCAACAATCACCTGGGAACCCCTAAAAATCACCTGGGTACCCCTTGGACACCTGGATCAACGAAACCCCCTGGGGTCTCCCAAATCTCCTGTCTCAAACATCCTCATTGCTTTGACAGAGTAGACCTGGTGCCCCTAAACGTTATTGGCTTTAAAGGATAGACCTGCTGTCCTTAAATTCTCATTGATTTCAATGACTTAACTCTGGAGTCCTGTTTGTCTCTATTTATCTCTACAAATCTCTCCCAGTGGTCCCACTTTTGTATCAGTGCTCCCAGTCAGCCCAGTGTACCCCTCAGCCTTTCCCAGTGCTCCCAGTTTAAACAGAAACTCTTCCCAATCAAGCCCTATCAATGGATGGACCTGGTGTCCCTAAAATCCCTATTGACTTCACTGGGGTAGGCCTGGTGTCCTTCAATCCCCTTTGACTTGAGTGGGTAGAACTGATGTCCCAACATTTTTCGTGCTAAAGATCCCAGTTTTGGGCTCAGAATTCCCAGATTTCAGACTGCAAATGGACAATTTTGAGCTTACCTGGAGGCCCAGCTCCAGCATGGACCACAGGTGAGGGATCGGGGATTTGGGATTGGCCTCCAGGAATTCATCCAGGACATCCAGAGCATTGGCACTGCAATCCTGGAGTGGAAATTCCCAGAATTCAGCCCAAGATTTCCCCCAAATTTTCCAAATTTTTCCCATTTTAGGACCAAACTTCACCAAAAGCCATTTACTTTAATGGATAAACCAGATGTCCCAAAATCCCTATTCACTTTAATGGGATAGACCTGGTGTCCATAAGTCATGTCATTAGTCATGTCTGATGTCAAAAAAATGTGCATTGGGAGATTGATATTGCAAGAGATGGAACAACTGAGAGATGTTGTAAAAGATGGTTTATGGCCTCGTGGTGTCAGTCTCATAGAAGGGTGAGACATTCAAGGTGTTACATCCAATGCCATAATATCAGAAGCTGCCTCATTCTTAGTTACAATGTTTTATGTTCGTTTTTTATCCAATCAAATACTTCTGTAAAGTTTGCCAGCATCCTTTTACACCAATCATTAATTGCTTTCCTTCTCAAGGCTTTACTGCAATGCATCATTTTTCAACCAATTTTATAACACTTCACCAACCTACATTGATAGATCTTAGACTTCTAATTAACTTTATAACAAGTTCTACTGCTAAGCTTTACAATTTTTTACTATCTTACTTAACATACTGCTTTGCTTACAGAATGCATATTTCTCTTTGCTTAAAACATATTTCTACTTAAACTAAAAACTTATATTCCTGTTTTATATCTATTTTACTTTTAATGTTCTGATTGTCCAAGACTTCTCCAAGGTCTTATGTAAAACCTTGTATCAATCTCAATCTCTGAGCCTGTTTGCACAAGGCCCTGAGAGCTCTCTGTGCCTGCATTTCCCACACCACCTGTCATCTCTGCCTCCAATTTCCTGCTCACACTGGAACCTGGGGACACTTTCTCAGTCGTGTCCCTCAGTGGGACCCATGAACAGTATCAGACACTTTGGAGTTCGATTCTGACTGAATTCTTGAAATTCAAACCACGGTTCTGCCTTGATTTCCCTCTGGTTTGGTCCCATTCATTCAGAAATTTTTCAACTCCAGTTATGGAGAAATATGACAAAGAGCTTCTAAGAAATATCCATTCCAATTTTCAAGTATGTATTTTACTACTGTTGTCTTCAGAGCAGAGGTGATTGCAGCATTCTGTGATTGATATTTGTGAGAAATGGATTTGTAAAGGATTCTCAAAGCCTGACTGAAAGCTCACACACTCTTGTACATCTGGATGCAAACTCTGAGATAAGGTGTGCTGACTTAGAAAGGCCCTGGAATAGAGAAGACACTGCTGAGAGAGAGATTGAACTAGAAACAAGTTCCAAATGGTGGCCTTGCAAAAAGACCAGATATTTTGGAGAATTAGAACTGTGAAAGTTGCATTGTGGCAAGACCATGTGTTGTAAAATAATAGGATATTCTTGTTAGAATTATTAGCAACATTGTGTGGCAAAACTTAATATGCTGAAAAATATTTCTAAGGTTTTATAATGAAGAAATAACTTGGCTTCTGGTAGAATGGCAGTGAGTTTTACATCTCTGATGTTTCACCCTTCAAGGAGACTGATAATGGAAGAAAATAATGTAAAAGCCACTCAGTTGCCCTGTCTCTGTAGAGCTGGGATTTTCCAACAGTGCTGAGTCCCTGGACATCAGTCCCTGAGAGGGAGCTGAAGGACAACTTCTCAAGAATTCAGACGCAGATTCAAACTCCAACATTTATTGAAGTTTCAATGGTGCCCACTGAGGGATAAGACTGACAAAGTGTCCCCAGGTTCCAGTAAAACGAAAACACCTGTGGCACTTATGACAGGAAGGGACAAACAAGGGAAAGGTGTCTCTCATGCTGAGCAAACCTGGATGTGTTTCAGGAATGCAAAGGGCCAAGGGCCGAGCCCCAGTCCCTGGCAAGGCAGATCCTGTCCCTCCCTCATTGCTCAGGGCTCTTCCCGGGCCACTGGGCTCTGGCCATGTGCAATGCCAAGGGCAGCACCATGGGGCGGCCCCTGCCAGGCTGCTGAGCAGGGACAAGGAGGCAATGAGGCCCCAGCACAGCAAGGCTCACTTGTCCCCTGCTGGCCTCAGGCCCAGGACCAGCCTGCATGGCCCAAGTGCTGCAGGAGTTGGCTGTGTCAGGGCCTTTCAGCTGCTGCCCATCCCTGTGGCCTCTGCAGCCCAGGCTGTCCTACGGTGTCCATGCCCTGCGCCTCTGTCCCTGCAGGCTGTCGTCATCCCCCGGCTGCCCCACCTCGCTGGCCCCTTCCTTTGCTGACAGCTCTGCCTCCTGCCTGCCTCTGCCTGCACACACAAAGCCTTGGCCTTGACACCAAAAGAGTTCATTCAATTTTTACTGTGCCTGTGAACTTTCAGCAGAGAAACATGGCATGCAGGAGCTGCTTTCCCAGCAGAGACTGTCAGAAGAGAAGAGAAACACATCTGGCTCAAGGGTGCAGTGATAGAAAAAAACAAAGAATTATTCGGGAACTTGGGGTGGGTTTTATAGAAATGGTAAATTAGAATATGCATGTAATGACTAAATATAAGCAACAGATTTGTAGAATCAGGTGTCCATGTAAGTTTAGGAGTTATCCCACATTGGACCTGAAGTCTGAAATAAAGGATGTCTTCTTTAACACAAAATCAGTGATAAGGAGTCTTATTCTGATATTTTGGAGATTTGGTGACAGAGGGTCCTCACAGAACCAAGGAGTCACCTGTGACACTGTGGAACCTGAAGGTGCACTGTGGAACCTCCTGCAACCATGGGTGCATTGTGACACTGCAGGGCCTCACAGAACCAAGGTGACCATGTTATAGCACAGAACCTCGTGGAACAAACGGTCCATGGTGACACTGCAGAACTGTTGCTGAGAGTATGAAAGCTCATGGAACCAGAAATTCATTGTGACCAAGGGGCCATTGGGACACTGCAGATCCAAGGAGACCATTGTGACACTGAGAAACCTCATGGAACCAAGGGTCCATTGTTACACTGTGGGGACTCATGGAACAATGGAGACTATTATGAAACAGAATCACAGAGGTTGGAAAAGACCTTTGAGATCATGAAGTCCAACCTATCACCTAACATCAACTCATCAACTAAACCATGATTCTGAGTGCCACGTCCAGTCTTTTTTTAAATGCCTCCAGGGGTGGTGACTCCACCACCTCCCTGGGCGGAAGAATCCAGTGCCCAATCACTCTTTCAGTGAAGAATTTTTGTCCTGATGTCAAACCTATACTACCCCTGGCTCATCTGCAGACTGTGTCCTCTCATTGTGGCAGGTGTTGCTTGGGAGAAGAGACCGACCCCCACCTGACTACAGCCTGTGTTCAGGTGGTTGTAGAGAGTCTCACTGGAGACCATTGTAGCCATTGGGGCCATTGTAGCACGGCAGGGCCTCATGGAATCAAGGGGACCACAGTGAGAGTGTGGGGCTCCATGGGACAAAGGGGCCATTCTGACAATGTGGAATCAAGGAGAACTTTGTTACAGTACCAGGCATCATGGAACAAAGGAGGCCGTTGTGACACAGCAGGGCTTCATGGAACCCTGGAGACCATGATGACACTTTGAGGCATCGTGGAACCAAAGGACCATTGTGGCACTGCAGGGACTCATGGAATCATGGAGACTGTTGTGACACTTTGTGGCCCCATGGAACCAAGGAGTCCATTGTGACACTACGGGGCCCCATGGAACTAAGGATTCATGGAATAATGCAGCATCCCATAGAAACAAAGGTTAAATGTGACATTGCAGGGCCTCATGGAATCCTTGTGACACTTTGAGGCCTCGTTGAATCAAGGGGCTCTGCAGTACCTTGTGGAACCAAGGAGACCCTTCTGCCATTGTGAGTCTCCATGGAACCAAGGGACCTTTGGAATACTGCAGCACCAAGGAGATCCCTGTGACATTGCAAGGCTTCATGGAAACAAGAGACCATTGTGACACTGTGGAACCCCTTGGAAACAAGAGGCCAGTGTGACACATCTGGGCCTCATGGCACCAAGGATCCAATATGACACAACCACTGTGACACTGCGGGGCCCCATCGATCCAAGGGAACAGGTAACAGGTCTGGTTGGCTTGGCCTGACTGGTCCAACTGCCTTTGGCCTTTCAAGAGTCTCTTCTAGTGTGTCCCTGAAACACTGAGGCTCTGGGCTTTCCTTTCAATGGAAAAGAACCGTCCTTCTCATTCAAGCATCCATGGCCAAAATGGGATTCCTCCTCCAAAATTTCCATTATCCAGGGACTGCTACTGGAAAAAAGCTGCCATTTCCAACAAGTTTTGCTGCACCTGTATTCCTGAGAGCTGGCTATCATCTGCCTTCAAACCCTGGGTCTCAGTGCATTCCTTCATATGGAACAGAATCATCCCTCCTCCAGAGGCACCCATGGCCAAAAAATTGGTACTTTTCCTCCAAAATACTATCAGTAAGGTTTTCTCCCCGACAAAAGCTGTCAGGACAGACAGCTCTGGCTGGCCTTGGCCTCTGCTGGTCACCTCTATTCTGCCCTGAAACACTGGGGCTCCGTGTCTTCCTTTTTATGGAAAAGAACCATCCTTTTTCCCAGGTGCCCATGGCCAAAATTGGGATTCCACCTCCAAAAGTCCTAGATCCAAGGATTACTCCTACACAAAAGCTGCCATTACAGACAGGTCTGGCTGGCCTTGGCCTTTTGAGGGCCGGCTCTCACCTGCCTTCCAAACACTGGGGCTGTGTGCTTTCCTAACTCTGGAAAAGAACTTGCCTTCTCTTCCAGGGAAAAATGGCGGAAATTGGGATTCAACATTCAAAATTTCGACTATCCAAGAGTTGCTCCCAGATAAACCTTCCAGGACAGAGATGTCTGTCTGACCTTGGCCTCTGCTGGCTGCAGTCCATCAGCCCCTGAAACACTGGGCTCTGTGATTTCCTTCCTGTGGAGACCATGGTGAGACTGTGGGGCCTTCTGAAATTAAGGGACCATTGTGAAATTGTGTGGACCCTGTGGAACCAAGGACATCACTGTGGCACTGCTGGGCTGCAGGGTGCCAAGGGGCCGGTGTGAAGCAGCAGGGCTTTGTGGAACCAAAAGGCCATTGCTGCATTACAGGGCCTGGTGCAGCCCAAGGGCCATTGTGATCCTGCAGGGCACCGTGGATTCATGGAGATCATTGTGGCATTGCAAGGCCCCATGGAATCATGGAGACCATTGTGACACTGTGGGGAACCAAAGGACCATTGTGACCCTGCAGGGCCTCATGGCAGCAAGGGGCCATTGTGACACTGCAGAAGCAAGGAGAACATTGTGAAACTCTGGGGCCTCATGGAACCAAGGGGAGATGGAACAGGTCTGGCTGCCTTCACTTCCTGGGGGCCACCTCACCCGTCTGGCCAATCTTGCAATGTCATAGGGCTGCCTCTCATCATCCCCTGGAGCACTGGGGCCCTGTGCTTTCCCTCCTACGGGAAAAGAACTGTCTGTCTTTCCAGGTACCCACAGTCAGAATTCATACTCCCCCTGAAAAAATTCCCTATACGCAACGGTTTTCCCAGACAAAGGCTGCCAGGACAGGACAGAGAGCTCTGGCAGGGTTTGGCTCCTGGTGGTCACCTCTCATCTCAAAAAGCCCTGAGGAAAGTATTTGAACAGGTTTGACTACTGGAACATCAATGAGTGTCTCATCCTCTGAAAAACTCAGATGCTCTTCTGATCATATGTCTTTTACTTCTCATTGTGTATTATGAATTAAATATTATTTTCAGCTTAAAATTATTATTCTTATCACTCTAGCTGTGTTATCTGACACAGAACACCTCCCTCCTGTACCTATGGATCTAGGTCACCTGTAGAAGCAAACACACTAAAGAATCCAGCAGGAATCATTTATCTCTGCTCCCATCTGTCACATCTCCTCAGGAGCTGCAGGTGCAGCCTCACCACTTGGGAGGGCTCAAGGGGTCACAGGCTCAGCTCCCACACAGAGACCTTGCAGACCCTGGGGTGCCCCTTTCAGCCTCCCTGCCCAGAGCCTTTCTGCAACCTTCCCCCTGGAGCTGCTGCTTCCCTGCAGGCAGGCAGAGGCAGCACTGAGGAGCTTGGTCTGTGGCCTTGGTGGCATGGCCAGTGTGAGAAGGTGCCCCAGGCCTTTGAGCATCCCTCCAGCCTCTTCCATCAGCCACTTCCAGACCTGGACACTGAACTGACTTTCTTGGTCTATTTGTTCTGTGCTTATCTCCTTCCTCCTGCCGATTTCAGCACTGCTCTAGGGGCAGCATCAGCCCTGCCCGGGCTCCCTCCTCACCCAGCCCTTGGCAGAGCCCAGAGCAGGGCTCTCTGTGATCCCTGGCACGGGATGTGGGTGCTGGGACTGGACACTGAGGTCTGGAGTGGACACTCTGGTGGGGAACATTTGCCCACCCAAAACACTCCCTGTGCTGTGCCGTGTCTGATGAGGGGATGTGGGGCCTGTGCTGGCCAGGGGGGCTGTGCTGCCTCAGGGATAAATGACAGGCATGAGCCACAACACAACGACTAGGAGGTGGAAGTAAGGACAAGTTACAGAGGAGGAATTCAGAAATCTGCCCTGACTGTGTGTTCGTGTGTTTAGGAAAGCCAAAGCCCAGCTGGAGCTGATGGAGGCTGCAGGCAACATCCAGAGCAAAGTCAATTCAGTCACTGTGTTTGCAGTAAATGGCTGCAAAAGGAACACGTCAACCTGCTGGTAAAGGATGCAGGGACAGAGAAATTTAGGATCATAGAGTGGCTTGTGTTGGAATCTTAAAGATTATTGTTCAGTTCCAATCTCCTGCCATGGACAAAGACACCTTCCACTGAACCAGATTGCTCCATCCAACCTGGCCTTGAACACCTCCAGAGGTGGGGAGTCTGCAACCTCTCTGGTTAACCTGTGCCAGGGCCTCACCACCATCGCTGGGAAAATTTTTTCTAAATTCCCCATCTAAACCTGCCCTGCTTCACCTCATGGCCATTCCCACCTGTCCTGTCACTCCAGGCCTTTGTCCAAAGTCCCTCTCCAGCTCTCTCAAAGCCCCTTTAGGTGCTGGAATGGGCTCTAATGTCTCCCTGATCCTTCTCATGCCCAGGCTGAACAGCTCCAGGTCTCTCAGCCTGGCTGCAGAGCAGAGGGGTTCCAGCCCTGCAAATGTCCATTGTGACACTGCAGGGCTTCATGGAACCAAGGATTCATTGTCACACTGTGGAACCACGGAGACTCTTGTGACACTGGGGTGCCCCATGGAAACAAGGGCCCTTGTGGCACAGTGGAGCCCTATGGAAAAAAGGAGAGCATTGTAGCACTGTGGGGCCATATGGAATCAAGGGGCCACTGAGACACTGAGGGGCCTCAAGGAACCTAGGACACCATTTTAATACTGCAGAACCAAGGAGAACATTGCTACACTGAGGAGCCTCATGGAGCCATGGAATCCATGGTACCACTAAGGGGCCTCATGGAACCAAGTGTCCTTTGTGATGCTGCGGAACCAAGGGGCCATTGGGACACTCTGGGGCCCCATAGAACCCAGGGTCACCGTGACACTTCAGGGCCTCATGGAACCAAGGAGAGCATTGTGGCACTGCAAGGGCTCATGGAATCAGGAAACACTTGTGACACAGGGGAGGCCAATGGAACCAAGTGTCCATTGTGACATTGCAGGGCCTCAAGGAACCAAGGGGTCATTATGACACTTCTGGGCCTCCTGAAAGCAGGGGATCATTGTGGAACTGTGGGGTCTTGTAAAACAAAGGGCCAGTGTGGCACTGCAGGGCCTCAAGGAACCAAGGGCCGTTTTAAAGCTGCAGAGCTGAGCAAACCTTTGGGACACTGTGGGGCCTGATTGAACAGATGAGAATATCATGACACAGTGAGACCTTATGGAAACAAGGATCTATTGTGACACTTTGGGGTCTCATGTACCCAGGAGTCCAGCTGTGACCCTGCAGAGTCAAGGAGATCATTATTGTTATAAATGAGAGATATTCAGCAAAATTTAGATTTCTTTATTTGATATAGAAAGAGCAAGCAGCGGGCTGGGGTCACCGCCCACACTACGCTCCACTGAACCTTGGTTTGCAGCCTCTTCTTATACTGTGGTTTCTCATTGTAATCAACAATTTTTGGATTTTTGTTGTCATAAGCAGTGGTGGTTGAATAAACATCCTTACACAAATTCACAAAGCCTTTGGGTGATAATCAGTCACAGATAGCCATCTGGTCCTTGTAGATAGCCACCAGAGAAGTTCTGGAAGTCTGGTCTTTGAGATAAGCAGCATTGATCAGACAAAGGCAGGAAGCGCTATTGAGAAGTCTGATTTTGCAAGCCGGTAGCTGATACAACTTATTTGGAAAACATAACGTAACATATTATAATGTAACATAATACAACATAATATAACATAACAAGGTGATTTTAAACAGAATGATTTTATCATATAATTTCCTTTATCTAGTGTCCATGCTTCACTTCAGAGCTCAGTATTCTGGTTTATACAAACCCCAATGCTTTTGTGATTAACACAAATCTTTTATCAATTGTCACAGGTCTGAGCCAGTGTGAACAACCTTGCTGCACATTGCCCAACCCCATCCTGTCTGTCCTGACTCACCTGGGACCTGCTTTGCTTGGAGAACTGGCTGCAATCAGGCAAACATGGGGTTTATTCCTTTTCTTTTTCTGAAGTAATCTAAAACTCCCGAGTTTCCCCATTACAAAGAGACACTCTCCTTAATTGTGTGCCAAGCCCAAGCTGCCACCAAGGAGGTTTCTTTTCCCAAGGTAGAGCCATGCAAGAACTGTTTTAGACATTTGGACTCCCTTGGTTCCCTGAGGCCTTGTTGTGTCACCATGGACTCTTAGTTCTGTGAGGTTCTGTGGTGTCACAATGGATGTTTGGTTCCATGGAACCCCACAGTGTCACAGGGGTCTCCTTTTCCTTGTGGCAACCAGCACTAAACCCCACTGGCAGGGCCAAATGCCTGGGAAGAAGGAGAAGGGGACATTTGGAGTGATGGTTTTTGTCTTCCCAGGGCACAGTGACATGGGGTGGGGCCCTGCTGTCCTGGAGATGGCTGAACACCAGCCTGCCCATGGAAGGGCTGAGAGACAACAACCTCTGTGCATGGAACTGCAACAGCAGAGAGCTCAGGCTGAAGGCTGGGTTTAACAGACTGTCACCAGCACAGGAACCATCAATGTGAGAGGAAAGATCATGTCTTTACAAATCATTTGGTGGGTGAAGGGATGGGTGTTAAGGTGTTTGAAATGGGTCATAGCATTTCTACTGACTTTGGGCAGCAGGTTTGTTACTGGCCCCAGCCAGCTTGGCTCCTGACACAGACAAGGGTCTGCACAAGGCTGAACCCCTGAACTTCGGGGGAAATGCCAGGTTCAAGGGGGGATATGGGGCAGGATGTTCAGGCAGGCTGTACCTTCCTAGTGCCTCGGCCAGTGGGGAAAGGAAGAGGGCAATGTGCGGCTGGGAGTTCAGGATAAAAGGAGTCTGCGCCCTCTGAAAGCTCTAGAGAGAAAACCCTGCAGGTATGTGCCCTGGTGAACTCTCTAGCTTTTTCCAAATAAAGTTGAAGGACTGCTCTGTCTCGTTTTTGGACATAAACCTCTGGCATTTATGGATTTTCCTGACAGTGACAACATGTAATCTCATGGAACCAAGTGTCCACAGCCTTAGAGCCTCAATTGTCACAATGGACACTTGCTTGCACGAGTCTTGGAAATGTCCCACTGGCATCTGGGTTCCATCAGGCCCTGCTCTCTTGAAAATCTAGGTGTTGTTCCAGGACATTCCATTGCCTCACAGTGGTCTCCTTGGTTCCATGAGGCCCCTCTGTGTCACAATGCAGCCTTGGTTCCTTGAGATTCCCTTGTGTCACAATGGTCTCCTGTGTTCCATATAGGCCCAGTTGTGTCACAATGGACACTGGATTCCACAAGAGCTGGCAGTGTCCCAGTGTTACCTGGCTTCCATGAGGCCCCACTGTGTTTGCAGCTGACACTTGGTTTCCTCAGACTGCCTTGTGTCACAGTGCTCTTCTGGGTGCCCTGAGGCCCTGCTGTGTCACAATGGACACTTGCTTCCAGGAGATCCCATTGTGTCACAGTGCTCTCCTGGGTGCCATGAGGTCCTGCAGTGCAATAATGGAGCCTTGTTTCCACTAGGCCTGGCAATGTCCCAGTGGCACCTGAGTACCATGAGACCCCACTTGGCCAAAGTAGAGTATTGGGTTGATATGGGTGAGGGTTCGTAGTGACACAAAGTCCCCAGGCAGGTGCAAAGGAGAGATGCTTTATTGCAAAAGCCAGGCCTTTTTAAGCAGTTAGACCATTAGCAGTTATACTGTTTTAATGCATAACAAACATACTGGCTTATCTTCAAGGGAGACTTTTCCATCTAGAATTAAAGGCCCCTCAATCGTCATCTCACCTTTGGCTGCTTCTTTTGCCTCTTTATCTGCCAGCTCGTTTCCTTCCTCCAGTTCTGAGCTCACCTTCTGGTGTGTCTTAATGTGCACAATCAGGTAGCTGAACTGCTTCCAGTAGCCACAATATTTCCTGCACACGTTTGATGGTTTTTCCTTGTGAGTGCAACACTCCCATTTCTTTCCAGATGGCTCCATGTGTGTGTATAACTCCAAATGCATATCTGGAATCCGTATAAATGCTTTTTTTCTTTCCTTTCATGGTCTTGAAGGTGTGGGTTAGAGCGATTATCTCAGCTTTTTGTGCAGAGGTATCTATTGGCAAGGGTCCAGATTCTGTTACCTCTTTGTAGGTGGTAACTGCATACCCAGCATGTCGCTTTCCACTGACATTGTAGTTGCTTCCATCAGTAAACTGGGTTTGGGTGTCATCCAAAGGGGTGTCCTTCAAATCTGGGCAGCTGGAGTAGGAGGCTTCGATAGTCTCCAGCCAGTTGTGGTGTACTGGCTCCCCTTGATTTCCACTAAGAAAAGAAGCTGGGTTGATAATGTTGGTTACAACTATCTCTGCATTGTCTTGTTCTACCATGATGGCTTGGTATGTCAGGAAACTTTGTGGGGAGAGCCAGTGCCCACCTGTAGAGGAAATTATGGCAGAAAAGGGACATGTTATCTTCCCTGAGGCTCTTATGCACAACCCTGTATATGGCTGGGAAAATGATGAGATTGAGCTATCCCTGAATAGGCTTTATGAGAAAGTACAGTAAAGTAACAACAGTAAGCGGATGAGAAAGCACTAAAGGGTAACAATAAGTAAATGAGAAGGTACATTAAAGTAGCCATTAAGTAAGTAGACGTGCAGGGAAAGTATAGCAAAGCAGCAAATAGGTAGAGAGGGCGTGACTAGACTAGGCTGCTAGGCCGCGTGTGCCAAGGGGTGGGGAAAATGCCATAAAAGTGCGTGAAACCAATCAATAATTAACAAGTAATATGTGGACAGTGCCTAATAACCAATTGTATACTTGCTAGATTCGCGTGATCACTGTAACAAACTCTATAAAATACGTATGCTTTATTACAATAAATGTTCTTAGTTCTTAGTACTAAGTTCCATGTTGGGATTCACTCATACCTCTATGGGGATTATGTGAATACTCGGATAAGATCTCTTGCTATCTGGACAAGATTTCACCCAACACCCACCCTTGACTTCCCGGACTGCAGACACTGTGTGAGACACCAATAGAATAATTTTCTGTCCCAGGGTGAATTTGTGTGCCTCTTGAATATTCAGCACCACTGCTGCAACAGCTCTGAGGCATCCCAGCCATCCCTTGGCTGTTGTGTCTAGTTGCTTAGAGAAGTGAGCAAATGCTCTCTACTATGGACCCAGGTCCCGGGCCAGTATCCCCAGGGCAATTCCCTGCTTCTCATGGGAAAACAGAAAGAATGGTTTTCTCACATCTGGGAGTCTGAGAGCCAGAGCTGACATTAGAGCATTCTTCAGCTGGTGAAAGGCCCGGGTGGCCTCTTTTGTCCTCTGGAGTTCTCTGTTCCCATTTGCAATGAGTGCATAGAGAGGTTTTACAAGCAGCCCATAGCTGTGTATCCACAGCTACACCACCCTGTCATTCCTAAGAATGTTTGCAGTTTCTTTGCTGTTTGAGGCTTTGGGGTTTTGCAGATCTCTTCCTTGTGATCTTGCCCTACAATCCGATGTCCCACACTAATTTCATAACCCAGATAAATTACCTTTTATATCACTGCCTGGGCCTTTTTCTTTGGTACCGTGTATCCCTCAAGTGCTAGAAAGCTTAGGAGGCTTACTGTCCAGGCTGCACATGCTTCTTTCATCCGGGTGGCTATGAGGAAATCATTCCACGTACTGCAGTAGCTTTCCTTCTTCTGGGGGAGCCTCCCAGGATTCCAGATCTTTTCATGTTGTTCCCCAAACAGGGTAGGAAAGTTTTTAAATCCCTGAGGCAACACCATCCATGTGACCTGGGATCTGCGCCCGCTTTTAGGGTTTTCCCATTCAAATGCAAAAATTTTCTGGCTGTCTTCATGGAGAGGGAGGCAAAAGAAGGCATCTTTCAAGTCTAGAACAGTAAACCAAGTGAGTTTGGGTGTTAGGCACGTTAGCAAAGTGTATGGATTTGTTATCACAGGATACAGATCTTCAGTTGTTCTGTTAACAGCCCTTAGACCCTGTACTCTCTGATATGACCCATCAGGTTTTCAGACCGGTAAGATGGGACTTTTGAACTCAGATTGACATTCTTTTAACAACCCTAATTGCAAAATGTTTTCAACTATTGGAATAATTCTTCCCGTGTTCTCTCTTTTCAAGGGGTACTGTTTAATTCTAACTGGTTGTTTTCCTTCCCTCTGTTTAATTACTATAGGAGATGCATTTTTCGCCCTCCCTGCTACATTAGAAGTCCACACTCCAAGAAATACTTGATTTATTATTTCTTCGCCAACTTCTCCCTCCATTTGAACAGCTGTTAACATTAAACTTAATGCCTCTATGTACTGTTCATCATTTACCTCCAGAATAACCTCCCCAATTTTAAATTTAATGGCTATTTGTAATTATTCTAACAAGTTTCTCCCCAAAAGATGCCTTGGGGAACTGGGCAGGTATAGAAATTTATGAATGCTCCATTGCTTTCCAAGCCTATATTTCAATGGTTTGCAAAAATTTGCTTTCTCAGGTTGGCCAGTTGCTCCTATTACTGTAACATAATCCTTCCCCACAAGTGCCAAAGTTTTATTCAGAGCCGAATATGTTGCCCCAGCATCAACCAGAAGTTTCACCTCTTTGTCTTTTTCCCCCAGCTTCAATTTTATAACCAGTGGATCTCCTGGGGTGAGATCTACTGGTCCTCCTCAGTCTTTGGTCACATGTGCGATCACTTTTCCCTTTTCCTGAGGGCCACCACATCTTCATTCTAGGCATTGATTTTTCCAGTGACTATATTTCTTACAGATCACACACTGGTCTCTGCCCAGCTGTGATGGGCCTTGTCTAGGTGGTCCCTGTCCATGTCTTCCTCTCTCCCTCTCACGACAACCACAAACTTCCTCATTCCTTGTTTATATCCTTCTTCCCTGTTCCTAAAGACTCTCCACGCCTCATCCACCAGAGTCTCTAAATTCCTCCCTTCCTCCCCCCATATCTTTTGAAGTTTCCATCTTATGTCACCCCAGGAATAAACTGACTGGCTGCTGTGTCCCTGTGTCAGACCCAGGCTCCAGGGGTGTGTGGCAGTGCATTGCATCCCTTAATTGATTGAGGAATTCGGATGGTGGCTCAGAGGGCCCTTGCTTAATTTCATGCAATGCTGACCAATTTATAGTTTTGGGAATGGCCTTTTCCATCCCCTTTACTACCCACTCCTGATAGCTTTCCAACTTTTTTAATTCTGCTGATTTGTTTGGGTCCCACTGTGGATTTTGGAGTGGGAAATAATCTTTCACATCCAATTGTTGGATTTCATAACAATCTTCTGCCAAATCCCCTGCAATTTTTAAAATTAATTGTTTCTCTGTCTCAGTCAGTGCATCCAATAATAATTGCATATTGTTCCAATCTGGATTATGTTATTTTATTATAAATTGCAGACATTTAGCTGCATTAACTGGATCACTGTGGTAATTTTTAGCAACCTTTTCCCATGCCTCCAAGTCGATTGTGGAGAAGGGAACTTTAACCAATACCATTCCTCCCTCTGGTTCCCCTGCCTCTCGCAGAGGTGCCTGTAATATGTGTGTCTGTTAGTTGAGTTGTGATTGTTTTCTTTAAAGAGCCGAGCAGCTAATAGTTGTTATAAAGTTGTTTATTGAAAAGGCACATCAGTCTTGAAAGGCAAAGAGCCACAATCATTCAAGTCCATGCTAAAGTTTTGGTATAAAGTCCTAAATAGGTAAAGTCCCAGTCAGAAGCAGAAGCTGCTCCTGAAGGTCCTGAAGGGCCAATGTTGCTGGGGCAGCTCCTGTCTTCTTTGGGTGATGATGATGGTGGTGAGGAGAGAAGTGAGAGAGCAGGAACAAAAATAAAAGGGAAGAAGCAAAAGAATGCATATATTCTTATATCCAAACTTCCCAACAAGATAAAGACACAAACTCGAACCATTTCCTTTTAACCTATTAGAATTCTAGTTTCTTAGCACACCAGGTTACATATAAACTACACATATGGTCTATCTTGTTCTATCTAAAAAATGTAAGCAATATTTATACTATAGTTTTATTATGTCTAAAACTATGTTCCTGAAGCCTCCATGGAAACACTAGTATCTAAGACTATATTTTTCAACCCTCACTAGAACTCACGCTTCTACATTGGTCTCTGAGATTTTTACTATCTAAAAGCATTTAAAACTTATTCTTACTTACTTCCTTATTCTAAAACTTAAACTTACACCTCTACTTTATGTGTGAGTGGTTTAATATACTTCAAAGGTTTTAATTCAATCCCTGCACTCTGATTTCTCTCTGAAGAATTCAGAGAGACTCTTGCCTTACAGACTCCAACATCTGTTGTCTAGTCTGGTCTGTGATCAGAGGGGGGTCTGTATCCTCATCCCTTTCCTGTCTTATCTGGGGAGACCTGAGCAAATCGTCTGCCAGATCTTGTTCCTGGGCCACAGTCTGGTAAACCTTATCAGATTTTGTGCATCTTTGCCCTATGCTACACGCTGAACAACACTGCTTAAATTTTCCTCTCTTAGTCTTATTCTCCTTCTCTAGGGCCAATACCAGAGGGTCAGATGGAGCCCTGAGCCCACAGTCCCTCTGCCATTCAGGGTGATTTCTAAGCGAGAAGAATGTATCTGCATATGATACCTCTGTCCACTTCCATTCCCTCTTGAGGAATAGCATGAGCTGTAATAGTGTGTTAAAATCCAAAGTTCCACTGGGTGGCAACTTTGCTCCCTTGTCCAATTTATAAAAAGGCCACCAGTCCTTGCAAAATCTAACAAGGTCTCTCTTGGTTTCTGTGCCCCCATGTCCAGCAGGATCTTTCAATGTGCAATAACACAGCCTAATGGACTGGCCTTAGGGATCTCTTTACTTTGTCCAGTTCCCATTATCTTCTCCTTCTTGTCCTGTGCTGTTTCCATCCAAACTTTTCCTCACACAATTTCACTGTTCTTTCTCAGTTTTCTTCCCACACACAACACCAATTTGCAGGCATCCAATGTGACTTTCCACACACTAATTTCAGAATTTTAGGTTCAACATCGACTTGAGTAGGATAATTTTTCAAGTCACACTTGAGGCGTACGCCCTGCTGGTTATGAGAGCACCAATACCAATGTATTTCACAATCTCTAAACTGTAATAAACCCCACACCAGATGCCAACCCCTTGATCCTCTGACAGCTCTAAATCTCTCACAAAGACAAGCTATCCCATTTACCTCCTCTGGAATACTCAGAGTCTCTACTCCAGGTTGTTCCCAGCCTAAGGTTACCAATCTCCCTGCAGAGGTTTCATATATCCCTCCTGTTCATTCCCTCTTTCTATCCAATGATTTACTGGATCGATAAATTCCCAGGGATCAAGTCCAAACCACTGCTGAGGAGAAACTCCTTCAATATGTCTATCCACAATTAAAACAAACACTAACCACTCTGTGTTCAAGCACAGCTCTCCTCCCTTCTCACTTGCACTGGCCCCACACTGACCCCTCTCCTCCGCTTTTCTCCAGCCGCCTCAGTCGCCCGAGGCTGGAAATGCAGATAGAGCTCCACACTCACTCATTCACTCACTGACACACTCAACGACTCAATGTGTCCAGACCTGGCAGTCACACAAAACAGCACTAAAATCAAGGGTTCACTCGACTCACCCCCAGAGTCACTAGCGGGCTGCTCTATCAGCTCAGTGAGACCCCTCTGTCAGTGGTGTTATCAGCCGGGGATCGACCCCTCTCCCTCTGTCTCTGGGCCCCTTGGCCAGCAGCTTGCAAGCCCACCGAGACTGTGCTGAGTATCAGACGTCACTGTACGACTCACCAGCAGCCCTGTTATAAATATTTATTACATATCATTTTATCCAGAGTGACAGCAGGTCGTTTTCTGTCCCCGCAGTGAGTGAGCTGAGGTTCAGGGTCCCTCCTGGAAAAAATCCCGGGGCACCCCTCAGGGTGTCTGCCCTGGTGGTGCTCCCTCAGCCAGACAGATCTCCTGGCTGGCTCACCAATAATGAAGCACAGAAAAACTCCACAACTCGTAAAAGTTGCAAAGTAGATATGAATAATTTATTCAGTGCTGAGGTGCATGGGGATAGCTCCTCCAAAAACATGCACACCTTTGGTGACCTGTGCCTCCCTTTTTATTCTCTACAAGTTAGGATTGCACAATGCACCTAATACATATTCATTTCCTAACCATGCTTGTCCCCTCTTGGTATTAAAATTAACTCCCTGCCTCTTTGTGACTGTGCACTGCTCCTTGTTGGTTGCCCTGGTGGTCATCTGGGGGTCCTAGGGATGAAGTGAACAGTCTTCTTCTCAGCTGAACTTTTCACCTTGCCTTCTTTGCACATATGTATTAGCTTTTGCTCGCCTTCCAGACCTTGATACCCATCTTAACTTGCTCAGGGGTCTGAGGAAAACCCCTTATATGGAAGAGGCCTCGTTCTTCCATCCTGTTTATGCATTCTTGTTCCATCTTATCTTGTAGCCTTGTTCTGTTCTCCTGTTCTTGCAAAGACAATGAACATGAAGCATTCATAGAATCATGTCACCCTCATTCTAGTCAAAGCATCCTCCTATATTTTTACTCTTAACACTTTAATTTTAATTTTAATTTCCCCCTGTTTCATCATGAGGTCCCCACAGTGTCACAGTGATCTCCACAGAAGGAAAGAATCAAGCCCCAGTTGTGCAGGGGCAGTCACCAGAGGATAAGGCCAGCCAGACTTGACAGTACAGGCAGATTTTTCCTGGGAGCAACCCTTGGATCTACAGTATTTTAGAGGTGGAATCCCAATTTCAGACATGGACACCTGGAGGAGATGGACGATTCTTTTCAATAGGAAGGAAAGCACAGAACACCGGTGTTTCAGGGGCAGATGAAAGGCAGACATCATAGGCCAAGGCCAGCCAGACTTCTCTATCCTGGCAGCTTTTGGCTGAAAGCAAATCTTGTATATAGGAAATTTCAGAGGTGGAATCCCAATTCTGGCCATTTCTGTGTAGATTAGAAGGATGGTTCTTTTCCATTGGATGGAAAGCACAGAGCCCCAGTGTTTCAAAGGCAGATGAGAGGTGATTCCTGGGAGGCAAAGCCAGCCAGACCTGTTTGTCCTGGCAGGTTTGTCATGGATTAATCCTTGGATATATGGAATTTGGGAGAAGGAATCTCAATTTTGACCACAGACACCTTGAGAAGGACAGTTCTTTTCCCCTGGAAGAAAAGCTTTGAGCCCCAGTGTTTGCAAAGCAGGGGAGAGGCAGCCCCCAAGAGGCCAAGGGCAGCCTGACCTGCCTGTGCTGGCACCTTCCAGTTAACATGCCTTGGTTCCATCAGGCCCTGCCGGGTCACAATGTTCCCCGGCACAATGGCCCAAAGACACCATGAGGTCCTGCAATGTCACAATGGCTTCATGCTTCCACAAAGCCCTGATGTGTCACAATGGCCCCTCGGCTCCACATGACTTCTCTGTGTCACAATGGCTCCTCTGTGACACTACAGGCTTCACAAGGTCACCATGGACCCTTGGTCCTTGGGGCCCTTGAGTTTCATAAAGCTCTCCTTGATTCCATGAGGCACAAAAGTGTTAGAATGGATCCATGAGGTTCTGCAGTGTCACCATGGTGTCCTTGGACCCACATTGTCACAACTGACCCATGGTTCCATGAGGTTCTGCAGTGTCACCATGGTCGCTGTCAGAGGCTGGATGAGATCAATGTCCCAGACACCTGGGGATGAGCTGTCAATCAGTCACACAGTGGGGTGGTGCTGACCCAGGCTCTGATTGCCCCAGCAATCACAAGTCCCACCTGGGGGAGGCCCACGAAGGCCCAGGGGCTTAAAACACGGAGCAGGCGCTCAGCCCATGGTCCATACCCTGCCTTCTCCTGGGGTCTGTGTCTCACCCACACTGGAACCCCAGGGGTTGGGAGCCATGTGTGTGTCTATCTTCAGAGTTTCTGTCTTTCTGTCTCTCTCTCTTTCCTCTCCTTCTAATGCCCTTTATATAGAACAGTTTTGCGTACCTCAACAATTTAAGTGTTTAAAGGTTTCTTGGTTAAATAGGCTAAGATAATCAAATTCTTCCTATGATAAGTATTTTATGTTGACTAAGATGTTGTATTAAATCTTTGTAAAAAGTTCCTTGATTTTCTGTACTTTGCCGGTAAAATTTTTGTGTCTTTTTGACTTCTTCAGAATATCTGGCTGGTGTTTCTCCTCTGCACCAAGCCCGAGGGAAGAAACCTTTGGTCACCCCCAGCATTTCAGTGTTCTGGGGTGTTACAGCCCCACAGGCTCACCATGGCCACTTGTTTCCATCAGGCCCTGCTGTGTCACACTGGCCCTTGGTTCCATGAGCATCTGGAGTGTCACACAGCTTGATGACATTTGTCCTTGCTGCCCCTGCCATCCCACTGCCCCAGCAACAGCCCCGAGCCACCCGTGAGGGACAGGCCCTGCTGGCCCAGGCCTGGGCTCAGGCCTTGGCCTTTCTGCTTCCTCCAGCCAGCCCAGCCCTTGCTCAGCATTGCAGTTCCCTGCTCACAGCCTCGGGCTCCTGCAATCCTGCCCTCAAGGATCTGCTCTCACCAGTCCCTGGGGAGCCTTTGGCACTCCCTGCCCTCAGTGGGGCCAGTGATGCTCCAAGGGACTTGGAGTTTTGTTTCTGACTCCTTGAGCAGCTTCTTCAACCTTCTCTCAGTGCCTGAGGGTCCTGACTCAGCCCCAAATCCACCGTGGGGATCATAAAAATAGAGAAAGTCCTCAGGAACACCTTGTCTTCTTCCAGTTGTCTTCAAGTTATCAGGGGTTGTGCAGCTGCTCGGAGTCAATTTGGAGTTTTGTTAATGAGGAAGGATTTGATGTGCACCTCATGACTTTTGTGTTTTTAATCACATGAGTATTTTTTTATTTTTCATTTTAGAGGAGAGGTGATAGAACTATTCCCCAGGTGATCTTGATGCTGAATGTTTTCTTAGGAGGTCTGGGCACTCAGAAGTACGAGCCCCTTGAGGGATGACCCTGTTTGGACAACCTGCTCCTCACCCCCAACATCAGCGTGTCTCAAATCACCCACCTCGGACTGACATGCCAAAAAAAAAGATTATTAATTTACAAAATTAAAATAACATATTTTTCATAATAATACCATTCCATACTTTTATTACCTTAATTTTCTATTTATGTTAAAAAATCCATACATTTTTGGCAACCAAAAATTTTTTGGTCATTGCTTCTAAGTAACACAATTCCCTTCATTAATAAGTGACCACTATTGGCTACGGATTTCTCCAGCTTTATGATTATTAGTCCTATTTTTAGTACCATTGTCATCTTTTTAATCATTTTCTCAGACCGTATGAAAAGGGACCCATTTGGGGTTCATGGAGACATTTCTGGGGTATATTTGAGGCCGTTTTGGGTCTGGAGAGGGAATTTAGACAGAACTTGAGAGTCTGGAGTAAACTTGGGGGACCTGAGTGGGCACTAGGAGGGGCACTGAGGGATTGTGATGGACACTTCGGGGCCTGGGGGAGCTCTTGGAGGTCCAGGAGAGCATCTGGGGGTCAGGGAGGGGAATCTGGGGCCATTCGGGGTCCAGGGGGACACTTGGGGGGCTCTAACGGGGCTCTCCGGGGCGCGGGGGGTGATGGGAGTTGTAGGCACAGGTATAAAATACGGTTCAATAGGGCCGCGGAGCATCATGGGAGTTCTGGGCACAGCTCCAATGGCTCTCGGCAGGGTGTGGGGCATGATGGGAGATGAAGTCACGGCTGGAATAGCACTCTATGGGAACTGCGAAGCATCATGGGAGCTGTAGTCCCGGAAGTTGCTCTGACCAAGAAAAAAACCTCCTCTTTGCCAGACCTCCTGAGAGACCCTGGATCAACATCAATCACAGAATGCTGCAATCACCTCTGCTCTAAAGAAAACGGTAATAAAATACACCCTTGAAAATAGGAAAGGATATTTCTAAGAAGCTCTTTGAAATATTTCTCCATATCTGGAGTTGAAAACCTTCCTAATGAACTACCCCAGAGCAGATGGAAATCAAGGCAGAGCCATGGTTTGTCAGGACTTGCTTGATCCCAATGAGCCCCGTGGTGCATTTGATGCTTCCAAGGAGCTCCAAATAATATTTTGGAAATACTGGCTCTCTCTCTCTGCAGTGCTGCGTTTGCCAGGAGCCCAGCCCAGCTCAGCAGCACAGACACAGCACAAGAACTTTAATGACCCTCTCGGGGTTGGGGCTGAGTCCCTGAACATCAGTCCCTAAGAGGGAGTTGAAGAAACCTCTCAAGAATTCAAAGTCCAACTCAAACTCCAAAGTTTCTCTTACTTTTAGTGAGTCTCACTGATAAACATGAAGGAGAAAGTTTCCCAAGGGTTGAATTAGAGCAGAAAATTGGTGACAATGATGTCAGGTAGGCAAAAATAGGGTAAAGGAGGAAAAGAAACCTCTCAAGAATTCAAAGTCAGATTCAAAGTTTCCTGAAGTTCTAATGGGTCCCACTGAGGGACATGACAAAGAAAGTGTCCCTAGGTGCTGGTTTATTGCTTTTATGTTACATTTTTAAAGTATCAGTTTTTTCTTTTTATGGTATATTTTTTAAATAAGCTTCTTGTTTTTACCTTATCTTTTTTTATCTGGATTTTTTCTTTTCCTAAATAAAGCAGAGAGATAGGACTTCTGTATTGCTTTTGAAAGTTTGGTTTAATTTTTTTATTTTCTATCCAGTCAGAAAGGGTAAGGTGGTCTCACAGATGTTCACAGCATGGCTTAGAAGTCACAGGACTTATGGTTACAAGGTCTTTAAAGTATCTATTAAGCAATAAAACACTGTCAATAGAGATATTTAAATTTCTAATTCAATAATAAGTTATTTTGTCTTACTGACTCATGCTACAGTGTGAACTTCCTTAGCCAATTATATCCCGACACACAAACTTACATTGCTGCACTCTAAAACTTCTTGTTCCCTTTGTAAATACCTTTATTTTTTCTATATCTTAAATTCTAAAGCTAAAACTATCTCTACTTAACTATGCATAGTTCTAAGCTTTGGTTTACAGACCCGATGTTCTGAGAGTAGCTTGCAGTTTGAATTTCAGCACCCAGGTTCCAGTTAGAGCAGAACACTGGAGGCACTGATGACAGGTGGGGACAAACAAGGGAAAGGTGTCTCTGATGCTGAGCAAACCTGGATGTGTTTCAGGAATGCAAAGGGCCAAGGGCCGAGCCCCAGCCCCTGGCAAGGCAGATCCTGTCCCTCCCTCATTGCTCAGGGCTCTTCCCGGGCCACTGGGCTCTGGCCATGTGCAATGCCAAGGGCAGCACCATGGGGCGGCCCCTGCCAGGCTGCTGAGCAGGGACAAGGAGGCAATGAGGCCCCAGCACAGCAAGGCTCACTTGTCCCCTGCTGGCCTCAGGCCCAGGGCCAGCCTGCATGGCCCAAGTGCTGCAGGAGTTGGCTCTGTCAGGGCCTTTCAGCTGCTGCCCATCCCTGTGGCCTCTGCAGCCCAGGCTGTCCTACGGTGTCCATGCCCTGCGCCTCTGTCCCTGCAGGCTGTCGTCATCCCCCGGCTGCCCCACCTCGCTGGCCCCTTCCTTTGCTGACAGCTCTGCCTCCTGCCTGCCTCTGCCTGGACACACAGAGCCTTGAGCTGCTCCAGACTCCTTCTGGGGGATGTGCTGCACCACAGCCCTTTCATAGGAAGGAAATTTCTCCTGGTGTCCAGTCTGGGCCTCCCCAGCTGCCCTTGGCATTAATTCTTTCTTTCTCTGGCTGTTTTCCACTATGTCAAAAGGATCCACCATCTCTGAAACCACTGTTCAATCCCTCCCAGGGCACTCTTTTGCTGTCCTCAGTTTCCACTCCACTGAGCACAGAGCTTCTTTGTCCCTAGATAGTGGTCAAGTGCTTGAGCCCAAGAGCCCTTGGACAAGAGGGATCGCTCTTTTCCATAGGAAGGAAACCACAGAACCCCAGGGTTTTGAAGGCAGATGAGAAGCACTCACCAGAGGCCAAGGCAAGCCAGACCTGTCTGTCCTTACAGCTTCTGTCTGAAAGCAACCTTTGGATATATGGGGAGTTTTGGAGGTGGAATTCCATTTCAGCCATGGGTTCCTGGACTAGAAAGACAGTTCTCCATAGGAAGGAAAGGGTAGAGTCCCAGTGTCTCAAAGGCTGATTAGACGCAGCCCCAAGGAGGCCAAGGCAAGCCAGACCTTTTGTCAGGGAGGAATCCTTGAACAGACAGAATTTGGGAGGTCAAATCCCACTTTTGTCTATGGACATCTGGATGAGAAGGACAATTCTTTTCCCTAGGAAGGAATGTAGGGAGCCCTGGTGTTTCAAAGGCAGACAAGAGCTGGCCCACAGGAAGCCAAGGGAACCTAGACAGTCCTGGCAGCTTTTGTCTGGGACCTATCCTTGGAATTTTGGAGATGGATTCCCTATTTTGGACATGGATGCCTGGACTTGAAAGATGTTTTTTCCATGGGAAGAAAAGCACAGGTCCCCAGTGTTTTGAAGGCAGATAAGAGGTGGCCCCCAAGAGGCCAAGGCCAGCCAGAGCTGTCTGTCCTGGCAGGTTTCATATGGGAATAATCCTTGGATAAAATCAAATTTGGAGGAGGTATCCCAATTTTGGCCATGAACCCCTGGAGGAGAAGGACAGCTCTTTCCCACAGGAAGGAAAGCACTGAACTCTAGTGTTTCAGGGGCTGATGAGAAATAGCCCCCAACATGGCAAGTCAGCTGGACCAGTCAGGCAGCCCTCAGGAGGCCCAGCCAACCAGACCTGTTCCATGTTCTTGTACCCTTGGGGCCCTGACATCACAACTGCCCCTTGGTGTTGTGTTCCTCTGCAGTGAGGGGCACAACAGCTTCCCTGGGCCCTGGAGTCTTGGACCTCAGGCAGCCATTAATGACCAACAGGAAAAGAAGTAAACAGGATGGGTCTTGGTTTAGTAAAACCCGGGATCCTTTATTGAACCAGGGGCCAAGACAAGAATGAGGGTAGAGTCATGGGTTTTATATGCCAGGGTACAGGTGGAGTTTAGGTTCAATTACGAGAAAAGCAGGGGGCTGCAAAGGGGTGGGTCAAGGAGGACAATCAATGGGAAGAACTAAGGCGGGAACACTACAGTCAAATTTAAACCAATGAGGGTACAGGAAAAGAAGATCATTCTGGGGCCATTCCTTATCTGACAAAATGAGTGGAGTATCTTTTCCTGGGCTTGCAGGAGCATGCCCCACAGGGTGGAGAGGCCCAGAAGTACAGAATGGCCCCTTGATTCCATTGGGCCCCTCTGTTACATGAGTTCTTAGTTCTATGGAGCCCTGTAGTTTCACAATGGTCTCCTTGGTTCCATGGTGCCACACAGTGTCACAACAGCCCCATGATTCCATGAGGCTCTGTGATGTCACAATGGTTTCATTGGTTGCAAGAGGCTCAGCAGTTCCACAATGGCCCTTGAAGTATAAAAATAGTGTCAGCGGGTTCCCCTGCTGGTTCACAATGGCCTCCTTTGTTCCATGATGCCTCATAGTGTAACAATGGTATCCTTGGTTCTGCAGAGTCAGAATGGTCCTGTGGTCTCATGGAGCCTGTCACGATCCACTATGAATACAGAGTGGGGGTCGTGATGGTTCTTTTGATCTTAAAGGTGCAAACAGGCAAAGTGCAGGGGACAAAATCAGTTTATTCAACAGCAGAAAATCAGTTTATTCAACAACAGCAATGCATTTCATCAAATGCCAACAACTCAGTTACGGTAAAGGGGAGAGGTATAGGAAACAAAGTATAGGGAGAGGGGAAGGAAAGAAAGGGATGGGAAAATAGCTACCAACAGACGAGACGGGCGTCCTCACGGGTCATCCGATAGACGAGTCTCTGTCCGTGCGGAGATCTCAGGGGTCTTCTCCAGGGGGTAGATGGGTCTTCATCAGTGGAGAGATCTCAAAGTGTCTTTTCCAGAGGGTCGCTCTTTTATAGTCCTTCTCCAAAGCGAGTGGCCTCTGGCCAAGAGGTGGGAAGATTTATGGACCATTGTGTGGTGCTGCAGGAGACAGGTACGGTCAAGCAGTCCTCAGTTGGTACAACACAACCTCTGGTTGGTGCCATGACAGCACAGTCCAGTGAACACAATACACCAGCACACAGTCACGAGCATCCACCTGGCCCAGCCAGTAAACCATTGTTTGGAGTCAGCCTGGGTGGGGGTCCTCGAGGTCTTCTTGCGACGGTTGGGAGGCAAAATCGAGGGGAACTTCGGACCGACCCTTACAGAGCCCCACAGTCCTCTTATGGTGCCCCACGGCCCCTTATGGTGCCCCACAGTGTCACTATGATCCCCTTGATTCCATGAGGCCCTACCATGCAACAATGGTTATACCCCTCGGTTATACAAGGCCCTCCATTGTCCCAACGGCCCCTTGGTTCCAGTGGATCCTGAAGTGTCATAATGGTCTCCATGGTTCCATGAGGTCCCATAATGTCACAATGGACTTTTGGTTCCATGAGGTTCAGTAGTGTAGCATGGATGCCTTGATTCCATGAGGTTGTGTAGCATCACAATGATCTCCTTGGTTCTGCAACCCTGCTGTGGCTGCCGTGTAACAATGGATCTGTGGTACCATGAGGTTCCATAGTGTCACCATGGTCTCTTTGGTTCCACAAGGCCTTGCTGTGCCACAATGGCCCCTTGGTTCCATGAGGTGCCTGGCCTCTCATAGCTGGAATAATTGAATCAATTGAAATAGGAGACATAAACCTGAGACCCTGGCAAACCGGGCACTGTGAGATGTTAATTAGCACATTCCAATGTAAATTTAATTCGTAGCCCCGATTCTTGGTTGGTCTGAGACCTTTGCCATAAAAAGCCAAGTTCTTCGGGATTGGACCTCTGCCCTCAGGTATTCCCTGTGTATTGTGAACCCAATCCCCTGACCCTTGTCTTTGGTTCCTGCTTATCCTTAGATAGCATCACTTTTGGAAACTGCTTCATGGACCACGTGGATTAAAGGATATCCTGGCAGACCACGGAACCCCTCCCTTTATTATTTTACAGCCATGCTATCATTTATTTAAGCTGGTAATGTTGTCTCAAAGGGGAGAATGCCCGAGGAATGCAACACACAGCCCCTCACAGACCCTTATGGCCCTCATTGCTCCTCACAGTTCCCCATGGTCCCTTGTGGGCCCTCACAGCTCCAGGCATGGGGCCCCTCCCAAAGGAGAAGGGGTCGGGCCCTGCTTGTTCCCCTTTTATTTTGGTCCCTTCACAGCAATGGGTAAAGAAAGGCTGAAATGGAGCCTTTCCCCAGCGTTTCCCTCGGGGTTCATTGCAGGCTGAAGCTCTGTGCTGGCGCTGCCCCAGCACCAACATCCCTGCAGCCCCCAGGGCCTTTGCTGTCCCCCCGTGTCCATTCCCTGTCCCCGAGTCCCGCCCGGCTCTGGCAGCAGCAGCAGCCGCAGCGCAGTGGGCGCCGGCCCGGCCCAGCCGGGGCTCCCGGGCAGGAGCAGCAGCAGCGCCGGCCCCTTCCCACCTGCTTCTGCCTCGGCTTCCAAGGCCTTTGTCCAGGGCAATTCTGGAGTACAGCAACAATCACCCACACCCAGCCCTGATTCCTCAGGGCCTGCCTGTGCTGCCCTGACCCAGCCTGCAGAGACAGAAAGGATCGGGTTCCAGCGCTGCTTTCAGACCTGTTTTACTCACCCTGAGCTGACAGCAGGAGGCTGTTGTTGCCTTTGCCTTGGGAATTGTAGATCATGGCTGCTCTTGCCCCTCTTCTGTTTGCCACTTGAATTTTATCTGTAAAACTGCAATTGCCTTTTCAGTCAGTACTACCCAGAGTGCTTTTGTGATGGGGAACTCAGGCTGTTTGTTGCAGTCATCATGAGTAGCAGATCTTGAAATGTTCACAAATCCCTGAGCACAAAGTCAAGGAGAATTAAAGCCACACAGGACACTTTGGCAGCACTCAAACACAGCCCTGTTGCTGTTGCTGCTGAAATAGAATCAGCTGACAGAGGCCATCACAGAAATTGCCTCTGGAGTGTCAAATAAAATGAGAAATCCACCAAGACAAAGAGAAAACAGAACTTCTTGACTCACTTCGTTGTTCCTTCCGAGCAGCAGCAGAAAATGGAGATGCCCAGAGGTATTTCCAGCTGCTGCTGATGCCAGTGGGAGCCCAGCCTGCTGCCCAGCCCCAGCGGGATCCTGAGCCCAGCCCAGGCAGCTCCCGCAGTGTCGGGAGCTCAGCGCACGCGGGGCCAGGCCCAGAGCCCCGGGCACGGCCGCCCATTGCGGGGCAGCGGCGCAGGCGGAATGTCCTGAGCCCAAACCTCCTGCTCTGCCACACAGCGCCCAGCCTTCTCCCCCTGCTCCTCCTCTCCCAGCACGGCACAAATTCCAGCTCCGAGGAGGCTTCCCCACACAGGCCTCAGGCTCCTGTTTCAGCCTGAGTGTCCCTGCAGAGGAACAGGGCATCTCTCAGGCAGTTCCACAAGCTCAGGGTTCTCACTTCATGGTGAATCTGGGATGGAAATGGCCTTGCTAAGAAAGCCAAAAGCCAAGGGAATGGATTAGTAATTATTAGAAAAAATTACCCTTCTTCGGGGTGTAATATATGATGTAATTCGTGTAAAGTCATAAATTAATGAACAGTGTTTGTATGAACAAAATAAACTCAGAAACCAAAAAGAAAACCACAAACGGAAAAAACCAAACAAAACAACACAGATTGCTTCACCACAACATTGACAACATTGTAACAGCCAACAAAAGCAGGACAGCCCAAATTAACAAGTGAATGGACGTGGCCACAAGGAGATGGCTCTCTTCAAAGACAGCCCAGAGAACACCCAGACACTGAGCGCCAAGCACCAGGATTAATCGGGAAAAATACATCTCAATACCAACTTCCCTAAACCAAGGCCTGCCTTCATCAGAATTCATGGTCTCCCAGAATATGGCTTTGTCCAGCCCCATGCAGAGAAAGGAAATCACATGAATAAAATACATGAATATTCGAAGCAACGAAAAGGAGACAAAGACTTCTGCTCCAGGCTATGAAAAACTGTATATAAACTGGACTGACCAAAGTGGTTTTGTGAACACTGGGAAATCCGGAGCAGTAGAGTTTGGATCACAGTGTGTTTACCCGGGCTCGGCGTTGCTCTTTGTGATTTTGCCTGTCGTGGACTGTATCCCGGCCATGAAATAAATTATCACTTATTTCTGATTATACTCAATTCAGCTAAATCTTTTTATTATCTATAACATAGGCAAGGTTAACCAAGCCATTCCCTACATTTCTCCTGTTCAGATTCTTTTAGTTGGCTACTTTGAGAGGTCCAGCTTGTTCTGGTGCTTATCATGAGCGGATTGTACTCTTGATTTATGCACCAATGCACCAGATGTGGAATCGTCTACCCTGAACCCAGAAACAAACTCCCTCTGTCAGACCATTTTCACATTCCAGATAATTTTCAGGACGTCCACTGAGAGGTTGGAATGATTATCACACAACTCTCCACTTCTGCCTGCAGGCCCTGGAGATTCTTTCTCTGAATTCAGCCAGGCTTGTATTCCCTAGCAAGTCCTGGTACCACCTCCTGTTTTCTTAGATCAGAACAGTAACAGTGAAAACATTACCCACGGCACAATTCCCCAGCCCACCAGCAAAAGAAAGGACAAGTTTTCAAGTTCTCAAAACCTTTGTCCTGCTTTGCTGCAGGACAGTGGAGCACGCACAATGTGGAAAGCTAAGAGACTCTGCAGTTGGTGGCACGTCTTGTGACAGGAGCTCGTCCTCCAGGAAAAGTTTGTGAAAAGAGCAAACACCACTGTAGAGAAAATGCTTGGAAAAGCGGAGCAGCTTTCCAGAAGTGAAATGACAATGGAAGGAAACAACCCAAGATGTTCACATATACTATTAATTCCTTTCCTTATACGCTCCCCTTTTCTGTGTTGCACTGGTTCTACATCAACTGATGTTACCTTGAAGACCTAGGACTTAGCAAGTTTGATGCACTCTGCAGTATCATTAGCTACACACAGTTTGCCTTCTCCCTGATTTGCTTTGAAAGCAATGCTGGAGACATCAGAAACCTGCAAATGCAAGATTTTAAAGCACAGCATTTAGGTTGGCTATGGGTTCTAGAGACAGGGCACGTGCTCTCACAGTATTTCACCCTCAGCAGTGACAATACACAGCAGCAACAAAGGTGATTCCTAGGACATCGTGCAGGGGTCAAGACTCCGTCTCTTGGCTTAACATGGCAAAGCTCACATGTTTTGACAGACTGAGGATCCAAACTAGTTTGCTTTTCTAGCTGTGTCGATGAACAGCAGGACAAATAAAGCAGCCAGCAGTTTCTTTGCAGAGAGGGCCTTTGCTCCAGGCTGAAAGGGCTGGATTGGCAGGGAGGAGGCAGGCAGCTGAGCTGCTGTATTGGACTGGCATCCAAACTCGGCAGAAATAGCAGTTTCATTCTTTTATTTTAATTCTCCTGTCGGCAGTCTGCGATTTTCACCCGGAACTGAACAAGAAAACAGGAACAGCCCTGGGGACGAGGGCACCGCGCCGGGCGTGGCCCCTCTGCTGCCGCTGCCCACCCGGAGCGGCCGGAGAGCAGCGCTGCCCTGCAGGGGCTGCATTTCTCACTCCTCATGTGCTGCTCTGCCCTCCCACGGGGCTGGCTCTGCCTGGCCCTGGCAGGCTCCTCCTTCGGCACTTTGCTCTGCTCCAGAGGAAAGTGCGGACAGCGCTTTGCTTGCTTGTGAGGAACAGACTGCAGCGCGGGGCGAGCGGGCAGGATAGGGCCCGGGGCATGCGAGCACAGGGGACAAGTTGCAGGCCTGCCGGAAATAAAAGTTCTGTTGTGAATGATATTCTATTTTTCCAATTTATCAAGCAACGAGATTAAATGTAGCAGCAAATTTTTAATAATAACAATTAAAAATGGATACAATTAAAGTATTAGAGAGGACTACAAAAATATCAAAGTATTAGAAATTAATACAATCAAAGTATTAAAATGAATATTGAATACATATATTTCAGGAAAAGTGAAATTTGAGAGTAAGCAATTTAGTATAATTGAGGTTTGTATAAAGCATAAGCATAACTGACCGGGGAGGGGGCCCTCCCCCTACCAGGGGTACGAGGAGGGGCTCGCCCTTCCTCACGTACCAAAGCATCAAGGCTGACAATCCCACTTATATACTGTAGGCTACAGAAGTTTCTAGAAAACTCCTCCTAGTTTCTATTCCTAAAATCTATGTCACTGTGTTGTATGGCGCATGCTCTACTAATGGGTTAGGGGGTCTCTCATCCTTTTGAGGGTCTTATTTCCGATGAAGGCTCATCGTCTTCCTCAGTGTCTGCTGTGTAACCTGCGGGGAGCGCATGGCCACTATGTGACTGAGCAGATGTTTTCCATAGCAAGACTTTGAGTCCCATGCCTGGAATCATCCCATTTTGTCCCATTTCAAGGTCGAAACTTTGTATTTCTAGATGCTGCTTGTCAGACCTACGTCCTTCTACTATTCCCTTCCAACATCTTTCTTCGACTCCCAACATCTGGAAGATGTCCTTTGCCCTGTCTCACCCATCTCCCCCCTCACTCTGTAGCAATTGTCTTCTATTGATCTAAATACAATTTTGTTAATATAGTTACAATTTAATTGTCACGAATCACATTTATCACAGTTCCAATCTAATGAAGAAGCAGCTAAACAAGACGGTGGTTTTGAGTGGGTGCAGGAGGAAGAGATGCTCTGTGACTTCAGTTTGGCCCCGGTGCGGAGAGGCCCGTGCTGCCCCGGGGCGCACGGGGCGGAACGGACACACCGGGAACGGACACACCGGGAACGGACACACAGGGAACGGACACACGGGGAACGGACACACAGGGAACGGACACACCGGGAACGGGCACACGGGGAACGGACACACGGGGAACGGACACGCGGGGAACGGACACGCGGGGAACGGGCACACAGGGAACGGACACGCGGGGAACGGGCACACGGGGAACGGGCACACATGGAACGGACACACAGGGAACGGACACACGGGGAACGGGCACACGGGGAACGGACTCGCGGACAAACGCTCGCGGCGCTTCGGCAGCAGCAGCAGCAGAGAAGAAGCGATCCCGCAGACCCTCGACGTCCCTTCTCTTGTTCCTCGTCTCACTCTCCCGCTGTCCCACACTCTGTCGCGGTGTCCCGCAGCCTCTCCCAGTACCCCTTTCCCGGTCTCCCCCTCCCCTCTCGGTGTCCCTGTCCCGGCCCCTCCTCTCCCCGCCCCAGGCCGAGCCATGTCTCCACCCCACTCCCGGCCCCGGGCGGGGCTGCCCCGTCCCCGCCCCCGGCCGTCCCGCCGCGGCCTCGCCTCCGCCCGGCTCTGGCGGTATTGGCGCTGGCGCTGCTGGGCGGGCATCAGTGCCTGGGCCGGGGGCGGCATCGCCGCTCTTTGGCTCCGCCTGTCCCGAGCCCGGTGCCGGCCCCGACGCGGAGTCCAGTCGCGGCTTCGGCGCCGGTGCCGGCTCCTTCCGGGGCCCGCGGAGGACACACGCGGCGCGGCCGCTCCCGCCGCCTCCGCTGCGGGTTCTCCGGCCCGAGCTCCGCCGCTCGGCAGCGCGGCCGCCGGCCCTGAGCCGCCGGGGCCCGGGGCGGGTGGGGATGCCCGGCCCGGGACGGTCGGGGGGCGCTCGGGGGCCGTGTCTGGCCCCGGGCCGAGCGCTGACGGCCGCGTGTCGCCCGCAGGGAAGGCGCAGGAGGCCTTGCAGGAGCGGTACCGGCTGGGTTCGCTGCTGGGCAGCGGCGGCTTCGGCAGCGTCTACTCGGGGACGCGCCTCGCGGACGGCGCCCCGGTGAGTGGCGGGGCCGGCGGCGGGCAGAGGACGAGGAGGAGGAGGGCGGGGGAGGAGGAAGAGAGGCAGAGGAGGAAGAGGAGGAGGCCGGGGCGCGGCGGAGCGGGCGGTAAGCTCAGCCCGCTTCTACCCCTTGCTCGCAGGTGGCAATCAAATGCGTGCCACGGGATCGCATCCGGCACTGGGGCGAGCTGGTGAGTGAGCGGGGCCAGCGGCCGAAGCCGGGGCGTGCCGGGCGGCGAGGAGCTGGAGCCCGGCAGGGTGGGAGCCGCCGGGAGCCCTGCAGGGAGAGCGAGCGGGGGATACAGAGCGTCCCGGGCTGGCTGAGGGGTCCCAGAGCCCTGGCACGGCCTCAGCCCCGCTGACGGCATCGTGGTCCTCGCGCAGCCCCACGGCGCCCGTGCGCCCCTGGAGATCGTGCTGCTGGACAAGGTGTCCTCTGGGTGTGCTGCTGTCATTCAGCTCCTGGAGTGGGTTGAGCTGCCCAACAGCTTCTTGTTGGTGCTGGAGCGACCGGAGCGGTGCCAGGACCTGTCGGGTTTGCTGGCGGAGCGGAGGTTCCTGCCGGAGGAGGAGGCGCGGGGGCTGTTCCGCCAGGTGCTGGAGGCCGTGCGGCACTGCAGCAGCTGCGGGGTCCTGCACAGGGACATCAAGCCCGAGAACATCGTGCTCGACCTGGCCACCGGACAGCTGAAACTGATCGACTTTGGCTGTGGCGCCTTCCTCCAGGACACAGCCTACACCCAGTTTGCAGGTGAGCCCTCCCAGGGGCTGCTCCTGGGCATCTTATGGCCCAGCCGGGCTGCAGCACTGAGGCTTCTGCCTATTGGAGCCGGGATGGGATTAATGCTTGAGCCAAGTTGATTTGGGTGGGGGTGTGAGGGGAGCCAGCTCCCAGCCCTGCTGACAGCCTTCATCACCCGCTCTGCCCTGGGCTGGGGTTGGAGCTGGGGCAGCCAGGCCGACAAAAACCCCATGGGGGTAGCAGAGGGGGGGATCTGACTCCGTGCCCTGGCTGGTTTGGTGTGCAGGCGAGGAAGGGCTCGAACTGCACCTCTCCCCTTGTTTGCCTTGGCTTACTAACATTTTCTGAGGGCCGTGCAGGTGGGGAGGAGAGTGGGTTTTCTCCACCCCTGGGTGGGTTTTTCTTTTGCGTGCCACGGTTGGGCCTTCTCAAGGCTTCGGCTGCCCTCTTCCAGCACCAGTGGCTTCTTTTCCAGCCCCGAGTCTGTACACAAGTCCCAAGTGCTGGTGAGAGGGCAGCGAGTCACCCCGTGTGCCACTGGGGCAGCCCCTGCATGCCCAGGGATGCTGGGGCGAGGCTCTGGGAGCAGCAGCATCCTCCTTCTGAACTCCATCTGTATTCCATAGGAACCCTGTCCTACAGCCCACCAGAGTGGATCCACCACCAGCACTACCATGGCGAGGCAGCAACGATCTGGTCCCTGGGCCTCCTGCTGTACCACCTGGTCGTGGGGAAGCACCCGTTCAGGAGGGGCCAGGAGATCATCTGGGGACGGATCTTGTTCCCACGACGAATCTCTCAAGGTGGATCCTCATCCCTGGGCAGGGGGGAATAGCAGTGCTGGGAGACAGCAGCGGGGTCGTGAGCATCCTGCTCTGGCAGCTGCTGAGGAGGTGGCACAAGTCCTGCTCTCCTGCTCTCCTCTAAACAGTAAATCCATGGGGAAGTTTAGGCACAACCCTGGGTACACCCAGCATGGCCTGGGCACGGGAAAGGGAGGAGGGGGGGAGGCAACTTCTGCAACGTACTGGTGATTTCTGGTTTCTCTCTTCAGAGTGCCAAGATGTTATTAAGAGGTGTTTGTCCATGCAACCGTTGGACAGGCCATCCTTAGAAGACCTTTTCCACGATCCTTGGATTCAGGGTGTTCATCTGCCCTAGAAGATGGGAGAGATCCATGGGCACAGCTGGATCCAGGAGCCTGGCAGGTAACAGCTGCACACATCTCTTGGAAATCAGTGGCAAAGCAAACCAGAGTGCCTGTAGCTCTGAGCAGGGATCATCAGAAGGGAGCATGCAGCTCTTGGGCTGGAGCTGAGCTGGAGACCTGGTGTGGCAAGCACTGGTGGCCACCATCCACCCTGGGTTTCCTTGTCTGGTTCACTCATGGCTGGGGCCCTGGGCAGAACACTGACAGCCTGGTCTGGCCCCCAGGGAAGGAGAAGGAGCCCCTAGAGAAGCTGTTCCAGGTGGGGCAGCTGCTGGGGACACTAAGGACACCCTCAATGACAAGAATCTCTTCCTCAGCCTGGCCAGCTGATGATGATGGACTGGATTCTGGCACCTTCTTCATAGACACACTCCACACCCAATTTGTGGGTGAGTCCACAGCCAGGGGGATGCTGCCAGATCTGGGCACAGCATAGCCTGGCTGGGCACCAAAGATTTCCCCAATTGCTGGGGCAGATGCAATGAATTCTTCAGTTGGCTGCCAAGCTGCTTTTTGGCTCTGGGCAGCTGCTGAGGGGCTGGATGTGCCATGGCTGGCTGCAGGCTGGGCACAGTCCTGCCCTCCTGCTCTGCTCCCAGAGGCAGCAGTGACAGGGAGGTTTGTGCCCAGCTCTGGGCACGGCCAGCATGGCCTGGGCACGGCGGGAGCTGGGACAAGGGGGACGGGAGCCTTCAGCTGACGGGCGGTTTCTGGTTTCTCTCCTTGCAGCCGGGCTCTGCAGATGCTGAGGCTGCTCTGGGCTCTGCCAGGGCTCTGCTGGGCTCAGCCCTGGGCACGGCTGGGCCCGCTCTGCCCTCACATGGCTCTGACAGCTTTGCATCAGACGAGCCCGTTCTGAGCACAGCACCTGAGCTTTGTGCTTTTGCAGGTGAGGGAGACTCTCCTGCAGGCCAAGACATTGCAGTTAGGGACACACGTCCAGTTGGCAAGAACCCAAACTCTCCACAGTCCCAGCTGAACGCCTGGATCTCCACAAGATGTTTAGTCTGTCCCACTTGTCATTCCTTTTTGGTTAGAATTGTGCAATTGCACTTTCTTCCTCCTCTAGAAGTGCCACGAGTGGGCAAAACCTGGCGAGTGGGCCGTGTTCCTAAGGCAGTGCAGTCTGGAGCTGATGGATGGAGAATTGCCCTTCTGCACTTCCAAACCAAGCAAAAAGCCGTAAGTGGGACTTTGTGTCTTTAAGAAGCCTCTGACAGTTTCAAAGGGAATGTGCAGCTCATTCACAGGCTGAGAAGGAAGGGCATCTTCTAAAAGATTTGGGCGGTGACAGAGTTGAGATTGCCAGTCCTGCCAGGAGCTGGCAGGGCACAAAGCAATTTCTTCTTGCTTCACACCAATTTCACCACAATTTAAAAGAACAGTATTGGAAACAAATCCCAAAATCTTTTTTAAAAAGGTTACAGAGGCCAGTAAGATGCATCAATGCCATTGACTCTCATTTGCAAAGTGAATAACTGAGTTTTCTGTTGCAAAAGATCAGTTACCTCTTAAAGTTACAGAAGATTTTTCACTGCCCACTTGGGTTTTGCTTTTATCTTTCACATTTTATAGAGGTTTTTTTCTTTTCTTTTTCCTTAAAACAGAAAATATGCCATAAAAGAGCAGCGTCCTCTGCTCCTGGTTCCCGTGTTGAGCATCTCCTTCCTGCTGGCTGAGCTGCTCAGGCAGAGCCCGGCAGCTCCTGGCCCTGCAGGGCTGAGGCTTTTCCCCATTGCTGGGCACAGACTGATGGAGCAGCACTGCTGAGCACGGGGACACACAGAGGGACCAGGAGCAGCTGCCTTTGTCCACCTGGAGCTCCAAGGCCCAAACTCTGAGCAGACAGGGCTGGAAGGGACTGACAGGCTCCCTGTTTGCTGTGCTGCCCCACTTGTGCCCGGCCCAGCTCTGTGTGGGGCAGAGGGAGAACAAGGGACAGCTTCCCCTCTGACCCCAGGGCTTTGGACACTGTCAGCACCAGCTGCTCCAGCCACCGTCTCTGCTGGCACTGACAGCAACACCCAAATTGTGGCTGATCCCGAGGGAGCAGCAGCAGGGCCTGGATCTGATCCCTGACTCTGGGGCAGGGCTGGACAAATGACCCCCACAGCAGCAGCAGCAGCAGCAGCAGCACATGGACCTGACTTTCAGCACAGCCCCTGCCACTCTTCCCTCCCGTGTGCAGTGGTGTCACAGCAGCCTGGGCCACCTGGGAGCCCCCAGGGCCAGCAGGGACTGGAGATGGCAGCCCTGGGCTCCTGGAGGTTGTGCAGGGAACAGAGGTGAGGACTCGCTCTCCATGTGGAGCTTCCAGATGGAAAAGGCTGCTGTGAGCAGGCAGCTCCAAGGGCACAGAAAGGAAGGACTGGAGCCCTTGATCTGTGCCAGTTCCACAATCCTGGGCAGCAGCCACCGAGCACAGGGGGAACAGAGGACACAGCAAGAGGGACAAAACCAGTCAAGGTCAGAGAGACTGGGAAGAGCCAGAGCTGGGAGCAGGAACAGCTGCTCCATTGCACCCTTGGAGAAAGCTCTTGGCTGGTTCAAAGTGCTGAAAGGTGTGAAGGGCAGGGAGGAGAGCACACCAAACAATGCTCCTGTTTCCACAGCCTCCCCTCTCAGTGTCCCAGAAGGAATTGGATGAACTGTGTTCTTCTCTCTGAGTCATCTCGTTCAGCATGAGCAGCTCAGCACCAGGAGCTAAAGGAGCTGAAGCCTTAGGCCACAAGAGCTGACCAAGAGGGAACTTTTGACCAAAGTAATGCTGCCAACATGGACCTAGCTGAATGCAGCAGATGGAATCCTTTCTGTAGAGAAAGACCTCTGAGCTCATCCAGTCCAGCCATTCACCCAGCAGTGTCAAGTTCAGCACTAAACCCAGTCCTGAAGTGCCAAGGCCTGAGTGAGGCCTGAACAACAGGCCCTGAGCCAAAGGTGACCTCTCGATGGACCTTCCAACCAAAGGTTATCTTTGTATCCACTCATTCCTGAAATATGCAGGATCATTAGCATTGTGATAGATGTATCCACTCCTTAGCAAAACATGGATTGACCTTTTTGCATTTAAAACCGGACAAGGCCACGAAATCTGACATCTGGCCTTGTTTGGGGCTGTATGGTCAAAGTCAGCTCCCTTGGGTCCTCCTTGAGCCCTGGCCAGGCTTTGGGAGGGACCCAAGAGGAGAATGAAAGCAGCTGTTCCCTCACTAGAAGTGCTGTCAGTTTGTTTATTCAGCACTATCAAAGCATCCAAAAATTGCATCTCAGAAAAGGAAAAGAACTTGTGGGTTTGGGAAGACAAGGATGGATTTTGTTGACAGCACATTGGAAACAGCACCAACAGAAGGAAGAATCGGTTTTGGAACACTCCCACATGGAGTGACAGAGGAGGGTTTAAATCTTGAGCTCGGGTTCATTTGTTCAAGTGAAATAGAATATTATTATTCATAATAATGGTTATATAAAAATATAACATGATCTTTTTTTTTAGATATCATTAAAAATTGATAATGTGAAATAATGCTGACAATGCTAATATGTCAGCTTTGGCTGCTCACTGTGACACTAAATACCCTACAGAAAAGGACTAGCCAAGACCCAAACATCAGTGGTAAACTTTGCAAATTGTATACAAGGAATAAAGGAGGAAGGGATGAAATTGGCTATTTTTGTGGGGTTTGCTGGTACTGTGATGTGGAATGCTTTGTGTGTTCCTGTGAAAAATGCAGTGAATAAGACATAAGGGTTTTTCATATACCAGATTATCCACAAGCTGCAGGATTGGTTGAACAGATGAAGGGATTGTTAAAAGAGTAGTTGAAGATATGAGGAGATTGGGAACCTGTCCCAGTGGAGAACCCATCTCCCAGATGTGCTCCATGCCCTTAACAGTGGGCCCACTGGGAAATGGAAACCTCCTGGCTGTGCATGGCTGCACGCAATTTGCAAATACAGCCAAGGACAGTGACACTGTGACTGCCTGGGAAATTATTCCGGGTGTGATGGCCCCTGACAGGGCCACCCCAGAGGCTGCAGGGCTGGGCCTTCATGCACTGGAATTAATTAGGATAAATCAGAAGCAAATGAGACTTAACAATACAGGAACAGGAATTCAGATTCCTCCAGGACACTTTGGTTTGATAACTGCTTGCTGGAGCTTGGCCTTACAAAGTGTTCATGTCATGGAAGGAAGAACTGATGCAGATGATCTAGGAGAAATTTAAGTAATTCGGTTAAGTAATTATTAAGATTATTCAACCCCATGGCGGGGTGGCACAGTTACTGATACTGCAGTTTTAACAACAATTGTGAAAGAAGGAGATCCACCTCAAATCCACCTGTTTGTAGAGACAGAGGGTTTGGATGCAGCAGTCCTAATAATGGAGCCAGAGTGTGGGTGCAGAGGCCAAATGGCCCTCCCAGGCCAGCTGAAGGAACAGCTCTGGGGAAAGACAACACTGTTTGACTCCTGAAACCTGGGCAGAAGCAATGGGAATGTGTCCCTGCACACAAGTGCTCTGTGCCAGAACAAGTGGATGTTATGGGATATTGTTTTACAGATCCTGCCAGACCAAATCTCCCTGTTTGCCCCAACGCCCCCTTTGGAAAATGCTCTGATCCACGGGGCTCCATGTGAAGGCTGATGTGACACTGAGGGACCTCCACACAAATTCCATCCAGGAGCCCGGGGGCCCCTCAGGAGCTGGGACCTGGCGTCTCTCCAGCCCGAGGGGAAAGGACCCCACCAAGCCTTGTCAGCCACAGGCAGTGCAGTAAAGCTGGACAGCAAAGGACCTTGGGGACATTAGTGTGGAATTAAAAAGGCATCAGCTCCATGGACAACAGAATTATTGTTCTTAACCCGAATGAGATTGAGGAAAAAGAATGAATAACCTTGTCACTAAAGTACTGTCTTGTTCAAGTTGTGTCTTGAGAGTCAGCCAGAATCTTTGCTTGCCAGAAACACCTCTAGAGTTTCTCCAAGGGATGAGTCATGAAATTCTTATTAAAATTTAAAGATCAAAGTAACCAAAATACTCAGTGTAACTAACTGCTGGAAATGTTGTGATGCTGTTAAAATATCCAATAGCACATCCTCTGAGTTCCAACAAACACAAATTGGGGCTCTACAGAGCAACATGGCCTTGGATTATCTGCTTGCTGGCCAGGGAGGAACCTATGCTTTTCTAGGACAGGAATGTTGCAGGAGTGTCTATCAGTGCTGGGTTTGAAGTCCAACAATCTGGAATCACCTCGATAGAAAGAGCAGCAGAAGAGTGGCAGAAAGAAGAAAATTCTTCATGGTGGGATTGGCTTCCAAATTGGAGGCTGCTGTGAAATGAATTTGCGGCAGTCACTGTAATCATTGCAGCATGAGCACTTGGTGTATTATGATTCCATGCTAGAGCTGTTGTGACACTTTGTGCTGAGAAATGGAGTACTGAGACTTTTCTACCAAGAGACACAGTCTCAAGAAAAAGTGGGATTTGACAAAGAACCTAGAAAATAGCAACTAATTAGGCACGTTTTAAAAGGAATGCGAATTGTAGCTGTGAGTAATGAATTTGAACAACACTTAATTGAAGAACACGAGGTGATGCCTTTATGCCTAATGTCTAAATCTAAGGTTCTGTATTATGGAAAGAATTGTTATGAAGGTTGTAGTTCATCTCTAAGTCAAAGCATGATTGAAGTACTGAGGCCTGAACACCCGGCACTGGGTGAGGCGTCAACAACAGCCCTGAGCTAAAGCTGTCCTCTAGAGGAACCTTCCAACCAAATGTTATATTTGTATCTGCTCATTAATGAAGCTTTGTTAGAAATATGATCTCTGTATATGTGCATTGGTGAAACACGGATTTATCTTTCTGTATTTAGAAACCGGACAGGGTCACATCTGGCCACATTTATTTGGGCGTGTATGGTCAAAGTCACCTCCCTTGGTTCCTCCGTGAGCCCTGGCCAGGCTTTGGGAGAAACCAAATTGAGAATGAAACCAGGTGTTCCCACACTAGAAGTGATGTCAGTTTGTTTGTTTAACAGTGTAAAAGCTGGGCCCTCTCACAGCCAGGTTGGAGCCTCGTTGCCTGCAAAGGTGGGCGTACCTGCAGGAACTCCCAGTGTCTGGGAGGGGCTCTCCAGTCCTTGGCTGTGACAGCTTCCCCCAGCTGATGTGCACATCTGGGTGCTGCTAAAGTCGGGGGTAACTGGTGCTGTCTGTTTCTTCATCACTACAGGCAATCTTTGGTAGTGATGATTGGGTGCATTGCTGATCTTCTCCTTTTGTAATTATTTTCTAATGGTTATGTGCTTTGCTGAGCTTCTCCTTTTGTAATTCTTTGCACTTTTGCATTATATAAATTCCTCTGTTCCTGAAGTTGGTGTCTGTGTCTTTGATGCTGACCCTGCCTACCAGCAAAGCAGGTGCTGTGGGCCCCATAGAACCAAAGATGCCTTGTGACACTGCAAGGCCTGTTGTGACCAGGGGACCATTGTGACACTGTGGGGCTCCACGGAACCATGGGGACCATTCTGACACTGCAGGGATTTATATTACCAAGAGTCCCTTGTTTTTCTCTCCCTGCCCCTGCCCCAGCCCAGCAGTGCAGTTGACCCAGTCATGGTAACCTCCTGCAGGAGGAACTGGAGGCACTGCAGGTCAGGGACAGCCACTCTGTGTCTGGAATGCTCAGGAGAGCCTCTGCTCGGGCAGCTGCTGCAGCCCCAGGGCCAGCCCTGCTGCCCAGCACAGCAGCAGAGAGTTGCCCCAAGACTCCTCAGGCAGCTGCTGCTGCCCCAGGGACAGGGCAGCCTCTTGCCAGGGCTCCTCTGCACTCCCACGGGCTCCTGCTCTGCTCCTGGCACATGCCAGCTGCCCACAGAGCCTTTGCCAGGGGAACACGTCTGTGCTGGCCTGAGCAGCCATTGCTGCAGCCCCTGCCCTGCTCCCCACAGCCCCGAGCTGGGGCTGCTGCTCTGCAGAGCACGGGGGCTGCGCTGCCCGGGGCCCTGGGCTGCCTCTGCTGGGCTCTGCTGCTCAGCCTGGGACACAGAGGCAGCTGATGGTGCTCCCTGCACTCACCCCCTCCCACACAGGCTCTGCTGGGGCCATGCAGGGGCTCAGAGCTGCCTGCCTTGTTCCAGGGCTGCCCCCAAGAGACCAAGGGGAGCCAGACCTGTCTGTCCTGGCAGCTTTCACCTGGGAGGAATCCTTGGAGGTGCGGAGTTTTGGAGGTGGAATTCCAATTTTGGCCATGGGCACCTGGCTGAGATGGATGTATTTTTCCCATAGAAAAACAAAGTGTGAAGTCCAAGAGTTTTGGAACAAGATGAGAAGTGGCCATCCATGGGCCAAGCCAGACCTGTCTCTCCTGGCACCTTTCATCTAGGGGCTATCCATGGACATAGGACACTTTGGAGGTGGAATCTCAATACTGGCCATGGGCATCTGGCCAGGAAGAAGGAAATTATTATTACTATTATTTTCTTTTCATTAGGAAAGCACAGAGCTTCAGTGTTTCAAAGGCAGATGAGAGCTGGCCCTGAGGAAGCCAAGGCCAGCCAGACTTGTCAGTCATGGCAGATTTTGTCTGGGAGCAGTCCTTGGATATCGGGAATTCTGGAGGGAGATTCCCAATTTTGGCCATGGGCACCTGGTCAAGATGGATGTTTTTTTCCCATAAGAAAGAAAAGCACACGGTCCCAGTGTTTCAAAAGCAGATGAGAGGTGGCCCTTGGGTGGCCAAGCCAGGCAGATCAGTTAGTTAGTCCTGTTAGTCCTGGCAGATTTCATCTGGGAACAATCTTTGTATATTGGGAAATTTGAAGGGGACATCCCAATTTTGGCCATGGACGGCTAGAGGAGAAGGACACTTCTCTCCCATAGGAAGGAAAGCCCAGAGCCCCAGTGCTTCAGGGGCAGGTGAGAGGCAGCCCTCGACATGCCAGAAATCACCGGGAGGCCCATCCAGCCAGAACTCTTCCATGTTCCCTTCGTTTCATGGGACCCCACAGTGTCACCATGTTCCCTTGGTTCCATGAGGCCCTGCAGTGTCACAATGTTCCCCTTGCTTCTGCAGTGTCACAATGGCCCTGTGCTTCCATGAGGCCTCACAATGTCACAATGTTTTCATGGATCCACACAGCCCTGATGTGTCACAATGGCCCCTTGGTTCCATCAGACACCACGGTGTCACCATGGTGTCCACATTGTCACAACTGACCCATGGTTCCATGAGGTTCCACAGTGTCACCATGGTCGCAGGCTGGATGAGATCGATGTCCCAGGCACCTTGGGATGCTCGGAATGCCCGTGTGGGGCCAGGGCCGGGTCAGGCCTTGGTTTGTGGTGGGACAGAGCCCCGCCCCCAGCCATGGCCTGGCACAGCTGCCAATCACACAGCAGGGGCAATGCTAACCCAACTCTGATTGGCTGAGCTGTCAATCAATCACACAGCAGGGGCAATGCTGACCCAGCTCTGATTGGCCGAGCTGTCAATCAATCACACAATAGCAGCTGGTGCCTGCCCTGACTCTGATTGAGCAAACAAATGGAAGTCCCTCCCAAGGGGTGGGGCCCATAAAGGCCCAGGGGGTTAAAAGCCGGAGCACGAGGTCAGCCCATGGTGTGGATCCTGCCTTCTGCTGGGGTTCTCCTGTGAGCCACGCTGGAAACTGAGCTGTTGGTACCTATATGTGTATCTCTCCATCCATCTTCTGTTGTTCTCTATTTCTTCTTCTCCTAATCCAACTTACCTGAAATACTTTTGGCTAACTTAATATCTTCAGTGTTCAAGGTTTTTCAGTTCAACGGTCTAAGTCAAGGAAGTTAACGCTATGATATGAGTCTTATGTTGGATGTTGTATGAACTGTTTTGTCCGTGTTCCTTGTCTATATTTTGCCAGTAAAATTTTGTGTCATTTTGACCTCTTAACTCAATTGGTTAGAGCATGGTGCCGGTATCACTGAGGCTGTGGGTTCAATCCCTGTGTGGGCCATTCACTTAGGAGTTGGACTGGATGATCCTTGTGGGTCCCTTCCTATCAAGAATATTCTTTGCATCTGGCCATGTTGAGAATACCTGGCTGGGGTTTCTCCTGTGCACCAAACTTGACTAAAGGAACTCTCGGTTACCCCCAGCATTTCAGTGTTCTGGGGTGTTCCAGCCCTGCAGGCTCACCGTGGCCTCTTGTTTCCATCAGGCCCTGCTGTGTCACACTGGCCCTTGGTTCCATGAGCATCTGGAGTGTCACACAGCTTGATGACATTTGTCCTTGCTGTCCCTGCCATCCCACTGCCCCAGCAACAGCCCCGAGCCACCCGTGAGGGACAGGCCCTGCTGGGCCAGGCCTGGGCTCAGGCCTTGGCCTTTCTGCTTCCTCCAGCCAGCCCAGGCCTTGCTCAGCATTGCAGTTCCCTGCTCACAGCCTCGGGCTCCTGCAATCCTGCCCTCAAGGATCTGCTCTCACCACTCCCTGGGGAGCCTTTGGCACTCCCTGGCCTCAGTGGGGCCAGTGATGCTCCAAGGGACTTGGAGTTTTGCTTCTGCCTCCTTGAGCAGCTTCTTCAACCTTCTCTCAGTGCCTGAGGGTCCTGGACTCAGCCCCAAATCCACTGTGGGGATCATTAAAATACAGAAAGCCTTCAGGAGCTCTTTGTCTTACTTCAGGCCTTGTGCAGCTGATTGGGGTCAGTTTGGAGTTCTGTTAAGGAGGAAGATTTCAAAGTGAGCCTCATCAGTTTTTTTCTTTAATCAAGTGAGTATTTTGTTTTAAATTACAGTTCAGAGAAGAGTTGATAGAAGCATTTCCCAAGTGGTCTTGATGCTGAATGTTTCCTTAGGAGGTCTGGGCATGCAGAAGAATGAGCCCTTTGCAGGCTGACCCTGTTTGGACAACCTGCTCCTCACCCCCAGCCTCACCATGTCTGACATCGCCCACCTGGGACTGACATCCCTGTGCCCTGCAGCAGAACCTTGTCCCCTGAGCTCTGCAGCTGGCTGTCCCAGCCCATTGCACCATGTCCCACCTGCTCTCCTCAGGGCTCTGCCTGCACACAGGCCCAGGAGAAATTTTCCTGTTTGTGAGGAAAGAATGGAAAAACCTGAGCAGGTTTCCTGAACAACAAACCCCACTGAGGAACCACATGCTCAGTCCAGGCTGTCTGGAATGATGTCACCTTCCTACGAGGGACAGTGTGACCAGCAATGATCTCTGTAAGCAGAATTCTGAGTCTTTCAGCTGAATTCTCTGTCCCTGTCCTTTCCCTGGGTCTTTGTTGTAGATGGAAGCTGCTGGTGCCACCCTCACCTTTAATCTCACTTTTGAATGCAGACAGATGTTCCCAGGTGTGTTAAGCAGGATTTGCTCAATATTTATACAAAACCTTTGTGTTCTGTAGGAGTGAAGGGGCCATTTTGACACTGAGGGGGTGACATGGAAGCAAGGAGTCAGTTGTGACACTGGGGTCCCATGGAACCAGGGGCCATTTTTGCTCTGCAGAACCAACACAGCTGCTGGACCTTTCCTGATTTCAGAAATCAGGACTTGACACTGAAATTGTAGAGAGTGTTTCACTGCCAGCTGGGACACCTGGGGGGATATTTCCTCCAAACCACGTGTACCTGGTCAGGACAGGTTCCAGGTATAAATACACATTGATCCACAACCCCACACCTCCCTGCCCACCCATCTCCACCTTCTCCTGCTTTTATTAAAATTAGCTGTCACACCTCCTGGTGGTTGTGTTTGGTGGTTTTTGGGATGAAGGCTGTATGTCTTCCTCAGTAATCGCTGTTTGAGCTCTGCTTTTGGGCAGGTGCAGTGGAGGTTTGGCTCTCCCTCAGGTCAGCTTGTCCCACTCAAAACCACCTGTCTGATCCTGGCTGGTTTCTGGAGCCACAGGTTTCTGTTTTGTTGGGTTTGTACAATAGCCAGGTCTTGCTTTGCTGAGTTTTTGCAATCTATCTTAATGGTTTTTTCCTGGTAAATATGTTCATATGTGGTTCATTACATACCATTTCTGCTATGTGTTCTAAGTCTCATCCACTTGCTTAAGCATATTATATGCTTTTAAAATTCTGAATTTTCAAAACCATAGATGTTCCCCATCTCATTTCCCCCCCTTTTCTTCTAAATGATGCAAATTCTTTTGCTTTCTAAGCTATCTATCATACTCTCTATGACTGTCTTTACCCAGTTGATTCGATAACAGGATAAGCATTGTAGCCATTCTTTGTGACTGTTTCAAATTCCAGAAAATCATAACCAAGAACAAAACTTATACTCATCAGAACTAACAAAACTACTATCAGATGACACAATCAGTGTAGAAACCCTGCTGCAGTAGGAGACCACCCAAAAAATACATCCCACCAGTGGTGAGATGTGTCTCCCTCCAACCTTCTATGGTCTCCTTATAGTCTGTCTCATGGTGTATTGTGATCAAGATCTTCTTTCCCATACTTCTCATTTCTTTAAGAGTTTCCCGAAATGTGTGTTTTAGTAGCTCTATGACTAGAGTGAGATTCATTCTTCTGGGCACGGACAATACATCCTGCACAGTTGTCATGTTTGCCTTTATATACTGATGTGATACAACAGGTGCCCAATAGGAGAAATTGCACCCCTCAATTTTGACCAAGTTACAAATGCACAAATCAGATTGTGTTTCCTTTATAATGAGCTCGTCCACTCTTATGGTGGGGCATGCTGTTCTGAGGCATACACAACCCTGATCTATATATACCAGCAAGGTTGTCTGGTTGACTGAATGGATTCTGAAGAGACAGATGCTTTGTTGTGTATCCAGGCAGATATCTCGGTCATGGTTGACATTTCCTTCACATACAAACCTCAGTTGTTTTCTTGTGGCACATAGCTCTATGTTAATAATCTGCCACTTCCCTTTAACCTCTTGTGCCGGGGTTCTATGTTCAGATAGATGTAGCACAGTTCCCTCATGGTTTAATTCTAATAGCCTTGGTTTCACATCCCTTTATTTTAAGCCTGAATTGAGAACACTTAGTGAAGCATGTGTCACAACATTCAGTACCAATGTGAATGGGTTTTAGAAGTCCCTGATGGAATCCGTCCTGAACAAATGCAAATTTGCATCCCCAGACATCTTTCCCTGGCCAGACAGTTGTGTTTGATATTTGTAACACCTGCCACAGAGACTTAGGAGAGTCAAAGTCAGAAGCTTTCCCCTGACACATAGAAATGCCAGTCCCATTGTATATAGGAGGTCTTGCACACATGTCTGCCATAGCCATGGCTATGATCATCAGAGCCACAGCTTTCCAGGCTGCACCTGCTTGATTCTCCATGGTGACTGTGAAGACTTTTTGATTCCAGTGTGATGTATCTATGCTGCTTGTTCTCTGATCTTGATGGCAGTGAAGGAGCTGAGGAGCACCTGGTATGGTCCTTCCTACTGTGGTTCCAAAGTCTTTTCTGTGAGAGACTTCACATGCACACAATCTCCAGGTTGTACATTATGTACTGGTCCATTCAATCCCCTACACCAGCTTCTTTATACATGTTTCCTGATATTCCTGACTTGTTCCCCTAGGGCCACCATGTATTCTGTGATAGTTTCTTCCCCTCTTTGTGCTGATGTTCCCTTCTGTATTGCATAAGGTCGCCCATACAGGATCTCAAAAGGACTCAGCATTTCCTTTGCCCTTGGTTTAGTTCGTGTGTGTAAAAGGGCTAAAGGAAGGGATTGAGGCCAAGGCAGATTGACCTCCTGTCCTAATTTAACAATTTGCTGTTTTATTAAATGATTCATCTTCTGCCCTTGTCCACTTGACTGGGGATGATATGGGGTATGTAATTGCCAATCTATACCTAAAATATTACTAACCTGATGTACCACCTTTGCAATAAAATGGAGCCCTCTATCTGAAGAAATGGCAGATGGAACCCCATATCGTGATACTATCTCTTTTACTAATGCCTTGACCACTTTTCTGGCCTTAGCAGTTGTAGCAGGGAAAGCCTTAGGCCATCCTGAAAATGTATCAGTTAATACCAGTAAATAACAAAACTCCCTTTTCTTGGGAGTTCTGTGAAGTCTATTTGCCATAATTGGTCAGGTACATTTCCCTTCTCAATTTCACCCATTTCTGGCTTTGTTTTTAGGATTAGTCTGGAGGCAGAGATCACATTGTTGAGTTACCTGCTTCACTGTAGTGTATCAATTTCTAGCCATGCTGTTGTGATTTAAGTGTTCATACAGTCTGTGGTCCCCAGTGTCTTTTCCTATGCTCCTCCCTTATTACAAACCATATTAGATGGCCAGGTATGATTACCCTTCCTTCTGGGGTAGGGGCCCACCCCTCTTTACTGTATGTCTCATCCAAATTTGGAATTAGCTTCAGATCCTCTTTGTCATAATTTGGTTTACCCTCAAGGGAGATTTTTCTGTCTGGGATTAGAGCTCCTTCCAATTGTACCTCTCTTTCTGCTGCTTCTTTTGCCTCCCTGTCTGCCAGCTCATTTCCTTTTTCTGATTCCAAGTATGCCTTTTGATGTGCTCTGATGTGCATAATTGCTATTTTCTTTGGGAGCTGTACTGCCTCCAACAATTTCAGAATTTCTTCTGCATGTTCAGTGTTTTTCTTTTGAGAGTTCAGTAGCTCCCTTTCCTTTCAGATTGCTCCATAAGCATGCACAGCCCCAAAAGTGTTCTTTGGATCCATGTCTATGTTCACATTCTCACATTGGGTCAATCCCAAGGCTCGGGTCAAGGCGATTTCCACATTTTGTGCAGAGGTATTGACAGGCAATGGTTCTGACTCTGTTACCTCATGGCTGATGGAGATGCCATATCCTGCATGCCTTTTGCCATTCAGGACATTGCTGCTTCTGTCCATGAACCAGTCCTCTGCATCTTCCACAGGAACATCCTTCAAATCCAGGCAGCTTGAGGATGTTGCTTCAATGGTTTCCAAGCAGTCATGGTGTACTGGTTCTCCTGTGTTTCCACTGAGGAAAGAAGCTGGATTGACAATGTTAGTGATCACAATCTCCACAGCATCCTGTTCTACCAGTATGGATTGGTATTTCAGGAACCTCTGTGCAGAAAGCCACTCCCTGCCCTTCATTTCTAATACTGCAGACACTGTATGTGAAACCAACACAGTCATTTTTTGTCCCAAAGTGAATTTTCAGGCTTCCTGGATATTTATCACTACTGCTGCTACCACATTCAGGCATCCTGGCTATCCTTTTGTGGTCACATCCAATTGCTTGGAGATGTAGGTGACTGCTCTGTGATATCTAAATCTAAATCTTGTGCCAATACTCCCAGGGCGATTCCCTGTTTCTCATGAGAAAACAAAAAGAAAGGCTTACCCAGTTCAGGGAGTCCCAGAGCTGGAGCTGACATCAGGGCCTTTTGCAATTGTTCCAAGGCTCGTGTGGCCTGTTTGTCCCATTGCAGATGCTTCTGTTCAGAGTTGATCAGTGCATACAGGGGTTGAACAAGCAACTCGTAATTATAGATCCAAAGGCGACACCCCTCAGTCATTCTGAGGAAAGTTCTCAATTCTTTTCCAGTCTGTGGTTTTGGTATTTGGCACAGAGCCTCTTTTCAGGCTTGCCCCACAATTCTTTGCCCCACATTAATTTCATACCCCAAGTAAGTGACTTCCTGCTGCATTACCTGGGCTTCCTTCTTAGACACTCGGTGCCCTTGGAGCCCCAAAGAGTTTTAGAGACTCACTGTCCAAGGCATGCAAGTGTCTTCTGTCTCAGTGGTGATCAGGATGTCATCTCTGTATTGTAGCAGTCTCCCCTTCCCGGGTGGGGTTTCCCAAGACTCGAGATCCTTGGCGAGTTGGTTGCCAAATATGGTGGGGAAATTCTTGAATCCTTGAGGCAGTACAGTCCAAGTGAGCTGGGTCCTTTGTCCACTTTTCCATTCGAAGGCAAATATCTTTTGGCTGGCTTCATAGAGAGGGAGGCAAAAGGAAGCATCTTTCAAATCTAAACCAGTAAACCAGGTTAGTTAAGGTGTCAGTACTGTTAACAAAGTGTATGGGTTTGCTACTACAGGACATAAATCCTCTGCTATTCTATTGACTGCTCTTAAATCCTGGACTACTCTGTACTTTCCATCAGGTTTGTGAACTGGTAATATGGGAGTGTTCAAATCAGATTCACATTCCCTTAACAGACCCCATTGCAAGAATTTTTCTATTACCAGCTGGATTCCTTCCCTACCCTCTCCTTTTAAGGGATATTGTTTTATCCTTACTGGTCATTGTCCCTCTTTAAGCTTTACCTCTACTGGTGATGCATTCTTAGCTCTTCCTGGCTTCTCAGTGGCCCACCCACCAGGGTACACCTGGCTGATGATACCTTCACCGATTTGTCCTTCTATGGGAATCTCATTATTTGAATATATTCTTGAGTATCCACCTCCAGAGTAACCTCCCCTTTTTCAAATCTGATTGTTGCATTCAATTGTTCAAGCAAATCTCTTCCAAGAAGTGCATGTGGTGAATTAGGCATGTGTAAGAATTTATGCAAGCCTACTAGTAGTTTTCCTGATTTACATTTTAATGGTCCACAAAAATAAACCTTTTCATCTTGGCCAGTGGCTCCCTTAACCATAATATAATCTTCTCCCACCTGAGTTAAAGCTGTGTTTAAAATCGAACACATTGCCCCTGTATCAATTAAAAATTTTATTTGCTTTTGACCTTTTCTTTCCCCTGGCTTCGTTATAACCAAGGGATCAGCTAGGGAAGATCCTCCTGGTTCCTGTCAGTCTTCATTTATATTTGTCACTACCAGTGCCCCTTTGTTTCCCTTTCCTCAGCGTTCTGGGCATTCATTTTTTCAGTGGCCCAATTGCTCACATAGAGCACATTCCTTTCTTCCTAGGTGCAGAGGAGGAAGCCCCCTTTTAAAGTTTTCATCTTCCTTTTTAACTACTGCCATCACCCTTCCTTCTTTCCCCTTATTCCCTTCTCGATTGCTAAACACCCTCCAGCCTTCATCCAATAATATTTCTAAGTTTCTTCCTTCTGTGGGTCTGAATTTCTGAAGATTACATCTTCTATCACCCGTTGATTGACCTAAAAATAATGACACTAACTGCTGTATCCCGATATCTGATCTGGGTCCAAAGGTGTGCTACGACGCATTGTGTCTCAGCCTGTCTGAGAACTCAGGTGGTGACTCAAAGGGACCTTGTTTAATAGCATATAAAGCTGAGCAGTTCATAGATTTGGGGATGGCTTTCTCTATTCCCTTTGCAATCCACTCCTGATATTCTTGTACCTTCTGTCTTCCTGCCATTCTATTCACATCCCACTTTGGGTCCTGGGGGGGAAAGAATTCCTTTACATCCTCTCCCATGTCTTACAGTGCTCCTGGGCCAAATCCCAGGGTACCTTTGGGATCAGCTGTTTCTCTGGTTCTGTCATTGCATGGAACAGTAACTGTATAGCATTCCAAACCGGGTTATGTGATTTCACTATTAACCAAAAGTGTTCAGCTCTACTTAGAGGGTCCTTTCTGTAATCCTTTACATTCCTTTTCCAAATTTCCAAATCATTGGTATTGAAGGGAACCTTTAGTAGCATCATTGTTCCATCTGCTCCAACTTCTTTTCTAAGAGGTGCCTGCAAAGGTGCTGGTTTTTCCCAAGATTTGCCCTTGTATGGGAGGATGCTGGACTTCCCAGGGGTATTGGAGTTTGATCTGGTGCCCTTCCTGGGCTCCCATCCAACTCTAGTGATGGAGGAGGGGAGATCATCCAGATCAGAGTCTTCTTCCTTATATACCTTGTCATTTTTAGTGCACTTCTGACCAAGACTACAGGCTGAGCAGCATCATTTTAATATATGTGAGACCCTTCTGTTTTCTCTTTCCATTGCTAGGATCAGTGGGTCTTGTGGAGGGTTAATACCACAATCCCTTTGCCATTCTGGGTGGTTCTGTGAGGTGAAAAACATCTGCATATGGTGCCTCATCCCATTTTCCTTCCCACCTTAAAAACAACATTAACTTCAACATGGTGTTACAGTCCCATGTTCCATTTAATGGCCACTTTGCCCCATCTTCTGATTTCTAGAGAGGCCACCATTGATTAGAGTATTGGATGAAAACCCTTTTGCTCTCCGTTTCTCCTGTCCCCACAACTTCCTTCCAGTGGCTTAGTATACATCCTAAAGGGCTCCTCCTAGGCACCTCTTTATTTTGCTGGGTCCCCATGATTTCTCTCCTTATTTCTCTTATCTCCTCTCCCAAACCTCTGATGGCAATATTCTTTCACTTCCTCCCAGTGGTCATCGAAAACGAGCCAATCCTTGGGAACTGAAAGACTCTTTGCACAGATCAAATTCACAGTCTCACACTCAACCTGTATTAATTCCTGAATTTGATGCCACGGGTCCGGGGTACACCTGGGGCATGTAGGCGTCCACCTCCTAGATCTGCAGTGCCACTTCCTTTTGCACCAATGTCACTGTAGGAGGTCCCAGGCTGGATGCCACCTTGGTGTCCAAATTGCTGGTCCACACGCAAAGCAAGGAATTGGTCTAACCCTTCTAGGTTCCATTTCGATTAGAGGTTGCTCCCAATCAAACCCCAGATAGATACCTATGGAATCTGAGAATATTCTTCCCAAGTGTACCTGCTCTACTCCCCCGTCCTCCCGTACCAACCGTACAAGTTTCCCTTGATCCCTCAAGAAATCCGGGGGCTCAATCTGGAGCCACCTAGAAAGGGCTTCCTCCTTGCTTGGTCGAGCGCTCCGCACTCACTCCCAGCTTCCACCACCTTTTTAACTCTGACAGTTTCCAAAAAAAATCACTGACCTGTCGTTGACAGTTACAGACACAAGAGGGCAGCATTACATCAGAAACAATAGAATCTCACGCCTCAGCAAAGAACAGAAATCTTAACTTGTTGCAATGACAGTTAATAACACAAGAGGGCAGTGTCACACCAGATATTGCACAGGTCCACTACAGAAAACAGAGAAGACATTCCCCAAAATCCAAAATCTCCACCACCAAAATGAGAGTGATGCAAACACAAAACACCAACCACCATATAAAATACTTCCTTCCACCACCCTACAACAAACAACAAGCACAATTTACACAGAATATTTATGGCAGTTATGGTTATAGCAGTGAGTTATGCTGTTAATAATACTGAGAACACCCTGGTTCATTCAAGTTACCCCCAAACTTGCTCGTGGCCACTCCAAGTGGTCAACAGAAACCCCTTTGCCAGCTTCCAAATACCTTCCCCAAACCTGTCAGCTCTGTGTGTCAGATGTCTCTGACACACTGTTAGCCATGTGCAGGCATCCCTCGTGTCTTACAGGCTCACCTTACCTTGGGCCTCCCACAAAACATTTTAGTAAAACGTTCCTCTAGGCCATATAAGAGTTGGGTTGCTCGTCCCTGCAGAGAGTGACCGGGGAGCAGAGGTCAGCTCCAGAAAAAGTCCGGGGTGCACTGGGATGTCAACGTCCCCTGTGCTCCAGCAGACAGACGAAGACCTTCTGGCTGGCTCAACAACTGATTTCGAGAATCAGCACTTGACACTGCAGTTGTAGAGAGTGTTTCATTGGCAGCACATGGGGGACACATGGGGGGATATTTCCTCCAAACCACGTGTACCTGGTCAAGACAGGTTCCAGGTATAAATACACATTGATCCCACAAGCACACACCTCCCTGCCCACCCATCTCCACCTTCTCCTGCTTTGTACTAAAATTAGCTGCCAAACCTCCTGGTGGTTGTGTTTGGTGGTTTTTGGGATGAAGGCTGTATGTCTTCCTCAGTAATCGCTGTTTGACCTCTGCTTCTGGGCAGGTGCAGTGGAGGTTTGGCTCTCCCTCAGGTCAGCTTGTCCCACTCAAAACCACCCGTCTGGTCTTGGCTGGTTTCTGGAGCCACAGGTTTCTGCTTTGTTGGATTTGTACAATAGCTAGGTCATGCTTTGATGAGTTTTTGCAATATATGTTATCTTAAAGTTTTTTCCTGGCAAATAACTTCCTATATGGTTTGTTACATACCTTTTCTGCCATGTGTTCAATTTCCCCTCTACCTGCTAAGCATATCATAGACTCCTAAGGTTCTGAATTTTCAAAACCATTTATGTTCCCCATCTCACTAGATCACACTGGGAGCCTCTAGACCACACTGGGATCAGGTTTGGGCGCATCAGCCCTTACTGGTTTATACTGGGAGCTGCTGCCACAGGCCTCAGGGGCTCAGGAGTGGCTCCCAGTGCTTACTGGTTTATACTGGTGCCATCTCAGTCTATGCCTAGGAACACCAGTGGGTGCTGGCGGGCAGGCAGGACCCTGAGGCCAAGCTATCCTTTGCTGGGGCACTGCTGAGCTGCGACTTCTCCAACTTCTCAGCCTGGCACCACTGTCTGCAGCTGCCAGGGACTCCAGAAAGTGCGAGGCTGGAGCACTGCCCCACGAAAGGCTGAAGAAATGTGAGCAATTCCCCACTAAAATTCCCACAATTTCACAGGATCCCCAAAATTTTCCAGCCCCTCCCTCACCTAAAGTGGGAGGTGATGCGTTCTGTTGGGTTGAATGAGTAGAACTGGTGTCTCTAAATCCCCTTTGACTTTAATGGGTACACCTGAACTCTAGTACACTTGAGTATTCAGATATTGGGGTGTCCCTCACGGCCCCCTAGAGATTTTGGGGTGCCCCCTTTGCCCCTCCCCAGAGCTAGAGCTGGTGCAGAACACTGTCTTCAGCAACCCCACGGATCAAAGAACCTGGGTGTACCTGCTCTGCATCCTCTCCTGAGGTAACTCAGGGCTCCCTCCCACCCTTGAGGCCCTCACCTGGAGTTTTGGGGTACCCCTGAATGTTGAGGTGCCCCCGAACAGCCTCTCGGCTGCCAAGGGTCATCTGTGTCCACATTGACTGGGAGGACAGTGGCCATCATCTTCTCCTGACCCATCAAGGTGCGCCGGGACACCTGGGTGCCCCAAAATAACCTGGAGATCCCCCAGAATTATCTGGGTACACCTATGTACTCTGTCAAATCACCTGCAACTGCCCAAAAATCACCTGGGTACACCTGGGAGGTATCCCCAAAAATCACCTCAGTGAACTTCAGTACCCCTGAAAATCACCTGGATTACCCTAATAATCACCTGGATACACCTCGGTACCCCTTGAACAACTAAATCAACCAAATCCCCTGAGGGCCCCCAAAACTGGTGTCCCAAAATCCTCATTGCTTTGACTGGGTGGACCTGGTGTCCCTGAATCCCCATTGTCTTGAAAGGGTACATGTTGAGTCCTGTTTATACCCATTTATCTCTATAAATCCCTCCCAGTGGTCCCACTTATGCCCCAGTGCTTCCAGTAACCCCAGTGTCCCCCCTTAGCCCTTCCCAGTGCTCCCAGTTGATCCACTAACCCTTCCCAATCAAGCCCTATTAATGGGTAGCCCTGGTATCCCTCAATTCCCTTTGACTTCAATGGGTAGACCCAATGTCTGAAAATTTTTGCTACCAAAAATCCCAATTTTGGACTTGGAATTCCCAGATTTGGGGCTGAAAACAAATATTTCGGCTTAAGTGGAGACTCAGCTCCAGCACAGACTGAAGGTGTGGGATCAAGAATTTGTGATTAGCTCCCAGCAATTACGCCAGGACTTCCAGAGTGTCAACACCATGATCCTCAACTGGAAATTCCCAGAATTCAGCCCAGTATTTCCCCCAAATTTCCCCAAATTTCCCCATTTTAGCACCAAATTTCTGCAAAATCCCCATTGACTTTAATGGGTAAATCTGGTTTCCCTAAATCCCTATTGATTTCAAAAGGTAGACCTGATGTTCCTAAATCCCCTTTGATTTTTTAAAATAGGTCGACTTGCTATTCCTACATTGCCATTGATTTCAAAGGGTAGACCTGATGTCCATAAGATCTCTATTGGGAGATTAATATTACAAGAAATGGAACAACTGAGAGACATTGTCAAAGATGGTTTATGGCTTTATTTCATCAGTCTCATAGAAGGGTGAGACTTTAAAGGTGTTACATCCAGTGCCATAATATCAGAAGCTTCCTCATTTTTAGTTACAAATGCCTTATGTTAGATTTAGCCAATCAAAAATTTCTATGAACTTTTCTAATGTCTTTTTACACCAATCATTAATTGCTTTGCTTCCCATGGCTTTGGTGCAATGCATCATTTTTCAGTATATCATATAACACTGCACAAACCTACATTGATACATCTTAAACATCGAATAAACTTTATAACAAGTTATTTTTGCTAAATGTTAAAATCTTTTAGTATCTTACTTAACATACTGCTTTGCTTACATAATCCATATTTCTGTTTTCTTGAAACATATTTTTACTTAAACTACAAACTTATATTCTTGTTTTATGTCTGTTTCACTTTTATGCTCTAATTCTCTAAGCCTTCTCCAAGATCTCAGGTCAAACCCTGTATCCATCTCTATCTCTGAGCCTGTATGCCCAAGGCCCTGAGAGCTCTCTGTGCCTGCATTTCCCACACTGCAGTATCCCAATGGACCCTTGGTTCCATGGGGACTCACAATGGCAGAAGGGTCTCCTTGGTTCCACAAGGTCCTGCAGAGCCCCTTGATTCAACGAGGCCTCAAAGTGTCATCATGGCCTCCAGGATTCCATGAGGCCCCACAGTGTCACAATGGACCTTTGGTTCCATGGGGTCCAGCACTGTTCCATGAATCCTCAGTTCCATGGGTCCCTGTAGTGTCACAATGGACTCCTTGGTTCAATGGTGCCACACATTGTGACAATTGCCCCTTGGCCTGCCAGGACTCCATAGTGTCACAACGATTCCTTGGTTCAGTGAGGTCTTGTAGTGTCACAATGGACTCCATGATTCCATGAGTCCCTGCAGTGTCACAATGGCCCTTTGATTTCATAAGGCCCTGAAATGCCACAATGGCCCTTTTGTTTCACAAAACCTCAAATTGTAAAAATGACCTCCATGGTTTCATGAGGCCCTGCTGTGTCACAAAGGACTCTCAGATCCATGATGCCCCCTAGTGTCACAATGGTCTCCTTGGATCTGCAGTATCAGAATGCCCCCTCTGTCCCTTGGAGCTCACAGTGTCACTCTTGTGCCCTTGTTTCCATGAGGCCCTGCAGTGCCACAATGGTTCTTTGGTTCCACATGGCCTCAAAGTGTCCCCATGGCCTCCTTGGTTCCATGACTCCCTGTAATGTAACAATGATCTCCTTGGTTCCACAGTGTCAGAATGGCCCCTTTGTCCCATGGAGCCCCACACTGTCACTGTGGTCCCCTTGATTCCATGAGGCCCTGCTGTGCTACAATGGCCCCAGTGGCTACAATGGTCTCCAGGGAGACTCTCTACAACCACCTGAACAGAGGCTGTAGTCAGGTGGGGGTTGGTCTCTTCTCCCAGGCAGCACCTGACAGAATGAGAGGACACAGTCTGCAGATGAGCCAGGGGTAGTATAGGTTTGACATCAGGAAAAAAGTCTTCACTGAAAGCAGGGAACAAGTGAGCCTTGCTGTGCTGGGGCCTCATTGCTTCCTTGTCCCTGCTCAGCAGCCTGGCAGGGGCCGCCCCATGGTGCTGCTCTTGGCATTGCACATGGCCAGAGCCCAGTGGCCCGGGAAGAGCCCTGAGCAATGAGGGAGAGACAGGATCTGCCTTGCCAGGGGCTGGGGCTCAGCCCTTGGCCCTTTGCATTCCTGAAACACATCCAGGTGTGCTCAGCATCAGAGACACCTTTCCCTTGTTTGTCCCCCCCTGTCCTCAGTGCCTCCAGTGTTCTGTTCTAACTGGAACCTGGGGACACTTTCTGAGTCATATGCCTCAGTGGAACCCATTAGAACTTCAAGACACTTTGGAGTTTGAATCTGACTCTGAGTTCTTGAGAAGTTTTCCTTCAGCTCCCTCTCAGGGACTGATATCCAGGGATTCAGCACTGTTGAAAAATCCCAGCTCTACACAGACGGCGCAACTGAGAGGCATATTTTTAAAAATATTTTATTCCATTATTAGACTCCTTGAAGGGTGAAACATAAGACATGTAAAACTCAATGCTATTCTATCCCAAGCCGAGTTATTTTGTGTTTACTATACCTTATTAATGTTTTTCAGTCTATCAGCTTATGCTACACAATGGTGCTAATACTTCTAACACCAACCACTCATTATTGTACCCCACGTGGTTTTGCACCAATGCATCTTTCACAGTTCTAATTCTCCAAAACATCTGGGTTTTTTTGCAAGGCCATGGTTTGAAACTTGTTTCTAGTTCAATCTCTCTCTCAGCAATGTCTTCTCTACTCCAGGGCCATTCTGAGTCAGCACACCTTATCTCAGAGTTTGCATCCAGATGTACAAGACTGTGTGAGCTTTCAGTCATGCTTTGAGAATCCTTTACAAATCCATTTCTCACAAATATCAATCACAGAATGCTGCAATCACCTCTGCTCTAAAGACAACAGTAATAAAATACAGCCTTGAAAATTGTAATGGATATTTCTAAGAAGGTCTTTGTCATATTTCTCCAGAACTGGAGTTGAAAAACTTCTGAATGAATGGCACCAGACCAGAGGGAAATCAAGGCAGAACCGTTGTTTTCTAGGAAACCTCTGAAGAATTTGGACAGAATCGAACTCCAAAGTGTCTGATACTGCTCATGGGTCTCACTGAGGGACACGACTGAGAAAGTGTCCCCAGGTTCCAGTGGGAGCAGGAAATTGGAGGCAGAGATGACAGGTGGTGTGGGAAATGCAGGCACAGAGAGCTCTCAGGGCCTTGTGCATACAGGCTCAGAGATTGAGATGGATACAAGGTTTGACATAAGACCTTGGAGAAGGCTTGGGGAATCAGAGCATGAAAAGGAAAATTGATATAAAACAAGAATATAAGTTTTTAGTTTAGGTAAAAATATGTTTTAAGCAAACAGAAATATGCATTCTGTAAGCAAAGCAGTATGTTAAGTAAGATAGTAAAAGATTTTAAAGCTTAGCAATAGATCCTGTTATAAAGTTAGTTAGAAGTTTAAGATATATCAATGTAGGTTGGTGAGGTGTTTTATGATTGGTTGAAAAATGATGCATTGTGGCAAAGCCTTGAGAAGGAAAGCAATTAATGATTGGTGCAAAAGGATGCTGGCAAACTTCACAGACGTGTTTGATTGGCTAAAAAACAAACATAAGGCATTGTAACTAAGAATGAGGCAGCTTCTGATAGTTTGGTGTTGGATGTAACACCTTTAATGTCTCACCCTTCTATGAGACTGACACCATGAGGCCATAAACCATCTTTTACAACGTCTCTCAGTTGTCCCATCTCTTGTAACATCAATCTCCCAATACACATTTTTTTGACATCAGACATGACTAATGAAATCAATAGGGCCTTATGGACACCAGGTCTATCCCATTAAAGTCAATATGGATTTCGGGACCCCTGGTCTATCCATTAAAATCACTGGGATTTTGAGGAAATTTGGCCCTAATATAGGGAAATTTGAGTAAATTTGGAGGAAATCTTGGGCTGCATTCTGGGAATTTCCACTCCAGGATTGCAGTGCCAATGCTCTGGACGACCTGGATGAATTCCTGGAGGCCAATCCCGAATCCCGGATCCCTCACCTGCCATCCATGCTGGAGCTGTGCCTCCAGGTAAGCCCAAAAATTTCCATTTTCAGTCTGTAACCCGGGAATTTCGAGCCCAAAATTGGTATTTTTAGCAGCAAAAATACTGGGATATCAAGTCTACCCACTGAAGTCAACAGGGATTGAAGGACACCAAATCTACCCCTGTGAAGCCAATAGGATCTTAGGGACACCAGGTCTACCCATTGAAAGGGCTTGATTGGGAAGGGTTACTGTTCAAACTGGGAGCAGTGAAGCAAAAGTGGGACAACTGGGAGGGATTTGTAGAGATAAATGGAGATAAACAGGACTCCAGAGCTAACCCATTGAAATGAATAATAATTTAGGGACAGTGGGTCTACTCTTTCAAAGCAATAAGGTTTAGAGGCACCAGGTCTACGCAATCAAAGCAATGAGGATGCTTGAGAGGAGTTTCTGGAGGGACCAGGGGTTTTTGGTGATCCAGGTGTGCAAGTGGTACCCAGGTGTATCCAGGTGATTTCTGGGGGTACCCAGGTGATTTTTGGGGCACCCAAATGGCCTGACTCACCCTGACAGGCCAGGAGAAGACGATGGCCTCCCAGTCAACATGGACACAGGTGACCCTTGGCAGCTGCGGGGCTGTCAGGGGACACCCCAACATTCAGGGGGTGCCCCAAAACTGCATATGAGGACATCAGGGGTGGGAGGGAGCCCTGAGTTACCTCGGGAGAGGATGCAGTGCAGGTACAGCCAGGTGCTTTGGTGCATGAGGTTGGTGAAGATGGTATTCTGCAGCAGCTCCAGCTCTGGGGTGGGCAAAGGAGGCACCCCAAAATCTCAGGGGGACACTGCAGGGAATCCCAATATCTCGATGGGGGCACCCAGGTATCCAGGAGTTCAGGTCTACCCATTGAAGTCAATGGGGATTTAGGAACACCAGTTCTACCCATTCAACCCAACAGAACACACCAGCTCCCATTATAGGTGAGGGAGGGGCTGGAAAATTTTGGAGATCCTGCAAAATTGTGTGAGGTTTTTTTGGGGAATCCCTCTCCTTCCTTTAGCGTTCCAGGGGGCAGTGCCCTTGCCGTAGTTCCTGGTGGCCAGCAGCAGCCACAGGCAGTGTTGCCAGGCTGAGGAGTTGGAGAAACTGTGGCTCAGCAAGGCCCTGGTGAAGGCCAGCTCGGCCTTGAGGTCCTGCCTGGCCACAAGTGCCTACCAGTGTTCCCAGCTGTGGACTGGGAAGGCACCAGTATAAACCAGTAAGCACTGGGAGCGACTCCCGAGCTCCTGAGGCCTGTGGCAGCAGCTCCCAGTATAAACCAGTGAGGCCTCATGCACCCAAACCCATTCCCAGTGTGGTCCTGGGGCTCCCAAGTTTATACTGGGAGGGCACCAGTATAACCCAGTAAGCACTGGGAGCCACCCCTGAGCCCCTGAGCCCATTGCAGCAGCTCCCAGTGGAAACCAGTAAGCACAACCTGAAGTCACTCCCAGTAGGTCCCAAGTTCCATCCCAGTATAAATCAGCAAAGCCAGCATCCCCAGAAGTTGCTCCCAGTGGAGTGCCAAGCATCCCCAAGACCCCTCCCAGTATAATCCAGTACACCCTGGTGGTGACAGTCTGTTAAACCCAGCCTTCAGCCTGAGCTCTCTGCTGTTGCAGTTCCATGCACAGAGGTTGTTGTCTCTCAGCCCTTCCATGGGCAGGCCGGTGTTCAGCCATCTCCAGGACAGCAGGGCCCCAGCCCACGTCACTGTGCCCTGGGAAGACAAAAACCATCACTCCAAATGTCCCCTTCTCCTTCTTCCCAGGCATTTGGCGTGGGAGAGGAGTTTGCTGGAAAAAGGAGACGCCTGTGACACTGTGGGGCCCATGGAACCAAACATCCATTGTGACACTACAGAATGTCACAGAACCAAGGGAACTGCTGTGACACTGCAGGGCCCCACAGAACCAAGAGTCCATTGTGAGACACCTGGGCCACGTGGAGCCAAGGAACCATTGTGACACTGGGGAAACTCATGGGACCAAGGGGCCACAGTGACATTGAGGGGCCTCATGGAACCTGTGAGCCATTGTGACACTGCACGGCCTTGTGGAACCAAGGAGACCACGGTGACACTGTGGGGCCTCGTGGAATCAAAGATTTCATTTTGAAATTGAGGAACCTCATGGAACCAAGGGTCTGTTGTGACACTTTGGAACTCCAGAGGCCATTGTTGAGTACAGCACCTCATGGAACCAAGTGTCCATTGTAACAGATCAAGGCCTCATAGACCCAAAAAGAGCATTGTGACTCCATGGGACCCAATGGACCCCAATCTCCATTGTGACAGTGCAGAACCTGATGGAACCAAGGGGCCTTTGTGACACTGCAAGGCCTCAGGGAACCAAGGAGTCCAAAGGACTGAAATAATCCTTGTAGGGTTCTACCTTGGGGAATGGGAACCTCCTTGGTGGCACTTTGGGCTTGGCACACACCTGAGGAGTGTGTCTTTTTGCAGTGCGGAAACTCAGGATTTTTAGATTGCTTCCAAAAAAACAGGAAAACACCTGTTTGCCAGAGGGCAGCCAGTTCTCCGAGCAAAGCAGGTCCCAGGTGAGTGAGGACAGACAGGATGGTGTTGGAGAATGTGGAGCAAAGTTCTCCAGACTGGCTCAGACCTCAAGGCACAGCTTCTGTGAGCAGGCCAGACCTCGTGAGGAGAGACCCTGGATCAATATCAACCATAGAATGCTGCAATCACCTCTGCTCTAAAGGGAACTGTAATAAAATACACTCTTGAAAATAGGAATACATAATTCTTAGAAGCTCTTTGAATAACTTCTCCATAAATAGAGTTGAAAACCTTCCTAATGAGCTGCGCCAGACCAGAGGGAAATCAAGTGAGAGCCATGGTTTGTCAGGACTTGCTTGATCCCAGTGAGCCCCGTGGTGCATTTGGTGCTGAGCCCTTCAACCCCAGGGCCTGAGAGGAGATTGCACAAACTTTTCCAGGAGTCCAAGTCAGAAGAAAAGCCCAAAGTGTCTCAAAGCATTAATGGTTCCCTCTAAAGTCCATCCCCAACACAGGCTCCTCATGGACTCCTTGAAGGAAAGAACTGGAGGCCAGGATTGCCCAAAAACCTCTCAGAGACTCAGAGAGGAAAGGAATAAGAAAACTGCCTTAAAAAACTGAAGTACCTCGAAGCATTAATGAGCCTTACAGACTGTTGTTACTGACACAGGCTCTCAAGAGATTAATTAAAGCAGATAATTGGAGGCCATGATTGCACAAAGCTCTCAGAGACTCCAAGGCAAAAGCAAAACCCAAAGTCCTCTGAAAAACCTGCAGTCCCTGGGAGCATGAAGGAGCCCCCCAGGGCCATTCCTGACCAAGGCTCCCCAGGGACTCGTCCCAGCAGATCCCTGAGGCCACTGCGATGTTGGGGGATGCTGAGGGCAGGACAAGGGGTGAGAGTGGCCAGCCTTGCTGGGGCTGTGCCAGGAGGCCCCAGTGGCTCAGGACAAGGTGTCTCCTCCCAGCCCTTGGTGGCACAGACCCTGCTGTGCCCCAGGGCACCGAGACTTGGCTTCTCTTTGTCCCCACCTGTCATCACTGCCTCTAATTTCCTGCTCTGACTGGAACCTGGGGACACTTTCTCAGTTGTGTCCCTCAGAGGGAACCATTAAAACTTTAGGAAACTTTGGAGTTTGATTGTGACTTGGAGTTCTTGAGAGGTTTCTTCAGCTCCCACTCAGGGACTGATGCTCAGAGACTCAGCCCCAATCCCCAAGAGGGTCATTAAAGTCCTTGTGCTGTGTCTATGCTGATGAGCCGGGCTGGGCTCTTGGCTCAGAATGTGATCCTGGCAACCAAGAAGAGCTTCAAAAACACATTTCTCTTCATGAGCAGCTCTTCTCCCAGCCCAGCAGGGCTGGGGCACTGCCTGCAGCCACCCCGGGCACAGCACAGAGGCACAGAGAGCTTCAATCAGTCAGGGCTGGGAAGATGCTCAGAAGTGCCTGGGGCAGAATCACTCCCAGCCCTTGACACAGGAAGCCTCTGGCTGCAGGACAATGCAGCTGCAGCTCCTGCAGTGATCTCCTAAAGCTGCAACATCCCAATGCCTGCAGACTGTGTGAGTACATTCTCTGATTATCTGTTGTGTAGAGCAGCCAGGGGTGCCGAGGGCTGTCGTGCAGAGCAGGGTCCTGCAGCCCAGGGCGCTGTGCTGGGGCAGGGACTCTGCTGCCTGCCAGGGACAGCTCTCAGCCAGCCCTGGGAGCTGCTCCCAGCACTGGGGGACAAGGTCTGGGTGGAAGGAGACAGCTGGTAAGGCTTGGAAGTGTTCTCCTTGTGTGGTGAGGATGCTGCATTGTTCAGGACTGCTGCTCCCAGCATGACATTTAACTCTCGAACATTTCCAAGCAGATTGTACAGGGATCACAGCAACTCAGGGACTACAGAAAAGCGAAAAGTCTGCTTTATTAACGTGCTGCTCCGGGTTGCCTTGATGGGAAATTGCACATAGATATTTATCTCTCTGTTCAAGTAGGGAGAAATACGGAATTTATTTCTCAGACCTTAATAAAGTGGTCAGTGACAGAAATCAGCACAGGGTCCCTCACAGGCAGCATCAGTGTCACTTTTCCAGCCTCCTCAGGGTTACTGTGATGTTGCCATCAGAGCCTGCAGAGGCAGAGCTGACCCTGGGCAGTGCCCTGTGCTGGGAGGGATCTGCAGGGCAGAGCTGAGCCCCCAGGGCTGGGCTGGGCTCTGGCAGCACTGGCAGGGCCCAGCCCTGGGCACAGGGAAGCAGCTGCTGGCAGGGACAGCTCCAGGCAGCAGAGCCCTGGGCAGGCAGTGGGGGGAAAGTGCCACCAAGCTGGGTTGGGGTATTTAAAATCTTCTCCAAACTGAACTATTCCATGATTACTTTTTTTACAGATCCCCACGCCAAGACACAGCAAATGTCCAACAGCAGCTCCATCAGCCACTTCCTCCTGCTGCCATTGGCAGACACGCGGCAGCTGCAGCTCCTGCACTTCTGCCTCTTCCTGGCCATCTCCCTGGCTGCCCTCCTGGCCAACGGCCTCATCATCAGCGCCGTAGCCTGCGGCCACCACCTGCACACCCCCATGTTCTTCTTCCTGCTCAACCTGGCCCTCACTGACCTGGGCTCCATCTGCACCACTGTCCCCAAAGCCATGCACAATTCCCTCTGGAACACCAGCAACATCTCCCATGCTGGATGTGCTGCTCAGCTCTTTTTCTTTGTGTACTTCATGTCAGCAGAGTATTTCCTCCTGACCATCATGTGCTACGACCGCTACGTGTCCATCTGCAAACCCCTGCACTACAGGACCCTCCTGGGCAGCAGAGCTTGTGCCCACATGGCAGCAGCTGCCTGGGCCAGTGCCTTTCTCAATGCTCTGCTGCACACAGCCAATACATTTTCCCTGCCCCTGTGCCAGGGCAATGCCCTGGGGGGATTCTTCTGTGAAATCCCCCAGATCCTCAAGCTCTCCTGCTCCAAATCCTATCTCAGGGAAATTAGCATCATTGCTGTTAGTGTCTGTTTAGCTTTTGGCTGTTTCGTGTTCATTGTTTTCTCCTATGTGCAGATCTTCAGGGCTGTGCTGAGGATCCCCTCTGAGCAGGGACGGCACAAAGCCTTTTCCACCTGCCTCCCTCACCTGGCTGTGGTGTCTCTGTTTCTCTGCACTGCCTCATTTGCCAACCTGAAGCCTCCCTCCATCTCCTCCCCGTCCCTGGATCGGGTGGTGTCAGTTCTGTACTCGGTGGTGCCTCCAACCCTGAATCCCCTCATCTACAGCCTGAGGAACCAGGAGCTCAAGGCTGCAGTGTGGAGACTGATGACTGGAAGATTTCAGAAACGTTAAATTACAGGCAAATTTCTTGAAATCTCTTGTAATAAATATAATTTTTGATTGTTCTTTTTGGTTTGGTTGTGGCTTATTCTTTTTTTCTCTGTTTTAGTTTTTTAATATTGTCCACAGCGATGTGCTGTTGTCCAAATGTGCTATATCTCATTTTGGTTCTCTCCACCTCTGCTGTGGTCCTTGACTGTTTTAATGGGGATTTGTGTTCTCGGGGTCTTTAATGAACAAAAGATCTCCCAGCAAACTTTTCATTGGAGATGACCCTTTTCTTTTTCCCCTTCTCTGGAGCTGCATCTACAATGTCAGTGTGCAGAGCTGGTGGCAGGCCAGTGCTGGCACAGCAGCTCTGCTCCTGAAGGTCACACCATTCCTGATCCAGGCCACAAACCATTGGCCTTCTTGGCCACCTGGGCACACTGCTGGCTCATGTCCAGCCTGCTGTCCATCAGTGCCCCCAGGTCCCTTTCTGCCTGGCCCCAGTCCAGCCACTCTGTCCCCAGCCTGTAGCACTGCAGGGGTTGTTGCGGCCAAAATGCAGTATCCAGCACTTAGTTCATTAAACCTCACCATGTTGGATTTGGGCCCTGGATCCAGCCTGTCCAGGTCCCTCTGCAGAGCCCTCCTACCCTCCAGCACATCCACACTCACACCCAGCTTGGTGCCATCTGCACATTTGATGATGCTGCACTCAATGCCCTCATCCAGACCATCAATGCAGATATTGAAATCCACGCTGGCTGGCTCTGATCCCTCAGCCATCCTGTAGGTGCCCTGTGATGGCACTCAAGGTGATCTGTTCCATCACCTCACCAGGCACCCAGGTCAGGCTGACAGGCCTGCAGTTCCCCACATCCTCCTTCCAGCCTTTCTTGGGCATGGGCTCACATTGGCACCTCCAGTCCTCTGGCACCTCCCTGCTGAGCCAGCACTGATGAGAAATGATGGAGAGCAGCTTGGGGAGCTCATCCAGCAGCTCCCTCATCCCCCTAGGATGGATCCCATCTGGTGCCAGAGACATCTGTGAGCATCTGAGTGGATCAGCAGGTCCCCAGCTGCTTCCTCCTGGATTACAGGGGGTCTGTTCTGCTCCCTGTCCCCATCTGCCAGCTCAGGAGAACACTTGTCCTCAGGACAGCCTGTCTAATATTTGGAAACTGTGGCAATGAATGGGTTAAGCAGCTCAGTCTTTTTCTCATCTTCATTTTCTCTATTCCCCACAGCATCCAATGAAGAGCTGAGATTCTCCTTGTCCACCGGTTTGCTAATAACTTCTTTATAGAAATATTTTCTATTATTTTTCACAGAAGTGGCCAGGCTGAGTCCTAATTGAGTTTTCACTTCTCTCATTTTTCTTTCTGCATGACCTAACAACATCCTTAAACACTTCCTGAGTTGCCTGCACCTCTGTCCAAAGGTGATGCACCCTCTTTTCTCCCTGAGTGCCTGGAAAAAGCTCCATACCCAGCCAGGCAAATCATTTTCCTCTCTAGCTCACTTCTGGCACACTGGGACAGGCTCCTCCTGCTCATTCATGATTTCTTTCTTGAACTGTCTCCATCCTTCTTGGAATGCTTTGTTTTTAAGTAGTTAAAACTTTTCTTGTTTCCCTTAAAAAAGTCAGTTATACCCAAATCCATATCCTGAATAGGCTGAATTCTGCTCTCTGTAAGGGCAGTGTAGAAATTGTGTTGATGCCCCTCCTTCTTTCACAGAATATTTAAAAACTCAATAATTTCATGGTCACTGTACCCTAAACAGCCTCTGACCACCACATCTCCCACCAACCCTTTTCTGTTTGTGAACAGCTGGAGACAGAGCTTTCCTGGGCGGTGGGAGTGTTACCAAACATTCAGTAAAATTAAAAAATCCTTTACACCAATGTAGCATTAAAAAGCAGCATTCTTTATTCAGCTGGATACACAGGGGACAGCTCCTCCCAAAGCCGTGCATGCTGAGTACAGGAAATTTCTGTTTATATTCTGCATTTTGCAAACTTATTCATTGATTGTCCTGGACTAAACACACATATGATAATCATTTCCCCAAAATCATGAACATATTTCCCCTCCCCTTTACCCATGGGGTCTTCTGTCCTGGGGGTCTCTCTGGTGGTCCCTGGTGGTCGTGGACCCCAATGTTCCAGTTGGCCTGGCTGAGCTGGCAGGACACTGAGGCTGGGGAACTTCCAGTTCCCCTTATTACACAACGGACATTGTGCAGTTTGCAGAGGCCAGTGGTTTTGGAGAACAAGCATTGTGTTAGATCAGCTGGGGTAGGCAGTTTATCATCTGGTAACATGAGGTCACAGAGTGGGCTGTGACATCACAGAGTGAGGTATGTGAGGTCATTGAGCATCACAGGCTGTCCCTGTGACATCATAGAGATGACTGTGACATCACAGGACAGAGATCTGACATCACAGGGCAGGCTGTGACATCACAGGAGGGGCAGTGTGACATCCCAGCAGGGCTGTGTGAGGTCACTGGGTTGGTCACTCTGCCCCAGCCCCCCCTCACAGTTTCCCCAGACAAGTCCAATGCTGTTCATGCCCAGCAGGGTCCCCTGTCCCCCGGGATCCCCCTGCTCCACCTGGAGCCACAGCCTCCCCCAAGGATGTTCCACAAATCAACCCCAGAGCCTGACACGGGGACAAGGGGCCAGGGCTGTGTGACCAGGACATCAAGGCCGTGGATTATCCAGGTCACTGGGGCCTGGTTTGGGTTGCCCAGGGCAGGAAAGATGTCTGGCAGCTGGAGCAGGGTGAGGGAAGGGCCTCGAAGGTGGGGCTGGAGCCCTTTGGCTGTGAGGAGAGGCTGAGGGAGCTGGGCTTGTCCAGCCTGGAGCAGGGAAGGCTGAGGGGCTCCTCATGCCAGCAAGGACAGGAGTTTAAATGAGTCAGGGTGGTTTCAGTATTTCCACAACACAAAACACAGCATGAATTCCCTTGCTCCATCAACCTTGAAACTTTTGCATGTAGAAGATTTTTTTCAAGCTTTTTTAACCCCACTCCGAGCAGAGCATCCTGATACAACACCTTGATTGTTTTTATATCTATCACAGCATCATCTGTGCCTAAAATCAACTCTGCAGTTAAATCCCGTATGGATGATGGACCTCTCAGATGCTGCTGGGATGTCTCTCATTGTTGTGGAAAAAGTTTCAATGTTTATTACATTTTATGATGTTTACATTTTTATGTTAGCAATGAAGAGAAACCTTTCCCAGCCTCTCAAGTCCTACCAGTTCCTGACCCCCAAAGCACAGAAACCTGATGAGGCTGTGGGGATCAGGGGCAGGGCACAGGCAGGGATTTGGGGTGGTTGTGAGCCCAGGGCAGGAGCCAGCCCTTGGCCTTGGTGAACCTCATCCAATTGTCCTGGGCCCATGGCTCCAGCCTGTCCAGATCCCTCTGCAGAGCTTCCTGCCCTGCAGCACAGCCACACTCCCACCCAGCTTGGCCTCACCTGGACACTGACTCAGGGTGCCCTCCATGGCCTCGTCCAGACCAGCAAGAAAGAGATTTCACTGCCCTGGCCCCAATCCTGAGCCCTGGGGACACCCCTGGATGTGGCTCCATTGCCCAGCACACCTTGGGCTGGAATTCTGTATTTTATGGAGCTGTGCCTGCCTTTGGTTTGCTGACAATAAATGAACATCCCTCTGTGTCTCAGGCAGCTCCTTCTGCAAGGAAAGCAGGTGGGAGTTGGTGCCAAGGAGCTGAAAGCTGCAGGCACAGCCTGGAGGGGAGGGAGCTCAGATTTGCACAAGACTGCTCTGAGTGCCAGGGGTTGGATGGGGGAAATGGTGGGGTGGGGGTAGGGACAGAGTCTGACTGATTGTCACCCATAAAGGGTCTTGATTTTCATCTCTATTCAGACTGCATTAGGAGGTGCTTGGGATCAATGTCAACTGGAGATTGCTGATACCAATCTATAAATAGAAAACAAATAAATAGGAAAGTAGTGCTCCTCTGTTTTTGTTTTTAATTGAAATATGTTTTGAATGGAGTGAAAGCTTAGACAAGTCCTGCCTTATACTCACGTTTCTGGCAGTAGCTCTGTTTCAGGTGACCTGAATTCCAAATTGCTCTTGCTCTCAAGTTCCTTAGAATGCCTGATTAGATTTAATATAAAATAAATTATTTACTGGATGGACTCAAAATTAATCAAGAGACTTTAAACGGACTACTTACTGCACAGGAGAAACAAAAGAAGTACAGGTAGATTCAAACCCAGTGCACAATGAAGTTTCCTATATTACAGCTAGTGAAGAAATAGCAGAGATCAGGAGTCAATGGAACTTAGCACCAAACTGATGAGGGAGTACACATGGAGCCCTTTCACTCAGCTTCCAGAAAAGGAACCACAAAGATGCATCCAGACTTGGGGGAGGAACCCTACCCGTTTGCATGGACTATGCAGAAGATTTCTGTTTGGTGAAAGTTTTGTGTGGCTTTTATAGTGTGTAAAGTGAAGTGTGTGTCACTCAGAAATTCAAGGCTCATCTCCCTTCAGGCTGCTCTCAAGGCCAGATGTTCATGGCCAGCTGGGAATTCCACCTCCCTGGCACCAGAGAGAACTCAGGACAGGACAGATGTCCAGCCTGGGTTATCTCAGCAGTTCCTGAGAGGGGGAAGATGCCCTGAGTGATGGCCCAGCTGATGGACAGAACAGATGAGCTCTGCTGTGCCATAGGGGAAGTCCTGCTGCAGGAACCTCATGGAACCAAGGGTCTGTTGTGACATTGTGATGGCTCCTGGAACCAAGGAGACCATGGTGACACCAATGAACCTCATGGAACTTAGGGTCTGTTGTGACATTGTGATGGCTTCTGGGATGGAAATGGCCTTGCTAAGAAAGCCAAAAGCCAAGGGAATGGATTAGTAATTATTAGAAAAATTTACCCTTCTTCCAGGTGTAATATCTGATGTAATTCGTGTAAAGTTGTAAATTAATAAACAGTGTTTGTATGAATAAAATAAACTCAGAAACCAAAAAGAAAACCACAAATGGAAAAAAAAACCAACACAGATTGCTTCACCACAACATTGTAACAGCCAACAAAAGCAGGACAGCCCAAATTAACAAGTGAATGGACGTGGCCACGAGGAGATGGCTCTCTTCAAAGACAGTCCAGAGAACACCCAGACACTGAGTGCCAAGCACCCAGGATTAATCGGGAAAAATACATCTCAATACCAGCTTCCCTAAACCAAGGCCTGCCTTCATCAGAATTCATGGTCTCCCAGAATATGGCTTTGTCCAGCCCCATGCAGAGAAAGGAAACTACATGAATAAAATACATGAATAAGCGAAGCAAGGAAAGGAGACAAAGACCTCTGCTCCAGGCTATGAAAAACTGTATATAAACTGGACTGACCACAGTGGTTTTGTGAACATTGGGCAATCCAGAGCAGTAGAGTTTGGATCACAGTGTGTTTACCCGGGCTCGGTGTTGCTCTTTGCAATTTTGGCTGTCATGGACCGTATCCCAGCCATGAAATAAATTATCACTTATTTCTGATTATACTCAATTCGGCTAAATCTTTTTATTATCTATAACATAGGCAAGGTTAACCAAGCCATTCCCTACATTTCTCCTGTTCAGATTCTTTTAGTTGGCTGCTTTGAGAGGTCCAGCTTGTTCTAGTGCTTATCATGAGCAGATTGTACTCTTGATTTATGCACCAATGCACCAGATGTGGAATCGTCTACCCCGAACTCAGAAACAAACTCCCTCTGTCAGACCATTTTCACATTCCAGATAATTTTCAAGACGTCCACTGAGAGGTTGGAATGATTATCACACAACTCTCCACTTCTGGCTGCAGGCCCTGGAGATTCTTTCTCTGAATTCAGCCAGGCTTGTATTCCCTAGCAAGTCCTGCTACCACCTCCTGTTTTCTTAGATCAGAACAGTAACAGTGAAAACCTTACCCACGGCACAATTCCCCAGCCCACCAGCAAAAGAAAGGACAAGTTTTCAAGTTCTCAAAACCTTTGTCCTGCTTTGCTGAAGGACAGTGCAGCACGCACAGTGTGGAAAGCTAAGAGACTCTGCAGTTGGTGGCACGTCTTGTGACAGGAGCTCGTCCTCCAGGAAAAGTTTGTGAAAAGAGCAAACATCACTGTAGAGAAAATGCTTGGAACAGCAGAGCAGCTTTCCAGAAGTGAAATGACAATGGAAGGAAACAACCCAAGATGTTCACATATACTATTAATTCCTTTCCTTATACGCTCCCCTTTTCTGTGTTGCACCGGTTCTACATCAACTGATGTTACCTCGAAGACCTAGGACTTAGCAAGTTTGATGCACTCTGCAGTATCATTAGCTACACACAGTTTGCCTTCTCCCTGTTTTGCTTTGAAAGCAATGCTGGAGACATCAGAAACCTGCAAATGCAAGATTTTAAAGCACAGCACTTAGGTTAGCTATGGGTTCTAGAGACAGGACACGTGCTCTCACAGTATTTCACCCTCAGCAGTGACAATACACAGCAGCAACAAAGGTGATTCCTAGGACATCGTGCAGGGGTCAAGACTCCGTCTCTTGGCTTAACATGGCAAAGTTCACATGTTTTGACAGACTGAGGATCCAAACTAGTTTGCTTTTCTAGCTGTGTCGATGAACAGCAGGACAAATAAAGCAGCCAGCAGTTTCTTTGCAGAGAGGGCCTTTGCTCCAGGCTGAAAGGGCTGGATTGGCAGGGAGGAGGCAGGCAGCTGAGCTGCTGTATAGGACTGGGATCCAAACTCGGCAGAAATAGCAGTTTCATTCTTTTATTTTAATTCTCCTGTCGGCAGTCTGCGATTTTCACCCGGAACTGAACAAGAAAATAGGAACAGCCCTGGGGATGAGGGCACCGCGCCGGGCGTGGCCCCTCTGCTGCCGCTGCCCACCCGGAGCGGCCGGAGAGCAGCGCTGCCCTGCAGGGGCTGCATTTCTCACTCCTCATGTGCTGCTCTGCCCTCCCACGGGGCTGACTCTGCCTGGCCCTGGCAGGCTCCTCCTTCGGCACTTTGCTCTGCTCCAGAGGAAAGTGCGGACAGCGCTTTGCTTGCTTGTGAGGAACAGACTGCAGCGCGGGGCGAGCGGGCGGGATAGGGCCCGGGGCATGCGAGCACAGGGGACAAGTTGCAAGCCTGCCGGAAATAAAAGTTCTGTTGTGAATGATATTCTATTTTTCCAATTTATCAAGCAACGAGATTAAATGTAGCAGCAAATTTTTAATAGTAACAATTAAAAATGAATACAATTAAAGTATTGGAGATGACTACAAAAATATCAAAGTATTGGAAATTAATACAATCAAAGTATTAAAATGAATATTGAATACATATATATCAGGAAAAGTAAAATTTGAGAGTAAGCAATTTAGTATAATTGAGGTTTGTATAAAGCATAAGCATAACTGACCGGGGAGGGGGCCCTCCCCCTACCAGGGGTACGAGGAGGGACTCGCCCTTCCTCACGTACCAAAGCATCAAGGCTGACAATCCCACTTATGTACTGTATGCTATAGAAGTTTATAGAAAACTCCTCCTAGTTTCTATTCCTAAAATCTATGTCACTGTGTTGTATGGCGCATGCTCTACTAATGGGTTAGGGGTTCTCTCATCCTTTTGAGGATCTTATTTCCGATGAAGGCTCATCGTCTTCCTCAGTGTCTGCTGTGTAACCTGCGGGGAGCGCATGGCCACTATGTGACTGAGCAGATGTTTTCCATAGCAAGACTTTGAGTCCCATGCCTGGAATCATCCCATTTTGTCCCATTTCAAGGTCGAAATTTTGTATTTCTAGATGCTGCTTGTCAGACCTACGTCCTTCTACTATTCCCTTCCAACATCTTTCTTCGACTCCCAACATCTGGAAGATGTCCTTTGCCCTGTCTCACCCATCTCCCCCCTCACTGTAGCAATTGTCTTCTATTGATCTAAATACAATTTTGTTAATATAGTTACAATTTAATTGTCACGAATCACATTTATCACAGTTCCAATCTAATGAAGAAGCAGCTAAACAAGACGGTGGTTTTGAGTGGGTGCAGGAGGAAGAGATGCTCCGTGACTCCAGTTCGGCCCCGGTGCGGAGCGGCCCGTGCTGCCCCGGGGCGCACGGGGCGGAATGGACACACCGGGAACGGACACACAGGGAACGGACACACGGGGAATGGACACACGGGGAACGGACACACGGGGAACGGGCACACGGGGAACGGGCACACAGGGAATGGACACACGGGGAACGGACGCACAGGGAACGGGCACACGGGGAACGGACACACAGGGAACAGACATACAGGGAACGGACACACAGGGAACGGGCACACGGGGAACGGACACGCGGGGAACGGACACACGGGGAACGGGCACACGGGGAACGGGCACACATGGAACGGACACACAGGGAACGGACACACGGGGAACGGACATACAGGGAACGGAGACACGGGGAACGGACACACGGGGAACGGACGCACAGGGAACGGACACACGGGGAACGGACACACGGGGAACGGACATACAGGGAACGGACACACGGGGAACGGACACGCGGGGAACGGACACACGGGGAACGGGCACACGGGGAACGGGCACACATGGAACGGACACACAGGGAATGGACACACGGGGAACGGACTCGCAGACAAACGCTCGTGGCGCTTCGGCAGCAGCAGCAGCAGAGAAGAAGCGATCCCGCAGACCCTCGACGTCCCTTCTCTTGTTCCTCGTCTCACTCTCCCGCTGTCCCACACTCTGTCGCGGTGTCCCGCAGCCTCTCCCAGTACCCCTTTCCCGGTCTCCCCCTTCCCTCTCGGTGTCCCTGTCCCGGCCCTTCCCTCTCCCCGCGTCAGGCCGGGCCATGTCCCCACCCCACTCCCGGCCCCGGGCGGGGCTGCCCCGTCCCCGCCCCCGGCCGTCCCGCCGCGGCCTCGCCTCCGCCCGGCTCTGGCGGTATTGGCGCTGGCGCTGCTGGGCGGGCATCAGTGCCTTGGCCGGGGGCGGCATCGCCGCTCTTTGGCTCCGCCTGTCCCGAGCCCGGTGCCGTCCCCGACGCAGAGTCCAGTCGCGGCTTCGGCGCCGGTGCCGGCTCCTCCCGGGGCCCGCGGAGGACACACGCGGCGCGGCCGCTCCCGCCGCCTCCGCTGCGGGTTCCCCGGCCCGAGCTCCGCCGCTCGGCAGCGCGGCCGCCGGCCCTGAGCCGCCGGGGCCCGGGGCGGGTGGGGATGCCCGGCCCGGGACGGTCGGGGGGCGCTCGGGGGCCGTGTCTGGCCCCGGGCCGAGCGCTGACGGCCGCGTGTCGCCCGCAGGGAAGGCGCAGGAGGCCTTGCAGGAGCGGTACCGGCTGGGTTCGCTGCTGGGCAGCGGCGGCTTCGGCAGCGTCTACTCGGGGACGCGCCTCGCGGACGGCGCCCCGGTGAGTGGCGGGGCCGGCGGCGGGCAGAGGACGAGGAGGAGGAGGGCGGGGGAGGAGGAAGAGAGGCAGAGGAGGAAGAGGAGGAGGCCGGGGCGCGGCGGAGCGGGCGGTAAGCTCAGCCCGCTTCTACCCCTTGCTCGCAGGTGGCAATCAAATGCGTGCCACGGGATCGCATCCGGCACTGGGGCGAGCTGGTGAGTGAGCGGGGCCAGCGGCCGAAGCCGGGGCGTGCCGGGCGGCGAGGAGCTGGGGCCCGGCAGGGTGGGAGCCGCCGGGAGCCCTGCAGGGAGAGCGAGCGGGGGATACAGAGCGTCCCGGGCTGGCTGAGGGGTCTCAGAGCCCTGGCACGGCCTCAGCCCCACTGACGGCATCGTGGTCCTCGCGCAGCCCCACGGCGCCCGTGCGCCCCTGGAGATCGTGCTGCTGGACAAGGTGTCCTCTGGGTGTGCTGCTGTCATTCAGCTCCTGGAGTGGGTTGAGCTGCCCAACAGCTTCTTGTTGGTGCTGGAGCGTCCGGAGCGGTGCCAGGACCTGTCGGGTTTGCTGGCGGAGCGGAGGTTCCTGCCGGAGGAGGAGGCGCAGGGGCTGTTCCGCCAGGTGCTGGAGGCCGTGCGGCACTGCAGCAGCTGCGGGGTCCTGCACAGGGACATCAAGCCCGAGAACATCGTGCTCGACCTGGCCACCGGACAGCTGAAACTGATCGACTTTGGCTGTGGCGCCTTCCTCCAGGACACAGCCTACACCCAGTTTGCAGGTGAGCCCTCCCAGGGGATGCTCCTGGGCATCTTATGGCCCAGCCGGGCTGCAGCACTGAGGCTTCTGCCTGTTGGAGCGGGGATGGGATTAATGCTTGAGCCAAGTTGATTTGGGTGGGGGTGTGAGGTGGGCCAGCTCCCAGGCCTGCTGACAGCCTTCATCACCCACTCTGCCCTGGGCTGGGGTTGGAGCTGGGGCAGCCAGGCCGACAAAAACCCCATGGGGGTAGCAGAGGGGGGGGGCTCTGACCCCGTGCCCTGGCTGGTTTGGTGTGCAGGCGAGGAAGGGCTCGAACTGCACCTCTCCCCTTGTTTGCCTTGGCTTACTAACATTTTCTGAGGGCCGTGCAGGCGGGGAGGAGAGTGGGTTTTCTCCACCCCTGGGTGGGTTTTTCTTTTTCGTGCCATGGTTGGGCCTTCTCAAGGCTTCTGCTGCCCTCTTCCAGCACCGGTGGCTTCTTTTCCAGCCCCGAGTCTGTACGCAAGTCCCAAGTGCTGGTGAGAGGGCAGCGAGTCACCCCGTGTGCCACTGGGGCAGCCCCTGAATGCCCAGGGATGCTGGGGCGAGGCTCTGGGAGCAGCAGCATCCTCCTTCTGAAATCCATCTGTATTCCATAGGAACCCTGTCCTACAGCCCACCAGAGTGGATCCAGCACCAGCACTACCATGGCGAGGCAGCAACGATCTGGTCCCTGGGCCTCCTGCTGTACCACCTGGTCGTGGGGAAGCACCCGTTCAGGAGGGGCCAGGAGATCATCTGGGGACGGATCTTGTTCCCACAACGGCTCTCTCAAGGTGGATCCTCATCTCTGGGCAGGGGGGAATAGCAGTGCTGGGAGACAGCAGCAGGGTCGTGAGCATCCTGCTCTGGCAGCTGCTGAGGAGGTGGCACAAGTCCTGCTCTCCTCTAAACAGTAAATCCATGGGGAAGTTTAGGCACAACCCTGGGTACACCCAGCATGGCCTGGGCACGGGAAAGGGGGGAGGGGGGGAGGCAACTTCTGCAACGTACTGGTGATTTCTGGTTTCTCTCTTCAGAGTGCCAAGATGTTATTAAGAGGTGTTTGTCCATGCAACCGTTGGACAGGCCATCCTTAGAAGACCTTTTCCGCGATCCTTGGATTCAGGGTGTTCGTCTGCCCTAGAAGATGGGAGAGATCCATGGGCACAGCTGGATCCAGGAGCCTGGCAGGTAACAGCTGCACACATCTCTTGGCAATCAGTGGCAAAGCAAACCAGGGTGCCTGTAGCTCTGAGCAGGGATCATCAGAAGGGAGCATGCAGCTCTTGGGCTGGAGCTGAGCTAGAGACCTGGTGTGGCAAGCACTGGTGGCCACCATCCGCCCTGGGTTTCCTTGTCTGGTTCACTCATGGCTGGGGCCCTGGGCAGAACACTGACAGCCTGGTCTGGCCCTCAGGGAAGGAGAAGGAGCCCCTGGAGAAGCTGTTCCAGGTGGGGCAGCTGCTGGGGACACTAAGGACAACCTCAATGATGACAATCTCTTCCTCAGCCTGGCCAGCTGAAGATGATGGACTGGATTCTGGCACCTTCTTCACAGACACACTCCACACCCAATTTGTGGGTGAGTCCACAGCCAGGGGGATGCTCCCAGATCTGGGCACAGCATAGCCTGGCTGGGCACCAAAGGTTTCCCCAATTGCTGGGGCAGATGCCATGAATTCTTCAGTTGGCTGCCAAGCTGCTTTTTGGCTCTGGGCAGCTGCTGAGGGGCTGGATGTGCCATGGCTGGCTGCAGGCTGGGCACAGTCCTGCCCTCCTGCTCTGCTCCCAGAGGCAGCAGTGATTGGGAGGTTTGTGCCCAGCTCTGGGCACGGCCAGCACAGCCTGGGCACTGCGGGAGCTGGGACAAGGGGGACAGGAGCCTTCAGCTGACGGGCGGTTTCTGGTTTCTCTCCTTGCAGCCGGGCTCTGCAGATGCTGAGGCTGCTCTGGGCTCTGCCAGGGCTCTGCTGGGCTCAGCCCTGGGCACGGCTGGGCCCGCTCTGCCCTCACATGGCTCTGACAGCTTTGCATCAGACGAGCCCATTCCGAGCACAGCACCTGAGCTTTCTGCTTCTGCAGGTGAGGGAGACTCTCCTGCAGGCCAAGACATTGCAGTTAGACACACACGTCCAGTTGGCAAGAACCCAAACTCTCCACAGTCCCAGCTGAACGCCTGGATCTAGACAAGATGTTTAGTCTGTCCCACTTGTCATTCCTTTTTGGTTAGAATTGTGCAATTGCACTTTCTTCCTCCTCTAGAAGTGCCACGAGTGGGAAAAACCTGGCGAGGGGGCCGTGTTCCTAAGGCAGTGCAGTCTGGAGCTGATGGATGGAGAATTGCCCTTCTGCACTTCCAAACCAAGCAAAAAGCCGTAAGTGGGACTTCGTGTCTTTAACAAGCCTCTGACAGTTTCAAAGGGAACGTGCAGCTCATTCACAGGCTGAGAAGGAAGGGCATCTTCTAAAAGATTTGGGCTGTGACAGAGTTGAGATTGCCAGTCCTGCCAGGAGCTGGCAAGGCACAAAGCAATTTCTTCTTGCTTCACACCAATTTCACCACAATTTAAAAGAACAGTATTGGAAACAAATCCCAAAATCTTTTTTAAAAAGGTTACGGAGGCCAGTAAGATGCATCAATGCCATTGACTCATTTGCAAAGTGAATAACTGAGTTTTCTGCTGCAAAAGATCAGTTACCTCTTAAAGTTACAGAAGATTTTTCACTGCCCACTTGGGTTTTGCTTTTATCTTTCACATTTTATAGAGGTTTTTTTCTTTTCTTTTTCCTTTTTCTTTTCCTTAAAACAGAAAATATGCCATAAAAGAGCAGCGTCCTCTGCTCCTGGTTCCCGTGTTGAGCATCTCCTTCCCGCTGGCTGAGCTGCTCAGGCAGAGCCCGGCAGCTCCTGGCCCTGCAGGGCTGAGGCTTTTCCCCATTGCTGGGCACAGACTGATGGAGCAGCACTGCAGAGCACGGGGACACACAGAGGGACCAGGAGCAGCTGCCTTTGTCCACCTGGAGCTCCAAGGCCCAAACTCTGAGCAGACAGGGCTGGAAGGGACTGACAGGCTCCCTGTTTGCTGTGCTGCCCCACTTGTGCCCGGCCCAGCTCTGTGTGGGGCAGAGGGAGAACAAGGGGCAGCTTCCCCTCTGACCCCAGGGCTTTGGACACTGTCAGCACCAGCTGCTCCAGCCACCGTCTCTGCTGGCACTGACAACAACACCCAAATTGTGGCTGATCCCGAGGGAGCAGCAGCAGGGCCTGGATCTGATCCCTGACTCTGGGGCAGGGCTGGACAAATGACCCCCACAGCAGCAGCAGCAGCAGCAGCAGCACATGGACCTGACTTTCAGCACAGCCCCTGCCACTCTTCCCTCCCGTGTGCAGTGGTGTCACAGCAGCCTGGGCCACCTGGGAACCCCCAGGGCCAGCAGGGACTGGAGATGGCAGCCCTGGGCTCCTGGAGGTTGTGCAGGGAACGGAGGTGGGGACTCCCTGTCCATGTGGAGCTTTCAGATGGAAAAGGCTGCTGTGAGCAGGCAGCTCCAAGGGCACAGAAAGGAGGGGCTGGAGCCCCTGATCTGTGCCAGTTCCTGGGCAGCAGCCACCGAGCACAGGGGGAACAGAGGGCACAGCAAGAGGGACAAAACCAGTCAAGGTCAGAGACTGGGAAGAGCCAGAGCTGGGAGCAGGAACAGCTGCTCCATTGCACCCTTGGAGAAAGCTCTTGGCTGGTTCAAAGTGCTGAAAGGTGTGAAGGGCAGGGAGGAGAGCACACCAAACAATGCTCCTGTTTCCACAGCCTCCCCTCTCAGTGTCCCAGAAGGAATTGGATGAACTGTGTTCTTCTCTCTGAGCCATCTCGTTCAGCATGAGCAGCTCAGCACCAGGAGCTAAAGGAGCTGAAGTCTTAGGCCCCAAGAGCTGACCAAGAGGGAACTTTTGACCAAAGTAGTGCTGCCAACATGGACCTAGCTGAATGCAGCAGATGGAATCCTTTCTGTAGGGAAAGACCTCTGAGCTCATCCAGTCCAGCCATTCACCCAGCAGTGTCAAGTTTAGCACTAAACCCAGTCCTGAAGTGCCAAGGCCCGAGTGAGGCCTGAACAACAGGCCCTGAGCCAAAGGTGACCTCTCGATGGACCTTCCAACCAAAGGTTATCTTTGTATCCACTCATTCCTGAAATATGCAGGATCATTGGCATTGTGATAGATGTATCCACTCCTTAGCAAAACATGGATTGACCTTTTTGCATTTAAAACCGGACAAGGCCACGAAATCTGACATCTGGCCTTGTTTGGGGCTGTATGGTCAAAGTCAGCTCCCTTGGGTTCTCCTTGAGCCCTGGCCAGGCTTTGGGAGGGACCCAAGAGGAGAATGAAAGCAGCTGTTCCCTCACTAGAAGTGCTGTCAGTTTGTTTATTCAGCACTATCAAAGCATCCAAAAATTGCATCTCAGAAAAGGAAAAGAACTTGTGGGTTTGGGAAGACAAGGATGGATTTTGTTGACAGCACATTGGAAACAGCACCAACAGAAGGAAGAATCGGCTTTGGAACACTCCCACATGGAGTGACAGAGGAGGGTTTAAATCTTGAGCTTGGGTTCATTTGTTCAAGTGAAATAGAATATTATTATTCATAATAATGGTTATATAAAAATATAACATGATCTTTTTTTTTTTAGATATCATTAAAATTGATAATGTGAAATAATGCTGACAATGCTAATATGTCAGCTTTGGCTGCTCACTGTGACACTAAATACCCTACAGAAAAGGACTAGCCAAGACCCGAACATCAGTGGTAAACTTTGCGAATTGTATACAAGGAATAAAGGAGGAAGGGATGAAATTGGCTATTTTTATGGGGTTTGCTGGTACTGTGATGTGGAATGCTTTGTGTATTCCTGTGAAAAATGCAGTGAATAAGACATAAGGGTTTTTCATATACCAGATTATCCACAAGCTGCACGATTGGTTGAACAGATGAAGGGATTGTTAAAAGAGTAGTTGAAGATATTAGGAGATTGGGAACCTGTCCCAGTGGAGAACCCATCTCCCAGATGTGCTCCATACCCTTAACAATGAGCCCACTGGGAAATGGAAACCTCCTGGCTGTGCATGGCTGCACGCAATTTGCAAATACAGCCAAGGACAGTGACACTGTGACTGCCTGGGAAATTATTCCGGGTGTGATGGCCCCTGACAGGGCCACCCCAGAGGCTGCAGGGCTGGGCCTTCATGCACTGGAATTAATTAGGATAAATCAGAAGCAAATGAGACTTAACAATACAGGAACAGGAATTCAGATTCCTCCAGGACACTTTGGTTTGACAACTGCTCGCTGGAGCTTGGCCTTACAAAGTGTTCATGTCATGGAAGGAAGAACTGATGCAGATTATCTAGGAGAAATTTAAGTAATTCAGTTAAGTAATAGTGAACAAGATTGGATTATTCAACCCCATGGCGGGGTGGCACAGTTACTGATACTGCAGTTTTAACAACAATTGTGAAAGAAGGAGCTCCACCTCAAATCCACCTCTGTTTGTAGAGACAGAGGGTTTGGATGCAGCAGTCCTAATAATGGAGCCAGAGTGTGGGTGCAGAGGCCAAATGGCCCTCCCAGGCCAGCTGAAGGAACAGCTCTGGGGAAAGACAACACTGTTTGAATCCTGAAACCTGGGCAGAAGCAATGGGAATGTGTCCCTGCAGCCAAGTGCTCTGTGCCAGAACAAGTGGATGTTATGGGATATTGTTTTACAGATCCTGCCAGACCAAATCTCCCTGTTTGCCCCAACGCCCCCTTTGGAAAATGCTCTGATCCACGGGGCTCCATGTGAAGGCTGATGTGACACTGAGGGACCTCCACACAAATTCCATCCAGGAGCCTGGGGGCCTCTCAGGAGCTGGGACCTGGCGTCTCTCCAGCCCGAGGGGAAAGGACCCCACCAAGCCTTGTCAGCCACAGGCAGTGCAGTAAAGCTGGACAGCAAAGGACCTTGGGGACATTAGTGTGGAATTAAAAAGGCATCAGCTCCATGGACAACAGAATTATTGTTCTTAACCCCAATGAGATTGAGGAAAAAGAATGAATAACCTTGTCACTAAAGTACTGTCTTGTTCAAGTTGTGTCTTGAGAGTCAGCCAGAATCTTTGCTTGCCAGAAACACCTCTAGAGTTTCTCCAAGGGATGAGTCATGAAATTCTTATGAAAATTTAAAGATCAAAGTAACCAAAATACTCAATGTAACTAATTGCTGGAAATGTTGTGATGCTGTTAAAATATCCAATAGCACATCCTCTGAGTTCCAACAAACACAAATTGGGGCTCTACAGAGCCACATGGCCTTGGATTATCTGCTTGCTGGCCAGGGAGGAACCTGTGCTTTTCTAGGACAGGAATGTTGCAGGAGTGTCTATCAGTGCTGGGTTTGAAGTCCAACAATCTGGAATCACCTCGATAGAAAGAGCAGCAGAAGAGTGGCAGAAAGAAGAAAATTCTTCATGGTGGGATTGGCTTCCAAATTGGAGGCTGCTGTGAAATGAATTTGTGGCAGTCACTGTAATCATTGCAGCGTGTGCACTTGGTGTATTATGATTCCATGCTAGAGCTGTTGTGACACTTTGTGCTGAGAAATGGAGTACTGAGACTTTTCTACCAAGAGACAGTCTCAAGAAAAAGTGGGATTTGACAAAGAACCTAGAAAATAGCAACTAATTAGGTACATTTTAAAAGGAATGCGAATTATAGCTGTGAGTAATGAACTTGAACAACACTTAATTGAAGAACACGAGGCGATGCCTTTATGCCTAATATCTAAATCTAAGGTTCTGTATTATGGAAAGAATTGTTATGAAGGTTGTAGTTCATCTCTAAGTCAAAGCATGATTGAAGTACTGAGGCCTGAACACCCGGCCCTGGGTGAGGCATCAACAACAGCCCTGAGCTAAAGCTGTCCTCTAGAGGAACCTTCCAACCAAATGTTATATTTGTATCTGCTCATTAATGAAGCTTTGTTAGAAATATGAACTCTGTATATGTGCATTGGTGAAACACGGATTTATCTTTCTGTATTTAGAAACCGGACAGGGTCACATCTGGCCACATTTATTTGGGCGTGTATGGTCAAAGTCACCTTCTTTGGTTCCTCCGTGAGCCCTGGCCAGGCTTTGGGAGAAACCAAATTGAGAATGAAACCAGGTGCTCCCACTCTAGAAGTGATGTCAGTTTGTTTGTTTAACAGTGTAAAAGCTGGGCCCTCTCACAGCCAGGTTGGAGCCTCGTTGCCTGCAGAGGTGGGTGTACCTGCAGGAACTCCCAGTGTCTGGAGGGGCTCTCCAGTCCTTGGCTGTGACAGCTTCCCCCAGCTGATGTGCACATCTGGGTGCTGCTAAAGTCGGGGGTAACTGGTGCTGTCTGTTTCTTCATCACTACAGGCAATCTTTGGTAGTGATGATTGGGTGCATTGCTGATCTTCTCCTTTTGTAATTATTTTCTAATGGTTATGTGCTTTGCTGAGCTTCTCCTTTTGTAATTCTTTGCACTTTTGCATTATATAAATTCCTCTGTTCCTGAAGTTGGTGTCTGTGTCTTTGGTGCTGACCCTGCCTACCAGCAAAGCAGGTGCTGTGGGCCCCATAGAACCAAAGATGCCTTGTGACACTGCAAGGCCTGTTGTGACCAGGGGACCATTGTGACACTGTGGGGCTCCACGGAACCATGGGGACCATTCTGACACGGCAGGGATTTATATTACCAAGAGTCCCTTGTTTTTCTCTCCCTGCCCCTGCCCCAGCCCAGCAGTGCAGTTGACCCAGTCATGGTAACCTCCTGCAGCAGGAACTGGAGGCACTGCAGGTCAGGGACAGCCACTCTGTGTCTGGAATGCTCAGGAGAGCCTCTGCTCGGGCAGCTGCTGCAGCCCCAGGGCCAGCCCCGCTGCCCAGCACAGCAGCAGAGAGTTGCCCCAGGACTCCTCAGGCAGCTGCTGCTGCCCCAGGGACAGGGCAGCCTCTTGCCAGGGCTCCTCTGCACTCCCACGGGCTCCTGCTCTGCTCCTGGCACATGCCAGCTGCCCACAGAGCCTTTGCCAGGGGAACACGTCTGTGCTGGCCTGAGCAGCCATTGCTGCAGCCCCTGCCCTGCTCCCCACAGCCCCGAGCTGGGGCTGCTGCTCTGCAGAGCACGGGGGCTGCGCTGCCCGGGGCCCTGGGCTGCCTCTGCTGGGCTCTGCTGCTCAGCCTGGGACACAGAGGCAGCTGATGGTGCTCCCTGCACTGACCCCCTCCCACACAGGCTCTGCTGGGGCCATGCAGGGGCTCAGAGCTGCCTGCCTTGTTCCAGGGCTGCCCCATGGCCTTGGGGATGCCCTGCATCCTCCTGGGGAAGCTCCCTGAGGCTCAGAGGAGTCAGCCCCAGACTCCTTTCCCTGTGCCTGCTGCGTCCCTGGGGCTGCAGAGCTCTCCTGCCTCACAGCAGACATTCAGGCCTTTATCTCTGGGTGACCCCACCCTGGGCAGGATTCTGCTCCAGGCCTCCATTCACTGCTGGCCTGATGGGACGGGCTGTCCCTGCAGATCCTCTGTGCTCTCCTGGCACGTCCTGATTTCCTACAGAAAAGTGCTTGCCTGCCACCAGAGCCATCACAGTTTCAGAGCCCCAGGCGGGTGACTTGGAGATCATCTATCTTCTCCATGGCTGCTGATCACTAACACAAAACATCTGACCCTGCCCTCAGTCCCTGAAGTACCACAGTGGAACCCTGATCTCACAGTACTGACTCCAGGGACAAACAAACAAAGCAGTGAGACCGCAAAATCCATTCTTTGGGCTTCTCCTGGAGACTAACTTAGTAAAAAGACCTAAGCCTTTGGGCACTGCACTGAGGAAATCCCCTTTGCTGATGGAACTGCTGAGCTGGAGCCCAGCTGTGTCCCAGCTGTGCCCATGGCCTGTCCCTGCCTGTAGTCACACCACGGACACACAGCAGGACAGGGACTGAACTGCAGAGCACTCAGGCCTCGGACAAGGAAAATAAAGGGAATGGTGAAAGTGGAAAAAGTGCAGCTCTCAAAAGACCAAGTGCTCCTGCTCCCTGGCAGCGCTGCTGTGCTGGGACTCTCTCTCGACCTTTGCACACAGACACTGCCCCTGTAGCTGAAGAAGAGGTAACAGAGGGAAGATTTTTGACAAATAAGCCTCTGCAAGAACATTTACTTTATTTAAACACACACAGAGCAGGAGGACCTAACACTATGTGTACTGGTTGTACTGGGTTATACTGGTTTATACTGGGATGGGGTGCTGGGGTGTTACTGGTTTGTACTGGGTTCCACTGGGAAAGGGAGCAGGGGTGTATGAGTGCCCCCTGCTGGCTGGGAAGACCTAGTGGCCGACTGTGTGTTACACTGGGTTATACTGGTTTGTACTGGGATGGGGTGCTGGAGGTCAGTGGTTTATACTGGGTTATACTGGTTTGTATAGGGATGGGGTGCTGGGGGTGACTGGGTTGTAGTGATTGATACTGGGTTATACAGGGATATTCTGGATTTTACTGGGTCAGACTGGGGTGTACTGGGTTATACTGGGAGGGGTCTTGGGGTCGCTTGGCACTCCACTGGGAGTGACTTCAGGTTGTGCTGGCCTTACTGGTTTATGCTGGGAGCTGCCACCATGGGCTCAGGGGCGGCTCCCAGTGCTTACTGGTTTGTACTGGTGCCTTCCCAATATAAACTTGGGAGCCACAGGACCACACTAGGAGCCCCTAGACTACACTGGGAATGGGTTTGGGTGCATGAGGCCATACTGGTTTATACTGGGAACTGCTGCCATGAGCCTCAGGAGATCAGGAGTGCTTACTGGTTTATACTGGTGCCTTCCCAGTCCACACCTGGGAACACTGGTAGGCACTTGCAGTCAGGCAGGACCTCAAGGCCGAGCTGGCCTTCACCAGGGCCCTGCTGATCCTCAGCTTCTCCAGCTTCTCGGCCTGGCAACACTGCCCGTGGCTGCTGATACCCACCAGGAACTACAGCAAGGGCACTGCCCCCTGGAAGGCTGAAGGAAGGTGAGGGATTCCCTAAAAAACTCCCACAATTTTGTGGGATCCCCAAAATTTTCCAGCCCCTCCCTCACCTAAAGTGGGAGATGGTTGGTTCTGTTGCGTTGAATGGGCAGACCTGGTTTCCTTAAATCCCCTTTGACTTTAATGGGTACACCTGAAATCCTGTATACCTGGGTGCCCCCATCGAGATATTGGGATTTCCCCCGGTGTCACCTAGAGATTTTGGGGTGCCTCCTTTGCCCACCCCAGAGCTGGAGTTTCTGCAGAATACCATCTTCACCAACCCCATGCACCAAAGCACCTGGCTATACCTATACCTGCACTGCACCCTCTCCTGAGTTAACTCAGGGCTCCCTCCCACCCCTGATGTCCTCACCTGGAGTTTTGGGTACCCCCTGAATGTTGGGGTGTCCCCCGACAGCCCCACAGCTGCCAAGGGTCATCTGTGTCCACGTCGACTGGGAGGATAGTGGCCATCATCTTCTCCTGGTCTGTCAGGGTGAGTCAGGGCACTTGGGTGCCCCAAAAATCACCTGGGTACCCCCAGAAATCACCTGGATCACCAAATACCCCTGGGCCCCCCAAAACTAGTGTCTCAAGCATCCTCATTGCTTTGACTGGGTAGACCTGGTGGCCCTAAACTTTATTACCTTTAAAGAGTAGACCTGCTGTCCCTAAATTCAATGGGTTAGCTCTAGAGTCCTCTTTATCTCCATTTATCTCTATAAATCCCTCCCAGTTGTCCCACTTTTTTCAATGGTTTTAGTAACCCCAGTGTCCTCCCTCAGCCCTTCCCAGTGCTCCCAGTTTAAACAGTAACTCTTCCCAATCAAGCCTTATCAATGGGTAGACCTGGTGTCCCTAAAACCCCTAGTGACTTCACTGGGGTAAACCTGGTGTCCTTCAATCCCCTTTGACTTCAGTGGGCAGAGCTGATGTCCCAAAATTTTTGGCGCTAAAAATCCCAATTTTGGGCTTGAAATTCCCAGCTTTCAGGCTGAAAATGGACATTTTTGACCTTACCTGGGGGCACAGCTCCAGCATGGACAGCAGGTGAAGGATCAGGGATTCGGGATTGGCCTCCAGGAATTCATCCAGAACATCCAGAGCATTGGCACTGTAGTCCTGGAGTGGAAATTCCCAGAATTCAGCCCAAGATTTCCTCCAAATTTTATCAAATTTCTTTATTTTCGGGCCAAATTTCCACAAAACCCCATTGATTTTAATGGATAGACCAGGTGTATCTAAATCCCTCTTGACTTTAATGGGATACACCTGGTGTCCATAAGTCCCTATTGATTTCATTAGTCATGTCTGATGTCAAAAAAATGTGTATTGGGAGATTGATATTACAAGAGATGAGGCAACTGAGAGACGTTGTAAAAGATGGTTTATGGCCTCATGGTGTCAGTCTCATAGAAGGGTGAGACATTAAAGGTGTTACATCCAACACCATAATATCAGAAGCTGCCTCATTCTTAGTTACAATGCCTTAAGTTCATTTTTTATCCAATCAAATACTTCAGTGAAGTTTGCCAGCATCCTTTTACACCAATCATTAATTGCTTTCCTTCTCATGGCTTTACTGCAATGCATCATTTTTCAACCAACCCTATAACACTTCATAAACCTACATTGATATATCTTAAACTTCTAATTAACTTTATAACAGGTTTTATTGCTTAGCTTTACAATCTTTTACCATCTACTTAACATACTGCTTTGCTTACATAATGCATATTTCTGTTTGCTTAAAACATACTTCTACTTAAACTAAAAACTTATATTCTTGTTTTATATTAATTTTACTTTTCATGCTCTGATTCCCCAAGCCTTCTCCAAGGTCTGAGGTCAAACCTTGGATCCATCTCAATCTCTGAGTCTGTTTGCACAAGGTCCTGAGAGCTCTCTGTGCCTGCATTTCCCACACCACCTGTCATCTCTGCCTCCAATTTCCTGCTCACACTGCAACCTGGGGACACTTTCTCAGTTGTGTCCCTCAGTGGGACCCATGAGCAGTATCAGACACTTTGGAGTTCGATTCTGTCCAAATTCTGCAGAGGTTTCCTAGAAAACAACAGTTCTGCCTTGATTTCCCTTTGGTCTGGTGCCATTCATTTGGAAGTTTTTCAACTCCAGTTATGGAGAAATATGACAAAGACCTTCTTAGAAATATCCATTCCCATTTTCAAGGCTGTATTTTATTACTGTTGTCTTTAGAGCAGAGGTGATTGCAGCATTCTGTGATTGATATTTGTGAGAAATGGATTTGTAAAGGATTCTCAAAGCCTGACTGAAAGCTCACACAGTCTTGTACATCTGGATGCAAACTCTGAGATAAGGTGTGCTGACTCAGAAAGGCCCTGGAATAGAGAAGACATTGCTGAGAGAGAGATTGAACTAGAAACAAATTTCAAACACTAGCCTTAGAAAAAGACCAGATATTTTGGAGAATTAGAACTGTGAAAGATGCATTGTGGCAAGACTACGTGGAGTAAAATACAAGGTGACTGGTGTTAGAATTATTAGCACCATTGTGTGGCAAAAGCTAATAGGCTGGAAAATATTTATAAAATATTGTGAGCAGGAAATAACTTGGCTTTGGATAGAATGTCATGGAGATTTACATCTCTTATGTTTCACCCTTCAAGGAGTCCGATAATGGATTAAATCTTTTTAAAACCCCTCTCAGTTGCCCCATCTCTGTAGAGCTGGGATTTCCAACAGTGCTGAGTCCCTGGATATCAGTCCCTGAGAGGGGGCTGAAAGAAAACTTCTCAAGAACTCAAAATTAAATTGAAACTCCAAAGTTTCTTGAAGTTTTAATGGTGCCCACTGAGGGATAAGACTGAGAGTGTCCCCAGGTTCCAGTAAAAGGAAAACAATGGTGGCAGTGATGACAGGTGGGGACAAACAAGGGAAAGGTGTCTCTGACGCTGAGCACACCTGGATGTGTTTCAGGAATGCCAAGGGCCAAGGGCTGAGCCCCAGCCCCTGGCAAGGCAGATCCTGTCCCTCCCTCATTGCTCAGGGCTCTTCCCGGGCCACTGGGCTCTGGCCATGTGCAATGCCAAGGGCAGCACCATGGGGCGGCCCCTGCCAGGCTGCTGAGCAGGGACAAGGAGGCAATGAGGCCCCAGCACAGCAAGGCTCACTTGTCCCCTGCTGGCCTCAGGCCCAGGGCCAGCCTGCATGGCCCAAGTGCTGCAGGAGTTGGCTCTGTCAGGGCCTTTCAGCTGCTGCCCATCCCTGTGGCCTCTGCAGCCCAGGCTGTCCTACGGTGTCCATGCCCTGCGCCTCTGTCCCTGCAGGCTGTCGTCATCCCCCGGCTGCCCCACCTCGCTGGCCCCTTCCTTTGCTGACAGCTCTGCCTCCTGCCTGCCTCTGCCTGCACACACAAAGCCTTGGGCTGCTCCAGACTCCTTCTAGTGGATGTCTGGCCCCACACCTCTGCCCTAGGAAGGAAATTTCTTTCTCCTTTTTTCCAGTCTGGACCTCCCTGGCTTTCCAGCTGGCATTAATTCTTTCTTTCTCTGCCTGTTTTCCACAATGTCAAAAGGATCCACTGTCTCTGAAACCACTCTTTAAACACTGCCATGGCTCTCGTCTCCTGTGCTCTCCACCCCAATGAGCACAGAGCTTCTTTGTCACTCGATAGTGGTCAGGTGCTTGTAGCCTCCAAACCCCACCTCGGGAGATCTTTGTGTCTTCTCTGAGGTGTTTGCAGTTGAAGACGTTCTGCTCATAGTCTAAGCAAATCACCAGAGGACAGGACAAGCCACATCTCTATGTCTGGGCTACTTTTCGTTTTGGAGCAATCTTTGGATATATGGAATTTGGGAGGCAAAATCCCAATTTTGTTCCTGGTCCCTGGACAAGAAGGCCAATTCTTTTCCATACGAAGGAAAGAACAGAGCCCCAGTGTTGCAGGACCAGATGTGAGATGATCCCCAGAGGCCAAGGCCAGACAGACTTGACAGTACTGGCAAGTTTTGCCTGGGAGCAACTCTTGGGTATACAGAATTTTAGAGGTGGAATCCCAGTTTCAGACATGGACACTCGGAGGAGAAGGATGGTTCTTTTGCATAGGAAGGAAAGCACAGAACAGTGGTGTTTGAGGGGAAGATGAAAGGCAGCCATCAGATGCCCAGGCCAGCCAGACTTCTCCATCCTTTTGTCTGAAAACAACACTTGGATATAGGGAGTTTTGGAGATGGAATACCAATTTTAGCCATTTCTGTGTAGATAAGGGTGGTTCTTTTCCATAGGAAGGAAAGCACAAAGCCCAAGTGTTTCAAAGGCAGAAGAGGAGAGAGGTGGCTCCTGGAAGGCCAAACCACCCAGACCTGTTTGTCCTGGAAGTTTTTGTCATGGAGGAATCCTTGGATATATGGGATTTGGGGGGAGGAATCTCAATTTTGACCACAGACACTTTTAGAAAAAGGATGATTCTTTCCCATTAGAAGGAGAGCACCGAGGCCCTGTGTTTGGAAAGCAGGTGAGAGGCAGCCCCCAAGAGGCCAAGGGCAGACAGACCTGTCTGTCCTGGCAGCTTTCACTTGGCAGGAATCCTTGGAGGTACGGAGTTTTGGAGGTGGAATTCCAATTTTGGCCATGGGCACCTGGCTGAGATGGATGTATTTTTCCTATAGAAAAGCAAAGCATGAAGTCCAAGTGTTTTGGAACGAGAAGTGGCGACCCACGGGCCAAGCCAGACCTGTCTCTCCTGTCACCTTTCATCTAGGGGCTATCCATGGACATAGGACATTTTGGAAGTGGAATCTCAATACTGGCCATGGGCATCTGGCCAGGAAGAAGGAAATTATTATTATTATTTTCTTTTCATTAGGAAAGCACAGAGCCTCAGTGTTTCAAAGGCAGATGAGAACTGGCCCTGAGGAAGCCAAGGTCAGCCAGACTTGTCAGTCATTGCAGCTTTTGTCTGGGAGCAATCCTTGGATATTGGGAATTCTGGAGGGAGATTCCCAATTTTGGCCATGGACACCTGGTCAAGATGGATGTTTTTTTTCCATAAGAAAGAAAAGCACACGGTCCCAGGGTTTCAAAGGCAGATGAGAGGTGGCCCTTGGGTGGCCAAGCCAGGCAGATCAGTTAGTTAGTCCTGTTAGTCCTGGCAGATTTCATCTGGGAACAATCTTTGTATATTGGGAAATTTGGAGGAGGCATCCGAATTTTGGCCATGGACAGCTAGAGGAGAAGGACACTTCTGTCCCATAGGAAGGAAAGCCCAGAGCCCCAGTGCTTCAGGGGCAGGTGAGAGGCAGCCCTCGACATGCCAGGGTCAGCCAGACCTGCCAGAAATCACCAGGAGGCCCAGCCAGCCAGAACTCTTCCATGTTCCCTTCATTTCATGGGACCCCACAGTGTCCCCATGTTCCCTTGGTTCCATGAGGCCCTGCAGTGTCACAATGTTCCCCTTGCTTCTGCAGTGTCACAATGGCCCTGTGCTTCCATGACGCCTCACAATGTCACAATGTTTTCATGGATCCACACAGCCCTGATGTGTCACAATGGCCCGTTGGCTCCATGCGCCCTCACTGTGTCACAATGGCTCCTCTGTGACACTACAGGCTCCACAAGATCACCATGGACCCTTAGTTCCTCGGGGCCCTCAAATTCCACAATGGTCTCCTTGATTCCATGAGGCACCAGAGTGTCACAATGGCCCCTTGGTTCCATCAAACACCACAGTGTCACCATGGTGTCCACATTGGCACAACTGACCTATGGATCCATGAGGTGCCACAGTGTCACCATGGTCACAGGCTGGATGAGATCGATGTCCCAGGCACCTTGGGATGCTCGGAATGCCCGTGTGGGGCCAGGGCCGGGTCAGGCCTTGGTTTGTGGTGGGACAGAGCCCCGCCCCCAGCCATGGCCTGGCACAGCTGCCAATCACAGAGCAGGGGCAATGCTAACCCAGCTCTGATTGGCTGAGCTGTCCATCAATCACACAGGAGGGGGCAATGCTGACCCAGCTCTGATTGGCCGAGCTGTCAATCAATCACACAGTAGCAGCCGGTGCCTGCCCTGACTCTGATTGAGCAAACAACTGGAAGTCCCTCCCAAGGGGCGGGGCCCATGAAGGCCCAGGGGGTTAAAAGCCGGAGCACGAGGGCAGCCCATGGTGTGGATCCTGCCTTCTGCTGGGGTTCTCCTGTGAGCCACGCTGGGACCTGAGCTCTTGGTACCTATATGTGTATCTCTACATTCATCTTCTGTTTTTCTCTATTTCGTCTTCTCGTAATCCTACTTAACTGAAATACTTTTGGCTAACTTAGTATCCTCAGTGTTCAAGGTTTTTCAGTTAAATGGTCTAAGTTGAGGCAGTTAATGCTATGATATTAGTTTTATGTTGAATTGGATGTTGTGTGAAATGTTTTGTCCATATTCCTAGATTGTCTATATTTTGCCAGCAGAATTTTGTGTCATTTTGACCTCTTAACTCAATTGGTTAGAGCTGGTATCACTGAGGTTGTGCGTTCAATCCCTGTGTGGGCTGTTCACTTAGGAGTGGGACTGGATGATCCTTGGGGGTCCCTTCCTATCAAGAATCTTCTTGGCACCTGGTCATATTGAGAATTTCTGGCTGGGGTTTCTCCTGTGCATCAAAGTCAAGTAAAGGAACCTTTGGTTACCCCCAGCATTTCAGTGTTCTGGGGTGTTCCAGCCCTGCAGGCTCACCATGGCCTCTTGTTTCCATCAGGCCCTGCTGTGTCACACTGGCCCTTGGTTCCATGAGCATCTGGAGTGTCACACAGCTTGATGACATTTGTCCTTGCTGCCCCTGCCATCCCACTGCCCCAGGAACAGCCCCGAGCCACCCGTGAGGGACAGGCCCTGCTGGCCCAGGCCTGGGCTCAGGCCTTGGCCTTTCTGCTTCCTCCACCCAGCCCAGGCCTTGCTCAGCATTGCAGTTCCCTGCTCACAGCCTCGGGCTCCTGCAATCCTGCCCTCAAGGATCTGCTCTCACCAGTCCCTGGGGAGCCTTTGGCACTCCCTGCTCTCAGTGGTGCCACTGATGCTCCAAGGGACTTGGAGTTTTGCTTCTGACTCCTGGAGCAGCTTCTTCAACCTTCTCTCAGTGCCTGAGGGTCCTGGATTCAGCCCTATAACCACCATGGGATTGATCAAAATACAGAATGCCCTCAGGAGCTCTTTGTCTTCCTTCAAATGCCTTCAAGTCTTCGGGGTAGTGCAGCTGTGTGACATTGACTGGCACTGTGCCTGAGACAGAGACACAGCACTCTATGATCCATGTGACAAAAAGCCCTTCATTGTTCTGACTTCACCTTAAATACCTTTCTTCATGTTCCTGGGCAAGCCCTTGTGATTGCTTGAAAGTTCAGGCTGCTCAGCTCTCTGACCAATATCTCCTGCAGCTTAGCTGGGACTCATTGGATCAAATCCTTGTCTGTCTCCAATTCTGTCCTATCTCTGTTCCTTGGAGGCCTGTCTATCAGGTCAGGCTGTTTCTCCCATACGTGGCCAAATTAACTGACCTGTACAAGCCAGCTTGCACTATGACAATTCCCTGTTTGTTTTTTTTTTTTTTTATTTGAAGAAAAAAATTGAAACACAAACGTGCAGCTTGTTCTCTGTTATCTTACCTGCAAGGGCCCTTTGGCATGCAAGATGACATTGACAGCAGAATTTGAATTTGGATGGGGTTTTTACTTAGCTTAATAAATTTGGCTTTCTTACGTGGTGTTGAGCTCCACGTACCAAAAGCTGCAGTGCTCATGTTCAGGAGCGGTTGGGTGAATTTAGTACCTTCTGGTTTCACATATAACCATTTAACTGCTTAAAATAGATATTGTGGAACAGCAGACTGAGAGCCTGGAGCTGCTCACTAATGCTCTGCACATCCTTCTGGCTAAGTCCTGCAGCCTCTTTGAAGTCATGACTAGCATTTCCAGCTGTAGTCAAAGAGCAGCAGCTCTGTCGTGGGGCAATGGCATATATACCAACAGCCAGCTGGCCTCACTTCTGCCAGTCCATTTTTGCCTTCTTGATGTCGTTTCTGAGGAAGTCCATTGGAGCAGTTTGGCTGCCAGTGGAGATTGATGCAGTACAAGAGCAACACGTTGTGTTCTGAAAGAGGGCTGCATGTGCACAGGAGATCTAAGCAGCTATGGCTGGCTTCACAATCAGGGCCAAGAAGGACTTGGTCTCTGCTCAAGAGTGTAGATGCAGCAGGACTTTGTTGGCCTTGAATTGCAGAGGAAAGCCTGCTGCAGTACCAGGACTCAGGCACCTCTCTTCAGCTCCTGAAAGCAGAGCACTTCCACGTGGGTTTGGAGTTGGTGCAGCAGATCAAGGAGCCTCTCTTGGCAATTCTCTGGCACTCCACACAGGTGAAGGCCACGTGGCTGCTCGTGGCTTGTCTTGCTCTGGTCTGATTTGATTGTGGGCAAACTAAAGGACTTGATCAGCTGAGGGGATAGAGTCAGGATAGTGTGTGTGCAGGGGAGGGGTTTGTACCCCAAATTACATCTTGTTTCTCTGTCTCTTTTGGCTCTTCTTTCCTGCTAACAGGATTTCCATGTTGGGCTCCAGACTTGAGGAGATGCTGTTCAGAGAAAGTTGAAACTCCCAAATGTGCCTGCTTCAGCCCTTGCATGTACAGGGTGAGTTTTCTTAGTGGGGTAACAGGGCAAGGTGAGTGAGTGCAGACAAAAAGCAGGTGAGCAGAGTTTTCTCCTGTGCTCACTGACACACAAAAGAGTGAATGACAGACACAGATTATTTGCATCCTCTTTTGTGGCTTGAGGTAGCAATTGAAGTGACATAGTGGTGTAGGGAAAGCAGCAAAACCTGTGCTTGTATGCAGCTCTGATCCAGAAAGCTCCAACACTGGCAGACTCAGTTATGGAAGTTGCTCTCCCTGGACTCTCTTGAGTTTCTTTGGATGGAGATGCTGAGACCATGACAGTGGGGTGTTGTGGGGCTGGGTGGTGGCTGGTGCTCACAGCAGAGGCTCTGCTCTTGTGCTCTCCTTCTCAACAGGCAAAACCTTAACATCCTGTGTGACTGCCCCAACACAGATGAAGGTGGCAAGGAGGCTGAAGATGAGGAGTGTGATCCACAGTGGCAGGAAGACTATGATGATGACCTTGATGAAGACAATTTTATGATTGATAATAATTCAGATTGTGATTCTTACTTTAATGATAATGATGTCCAGTGGTAGCTACAATAGCTGTGTTTTGTCACCCAGCCTGCCACCTTGGACCTCTGCCTCTACTTGGTCTCAACCAGTTTGTGTTCATGTTTTACCTCGAAGGCAGGGAGGAGCTCTCAGATGGAACAAAACATTTCCTCTGAGAGGTTTCTTGCTCAGTGACTCTTGAATATGCAGGAACATGCTCTGGGCAGCTGGTCTGTGTTACTGTGGCCACCTCTCTCAGAAAGGCATCTCCTTGCCTTTTTCCCTTGTTCTCCAGTTCTGCCTGTAGGTATTTGAGTTAGAAAGTCACAGCCCACCTGCACAGTGAGGACCACTTGCCACCTGTTCAAGGGCTGCTCCTTGTGTTTGGTGTGCCCTCCCCAAGGGATGGGCACAGGGGAGGGTGGCATGTGTCCCAGCACAGCCCTGTCTAGCAATGGCCAGTGTCTAGAAATGCTGTAAGAAGATGCATTTACACTCAAGTTCAAGCCTCCCAGCTGGAGCTGGTGGGATGCTCTCCAGCCACAGATGGATGTGGTTCAGCTCCTCTGGTTGAGAGGGGCTGCATTTTTACCCTTTGTTGGAGTTTTCTTCTCTGTTAGGAAGCAGGAAGGGCTGCTGTGAATGACACAAGGTTGCAGAATTGTTTAAGTTTATAAATACATGCACACACATATTTTATATATATGCAGAGATTGTTCAGATAATACTGTATCTTTGCCAAAAAAGTATGAAAACCCAGGAGTTTGAAAAACAAGTTTTATTTAAAAAAATAAACAGTTTTCTTTCAGCACAAGCCTTCTTCTTGTCTGTGGGGAACAGAGGAGTGAAGGGAGAGCAGGATATCCTCAAGTGAGGATGTGACCTGGATGTGCTAATCCCAGAAGTTATTTGTGAAATTCGTGTGGCTTTGGAATCCTCAGGCAGGCCACACAGTCTGCAATGCCAAGTGGCTTTTCCTTCCTGGGCAGTTCAGGGAACAGCGAGAGGGTGTGGGGAGGGCTGGCAAAGAGGGCAGGGCACCAGGCCATAGGGAGGGGTGGGGTTGCTGTTTCTGGGAGCAGGAGCAAGGCAGGATGCCTGCATGGTGATGGAGGGGTAACATCTGGTGCCCAGAAAAAGGCATATGACCAACATTGAACTTGTCAACTTCCATGTCAAAATGGGCTCTTGGAAGACATTAAGCTGTTTTCCCTGGGTAGTTTGATCAATTGCATGGAAGGGGGAAGGATGAAGAATTTGGGCAGTGTTTGAGGCAAAATGGCATTTTGCCACTTGTGATTTCCTCCCAGCTTTTGCAGAGGGGTGACAGCTCCAGCCCTGCAAACCACTCCCTTTTGCAAGGCACACTCAGACCTTGCTGGAAGCTCAGGATTCTTGAAGGGGCTGCTGCAGTTGGCAACAGGAGCTGCTGTTGAATTTTTCACGTTGCTTAACCCCCTATCCCAAATCCCGCCAAGAAGAAGGACAGAAAAAGATTTCCGTGGAAGAAGGGAGGCCAAAAGCTTGGAAAAGGATGAAAGAAACACGCCTATGATAAAAACAAGAAAAAGATTTATTTTTGGCAGCAAATGAACACCTGCTGCCCTCCAGCCCTCCCAGGTGAGCAGGCCCAGCAGTGCCGTTTCCATGGCATGAGGTGCTGGGAGCCTGGGGAGAGAAGCCAGAAAGCCACGGTCAGTCACAGAAGGCTCCTGTCCCCCCTGTCCCACCAGGGCCTGTGCGTGGGCCAGGATGCTGGCTGTGCCCAGAGCCCAAACCTCCCAACCCATTCTCCCATTTTTAGAGGAGAGCAACAGGGCGGGCCACGCTCCACCTCTTCTGCTTAAGCACAGCACAGCAACCTCCTCAGCAGCTGCAAGAGCGAGATTCTCATGTGCCCACTCCCATCTGCCCCTGTGCCACCTGTGCTGTGGAGCTGGGTACCCACCTCTGCAGACCTGCTGCCAGGAGAGGAGCTGATCCCACACAAGGTCCTCGTCCTTCTTGAAGGGGATGTCCCTGCACACCGTGGCTGCCCCGGGTAGTGCCGGCACCTCCGTGGAGTGTGTCCAGTGCCGGCGCTTCCCCACCCGGTCTGGGCACAAGGTGCAATCTTCCTGGAAAAAACAAAGAACAATCGCATGAAAGTCAATTCAAAATGAGACCTAGAAAGAAGAAAAACCACCAAAGGTTATCAATGTTTCAACGGGCCTGGAGTGGGTCTGACCACTCCATGCAAGAATTAAACCTCTCCCCAGGTGGGGAAAAACCCCACCTTTCCTGCCTGTAAGTCCACCCCTTCCTCAAGGGCCTGAAAAGCAGAGCAGCTGGGGCATGGCTTTGGAACCCACCCCCCTCTGCTGTCCCCCATCCTCATGGATGGATGCTTTTGTCAGGCAGGCTGCCCCCACCCCAGCCCACACCAGGCTGGCTGACAGAAGCTGTAGGCGAGGCCAGGAGCCGGCTCCCCTTCCACAACATCTGTCCCCCCAAAAAGCAGCTGGGCGTGCGGCGCAGAGATGAATATTCCCCATTTCCGCCGAGCGGGGAACCTCCGGCGCGTGGCCAGGCCGAACCCTGGCATGCCTGGGAGCACGAGCATCCCCCCGCCCCTGCACCGGCACGGGACTCATCTTGATTTCGTCGGGGCACAGAGCCTGTCCTGTCCTCCAGGAAGGGGCCACAGCCAAAGCCCGTGGGCTTTGCCCCGCCAGCGGCCAGCTCGAGGATGGTGTTCTCCGGCTCCGCGTCGTGCTCCAGAAGAACACGCCAGCTGTGCCTCGGCTTGCGGGGACATCACGATGCCATTGAGCTGCAGGGGGATGTTTCCCCTTGTCCAGTCTGTGGCAACTTCACTGCACTGTGCCACCACTTCTCCAATAGGACGGGGAGCCCTGAGCTGCTCCCTCCACAACTCGCCGGGGACCCACGGAAGCGTCTCCTCGGCCGCGCTCTCTGCTCCGTGCCACGGCCACAGGGAAACGCTCTGGGGTTTGCTTTGAGCGCCATGAGACACGAGCAGCTGGAACTTGCTGGGCTCCTGGATCCTACTGTGCAGAGGGATGGATCTCTGCTGTCTCCTGGGCCAGCTGCGGGTTCTGCAGCCAGGAATGCTCAAAAAGGTCTTCTAGGCATGGCCTGTCTGCAGGGTCCATGGATAAACACCACCTGATCAGGTGCTGGCACTCTGCAGAGAGAAACCAAAAACCACTGGTCAGCTCCTGTCCAGGCTCTCCCAGATTCCACAGTGCCCACCCCACACTAGGAGTGCTCGGAGCTGCACCCAAAGTTTCCCATCCATCCTCCCTTTTGGAGCAGAGCAGCACACATGTCACCTCCTCCAGCTAAGCCCAGGAGATCAACCTCCTCCCTAGCTGCAAAAGCAGGACGCTTATGTGCCAGCTGCCATCTCTCAAGCCCCTTCTTGCTCCCGTGCCTTGAAAACATATCCCCACCTTGAGACACCCGGGGTGGCAAGAAGAACTGGCCCCGGATGATGTCCTCAGGGGTTTTGAAAGGAAGGTGCCCGCAGACCAGGTCATAGAGCAGGATGCCCAGGGACCAGATGGTGGCTGGCTGGCCATGGTAGCAGCCGAAGAGGATCCACTCTGGCGGGTTGTACTGCGGCGTTCCTATGGGACACGGGCGCAGCTCATCAGGCCGATGCTGCTCCCTCCCTCCCAGCCAGCTCAAACACAGCCAGCCCCTGCCCCCGCCAAAAAACAACTTGGCTGCAGCCGGCTGAAGAAGGATTCCCCCTCCCTGCCTGCCTCCGTCTTCCCCTGTGCCAGCAAAGGGGAGAACCTCCGCTGCCCAGCTGGGCCCTGGCTTTGGGCTCACCTGCCATGTGGGTGTAGAACGTGTCCTGGAGGAAGGCTCCGCAGCCAAAGTCAATGAGCTTCGCCTCGCCCGTGGCCAGGTCAACGAGGATGTTCTCGGCCTTGATGTCGCGGTGCAGGACGCCGCGGCTGGTGCAGTGCCGCACGGCCTGCAGCACCTGGCGGAACAGCCCCCGCGCCACGGGCTCTGGCAGGAACCCCCCCGCGTCCAGCAAGTGCCACAGGTCCCGACAGCGCTCCGGACGCTCCATGACCAGCGCGAAGCCGTCGGGCAGCTCAAACCAGTCCAGGAGCCGCACGACGCCGCGGAAGCCAGGGCACGACACCATCCACAGCAGCACCAGCTCCAGTGGCACCAGGGCGCCGTCGTGCTGCGGGGGGACCGCGATGCCGTCAGCGGGGCCGATGCTGCGCCGCGCCTTCGGCACCCCCTGCCCGGCGCCACCGCAGCTCACATTGCCCGGCCCGGGACGCTGCGCGGCCCCCGCTCACTCCACGCTCGCTCCCCTCGCAGCGTCCCGGCTCCCACCCTGCCGGGCCTGGCCTCAGCCCCGCCCGGCACGCCCCGCCGGCTGCTCCCGCTGGCCCCGCTCACTCACCAGCCGCGCCCACTCCCAGATGCGATCCCGGCCCACTCGCTTGATGGCCACCTGCAAGCCAAGACAAGCGGCGGGCTGAGCTCGCCGCCCGCCGATCCCCCCCTCCCCGCTCCGAGCCGGCCCCGTCTCTTACCGGAGCGCCGTCGGCGAGCCGGGTCCCGGCGTAAACGCTGCCGCAGCCGCCCCTCCCCAGCAGCGGGCCCTCCCGGTAGAGCTGCTCCCGGGGAGGCTTCTCCGCCCGTGCGGACGGCACCGCGCTCTCGGCATTCTGCCCGGGGCACCCACTCGCCCCAGGCGCTGCTGCTTGCCCAGCCGCCTCGGGCTCCGGCGGCTCGGGGCCGGCGGCCGAGCTGACGGGCGGCGGGGCTCGCACCGGGGAAGCTGCCGGCGACGGGGCGGGAGCCGGGCGGCTGCGGGGCGGCTCCGGGCGGAACCGCGGGAGGGGCCTCGTTCGGGGCCGGGGCCGGGCCAGGGCCCGCGGCAGGCGGAGCCAAAAGGCGATGATGCTCCAGCACCACCACCAGCAGAGTGAGGAGCTCCTGCAGAGGCTCTTCAAAAGGCGCCGCAGCCAGTGCGGACAGAGGCGGGCAGGGGCCCCGCTCACCCACGGGCGCCTTGCGCAGCGCGGCATGAGCCCGGCTGGGAGAGGCGGAACACGGACGGGATGGAACGGGAGTAGAGGGAGTGTGAAAGGAAGAAGGGGACGGAGAGCGAGTCGAAATTCGAGCGAAAACCGATCGAGAGAAGCGCTGCTGCTGCTGCTGCTGCCGCTGCTGCGGAGCCGCCGGAGCGCGCGGCCGTTCTTCCTCCGCGAGCCCAACGGAGGAGCGGCCGCGCGCCCCGCGGAACGAAAGAAACAAACAAAGAAATAAAAAACGAAGCTAATTCGTATTAGAGAAATAACCAAATAAAGAAATGTAGGAATAAAGAAGACTGTTGGCTTGTGGCTTTCTTCTTTGGGTGAGATGAAGCATTTCATGGAGAAGAATTGCCTCTTCTGACAGTTTTGCCAGTGTGGACAGGAGAAGAGCATTTAAATTTCAACTAGTAAGGAGAAATCGTGTCAGTATTGTCATCTCTTTTCATTCTCTGTTGAGATACTTGCAGGCTGCCAAAAGACATTGTCTGCAATGTGGAACTTGGTTCCAAGTTTCTTTTCTGCCCGAGGATGAGGAGGGGAGGTATCCCAGACTCATGGAGTCATGGCATGGTTTGGCTGGGAAGGGACCTGAAAGATCACATCGCTGCAACCCCCTGCTGTGGCTGGGGACCCCTTGCTCTAGACCGGCTTGTGTGGAGCTCCATCCAGCCTGGCCTCGTACACTGTCAGGGATGGGGCATCCACAGATTCTCTGGGCAACGTGCTCCAGGAAAGTCTTTTTTCTGAATTTCTCTTCTAAACCTACTCTCTCTCTTTCAGTTTCAATCCATTCTCCCTTGTGTTCTCTCTGCCTGTCCTTATACAAAGTCCCTATCTGGCTTTCTTGTAGGTTGCTGTCAGATACTGGAAGGCCACAGTTCAGTAAAGCCTAAGCCTAAGCCTCAGTCTCTTTTCCAGGCTGAAGAAGCCCAACTGTCTCAGGCTTTCCTTGCAGGAGAGCTGCTCCAGCCCTCGCAGCATCTCGCTGTCCCTCCTGGGCACCTGCTCCAGTGCGTCCCTGTCCTTGCGGGCCCTGCTGGGGAGCCCAGCAGAGCCGGACGCGGCCCTGCAGGTGCAGCGACAGCGGCTGCAGGAGACACGGCCCTGACAGCGGCTGCAGGAGCCGGCAATTGGCGATTGGCCGCCCGCTCCGCAGAGAGCCGGGGCGCGGGGCAAGGCAGGAGTTTTAGGCACGGAACTGTGTTATGAGGTGCTGTGAGCTCGTGGGGGATGGCAGGAGATGAATTCCCAGAAATGGCTGTAACGGGCATCGATGGGGTTGGCAGCATTCAGGGGATCTGGAGACGTTTTTGGGGGGTCCCAAGTGGGCACTGAGGGGGCATTTAGGGATCGTGGAGGGTCTGGGGGACACGTATGGGACATAAAGGGGGTTGATACCGGGAGTCTGTGGGGCGCAGGGCATGATGGGTGTTGTAGTCCCGGCTCCAATGGGGCTCTATAGGGCCGCGGTGCATGACGGGAGTTAGAGGCAGAAAGGAAAGATGGCGCCGACTGCAGGCACCGCCCCCGAAGCACCGATCCCCGGAGCTGAACCTCCTTGGTGGGGCTTTGGGCTGGCACACACCTGAGGAGTGTGTCTGTATCCAATGGGGAAAAATAGGAGTTTTAGATTGCTTAAAAACTAAAAAAAAGGGAAAAATCCCTCTTTCCCTGATTGCAGCCAGTTCTCCAAGCAAAGCAGGTGCCAGGTGAGTTAGGACAGACAGGATGTGGTTGGGGAATGTGGAGCAAGGTTGTCCATACTGGCTCAGACCTCAAGGCACAGCTTCTGTGAGCAGGCCAGACCTCCTGAGGGGAAACCCTGCATCAGTATCAATCACAGAATGCTGCAGTCAGCTGTGCTCTAAAGAGAACAGTAATAAAACACACACTTTGAAATAATAATAAATATCTCCAAGAAGCTCTTTGGATTATTTCTCCATAACTTTAATAGGAAAGCTTCCTAATGAAGTGCACCAGACCAGAGGGAAATCAAGGCACATCCGTGGTTTGTTAGGAAATATCTCAAGAATTCAGTCAGAATCAAACTCCAAAGTTTCTGATACCATTCATGGGTCCCACTGAAAGACACAACTGATAAAGTGTCCCCAGGTTCCAGTTAGAGCAGTCAATAGTTAAAAAAACAGTATAATCATGGACAAAGACCCTCTAACTAATTAAAGTTACAAAGTGGTGTGTTTATTCACCAGTGGGCAGCATAGGAGTCACCTCTGAAAGGCGTGACCGCCCCGAACAAGGTTCTTTGCCATCTATTTATTGCCCAAGATCTTACATACAATACATCTGCATAACCCCAGCACCTCCCATCCCCACCCCATATTAAAATGAGCCCATCAGTCCTTCACACGTGTGCAGTTCTTCTCTTGAATTGGGTCAGTGGTCTCGAAATGGGTCAGTGGTCTGGAAGGATGAAGTCAGGAGAGTCTTCATCAGGTCTCAGTGACCCTCTGGCACGATCCAAGGCCCCGTGCTTCATGGTTAACGGTTTACTTATTTTACGTTCTTCTGTACGTAAATTTATAATAGCAGATAATTCTACCAATTAGTTCTAGCCTAAGCTTCTAGTAATTATTAACCTACCATTTACCTACCTAACTTACATCTTGGTCATGGAAACTACTTCTACCCTTAGCTAAAATCTTAACTTTTTAAACCATGATTCACTACAACCGAGAGGAGTTCCTGTGTTTCGACAGCGACGTGGGGCTGTTCATGGGATTCACCCCCTATGGGGAGATAAAGGCCCAGCACTTGAACAGCAAACCAGAAACACTGGAGCATTATGGGGCTCAGGTGGGCACCGTTTGCCCACACAACTCCAAGATCATTGCCCCGTTCAGCGTGGAGAGCAGAGGTGAGCTTGGACAGAGCGTGTCCCCTTGGGCCCTGGCCCAGGAATGACCCCGGAGCCTCTCAAAAACTCCCTGGGAATCCCCCCAGAGCACCCAGCCTTCCCTGTGCCCATCCCCGGGCCTTCCTGCTCCTCTCAGTCAGTCCTGTGGCTCTCCCAGTCCATCCCAGTCCCCCTCCCAGTGCCAACTCAGTTCATCCCCTTGTCCCCATAGTCCCTCACAGACCCTGCCCCTCTTTCTCAGTCAATTTCCAATCTAGTCTCAGTCCACTCCAAGTCTTCACAGTCCACTCCCAGACCTCCACCCTCTTTCCCAGTGCACCCCTAGTGCCTCCCAGTTCATTTCCAGTTTGTCTCTATGCCACACCAGCCCTGTCCTGCCTCTCCCAGTTCCCCCCAGCTGATCCCAGTGTGTCCCACTCTCTCCCTGTGCCCCCCAGTGTGTCCATCTCACTGGTCCTCGAGCTCCCAGCCCGTCCCTGGCCGCCTGCTCTGCTCTGGGATGGATTTCTACCCTGCTCAGATCCAGCTGAGCTGGTTCCAGGGCCAGAAGGAGCTCTCAGGGCATGTGGTGGCCAGCGACCTCGTCCCTAAAGGGGACTGGACCCACGAACTTCTGTTCCTGCTGGAACTTCCCCCCGGCACGGGGTCACCTCCAGCTGCCAGGGGGAGCATGTCAGCCTGGAGCACCCCCTGAGCCGACACTGGGGCACATCCCGGAGCCCACAGTGGGGGAGTGTGGGGAGGCACTGGGAGGGCTAGGAGGGGGATTGGGGTGTGCTGGGAGTAACTGGGAGGGAGTTGGAGATAGCCTGGTTTAAACTAGGAGTAGGGCTTGTGGATCTGGAAAGGCTTAGAAGGAGTTTGAAGGATGCTGGGGAGGGTGGGAAGGGGGTCTGGGGGTCCTCGTGGGCACTGGGAGGGAGTCTGGGGGTGTTGGGTGTAACTGGGAGGGATTTGAGTGAGCCTGGAGGGGATGGAAAAAGATCAGGGATTGGAAAGCAGGAGTTGGAGTGAGGTTGGTTGTGCTGGTAAGAGACTGGGAGGGTCTTGGCGAGTCCTGGTGGGACTGGGAGAGGGTTTGGGGGTCCTGGGGTGGTGGAGGGCAAATGGGAGGGGGTTGTGGGATCCTGAGAGGGACAGAAGGGGCTTTGGTGGGTCCTGGGGAGGCTAGGAAGAGACTGGGAGGAGCTCTCAGGGGGTCCTGAGCGAGCTAGAAGTGATTGGGAGGGTGCTTGGAGGGGGCTTGGGGTGTCTGTGAGAGGTTTTAGGGGATCCTGACTCCTGCGGGACCCCCAAAGATGCCGCCAGCCGCTGCCGTCAGTACCTTACTGCGGGGATTGGGGGTTCTGTGTTGGGCTTCGTCTTCCTGGTGCTGGGGCTCGGCTTCTACCTGTGCAAGAAGGTGAGGGGGAGTCCCGGGGGGTCGTGTGCCCCCTTCCCTGGAGCGTGTGTGTTCCCCCCAGCCCGGAGTCACCCCCTTTTCTCTGCCCTCAGAGCTCCTGAGCCAGCAGTGGCTGCAGCCCCTCCCCGCTACCTCGGGCCCGGCCGGGACCCCCGCTCCGTCCCCACGCTGATTTAGGAGGGGGGTGGTGCGTCCCCCCCAGCCCTGCTTTCACTCTGCCCACGTCCAGCTTCTCCCAGGGATACAAAGAAAACTTCCCAGTTCACCCCGGACCCGTTTATTGGGGGGAGGGACTTGGGGGGACCCCGCGGGGGGATCGTGACTGGGCGGGGAGGGTGGGGCCCAGGTGGGGAACACTGGGTGCTGCGGGTCTGCCCGGCAACCGGTGAGTCATCACAGCTGCTCTCGCTGATTGGCTGAATCTTCTCCATCACATTCTCTGATTGGCTGAGGACAGGCCCGGGAGTTGAGAGAAGGAACAGGAGAGATCCCGCCCCGAGCACCGCCACGGGAACAACAGACCCAGCCTGGGCACAGCGAGGGAATTTATTACCAACCAAATCACAGCACGAGAAGGACAAGGGAGAGAAATCTCTGCATTCCCTTCCCCACACCCAACAGGGATCACCAGGACCACGGATCACCAGGGCTCTGCCTAACGGGGGTCACTGAGGATCATCCAAAGCTGATCCTCCCATGGGAGACAGAGCTGGAGCAGAGCACGAAGCTCTTCCCCGCACTCCAGGCTGTTAGGAGGGCTTCCCTTAGTGGTGACTCCGTTGGTGTCGGGTCAAGTGAGAGCTCCGTGAGAAGCTCTTCCTACACTCAGGACACTCGTAGGGCCTCTCCCTGGTGTGGATGTGCTGGTGCCTGATGAGATGGGAATTGTACCTGAAACCCTTCCCACAGTGGGGGCAGCGGAAGGGCCTCTCCTCTCTGTGAATCCGCTCATGTCTGAGGAGATCAGAGCTGCTCTGAAACCTCTTCCCACACTTGGGACACTCATAGGGCCTCTCCCCAGTCTGGATGCGCTGGTGTTTTTTCAGGGCAGAGCTCCATCCAAAGCTCTTCTCACACTGCAAGCAGGTGTAGGGCCGTTCCCCTGTGTGGTTCACCTGGTGCTCCATCAGATGAGAAATACTCCTGAAGCTCTTCCCACATTTCCCACACTCATATGGCCGTTCTCCAGTGTGGATCACCTGGTGCTGGATCAGCTTAGAGCTGTAGTTGAAACCCTTCCCACATTCCAAGCACTTGTGGGGCTTCTCCCCTCCATGAAGCTTCTCCATCAGCTCTGAGCTCTGCCTGGATCTCCGGCCGCCTTCCCGGCTCAGGGAGGGTCTTTCCTCCTGGCAGCTCCCTGGGCTGGGTTTGCAGCCCCTCCTCCTGAGAGATCTCCAGGGCTTTTCTGCCTCCTCCATCCCCGCACACCTGAGGAATGAAAATTCCTGGTTTAGCGGGAAATAACAAGAAAGGAGCTCCATAAACTGGGTGTTCCTCCTCGCCCAAGTTCATCTCCGGAAGTCACTGAGCATCTTGTGTCTGTAATAACCTCCCAAACACCAAGATTCCCACCCAAAATCCTCCAAACTTTAAGACACGGATCAAAAACTCCCCAAATATCAAGATTCAGCCAAAATCCCCTCCAAAATTGTGCTGGTTTGAAAGCAAAACCAGTGAGAGACTCCAAGTCAGAAATAGAATTTCATAAGAAAAATATAAGAGAAAAAAAAAATCCATGCAATAGTACAAAAGAAAACACCTGACAGAATCAGAATACAACCTGACACCCCGCTAGTTAGGGTAGTGGTAGCAGTCCTGATGACGTGGTCTTGTTGTTGTAGTGATCCTGTAGAAAGGTCAGGTAGCTCTTGTCCTCGGGAAACCAGTGGGTAAGGGCTCCCTTGGTGTTCCAAATCTCAGATTTTATCTAGGTAGGAAAGGCTTGGCTCCTCCCCCTGATACCAAAATAATGAGAAAAAGGACTAATGTAGATATAGTAGTAGTCATGCTAAGGCTTAGAAAACTGCAGTTCTCGGACAGGCCCTGGGAACCAGCCCTGGGAATGAGCTGGGGACTGTGGAAACAATAATTAAAGATAATTAAAGAATTTAGTGGAGCATATAAGAACATCTAGAAACTTTCAGGATAAGGCTAAAGTATAATAATAAATAAAGGGTTCTGATGATGGGAAAACATGCAAGGGGGAATTAAAGGGGGGTAGCCTATAGTTTTGAATAGACAAGCATGCAAAATTTATAACTTTTAGGAATGATATCTACAAGATTTATGTATCTGTATTGTCTTGAAGAATGTGTACCTCTGCACGTGGACTACTTTGTAAAAAGGTATAAAAAACTTGACGAAAAAGGGAACTGTGGGACCCTGACTTTGGACGCTAGTCCGCAGGTTCCCCGGGCCCTGAATAAAGCACCGCATAAACTGACACTCTGTTAGTTTTTGTTCTGTTTGGGGCATCGGGCAGCAGTTTTCTGGCGACCCAGATGGGACTCCGGAGGCGGCAGGGGCGGTTCGTGGGCTGATCCACTCCACGCCGGCACCAGGTGATTTCTGGGGAGGACATCAACCCGTGCCCGACCCCGCGCCTGACGGACGACCAGGAGGTAAGCCCGAAGGTGCTTTATTCCTTTTATCGAGGGAAAGGGGGGCCTGCCGATTAAGTCGGAACGGCGTTTCCGCACGGGGGTCACAGACGTCTTTAAGGTTGTGGAAAAAGCCTAGGCGCTGACCGTCAGACGCAGCAGTGACTGCGCAGGTTCAGCACTTGCCACTCGCAGAGACGAGAAAGGCAAGAATTGTGGAAAGGGTGTGAGTGTAAAGGGTGTGAGTGTTGTGTGTGGTGTGTATTGTGTAAAAAAAAAAAAAAAAAAAAGAAAAAAGAAAAAAAAAAAAGTGTAATGATGCCTTTAAAAACGTTTAAAACTCTAGCAAGTTCTGGGATGGAAATCCCGGACGATTCACCATTGGGCTGTTTATTACAACACTGGAATGCGGGGAACTTTGGTCAAGAATTAAGTAAAAGGAAATTGATTGATTTCTGTAATCATGTATGGCCTTTATATGAACCCGATGGTATGCACTGGCCTAGGAACGGTACACTGAATCCTGACATTATTACACCTTTGATGCATTTCCTGCAAAGTAATGGAAAATGGGATGAAATACCGTACCTAGACCTCTTTTATTATTTGAAAGATAAACCAGAGTGGCAAAAGGAGTGTGGGATCATGGTTTTGAAAACATTAAACCTGAATTGTGAAGGATGTAAGGGGTGGCAGAAAGAGAAGGAATGCTCAGTTAAGTTTTCGGAACCCGAAGAGGATGTTTCTTTGCTGATAGCCCCTAGTGCTCCTCCGATGGAAGAACGTGGAGAAAGTATGTTAGAGGCAGAAAGGGAGGATCAAGAAACCAAAATAGCAACCACAGATATACCACGAACCCCCTTATGTGAAAGAACTCGGAGAGGGAGGTGGGAGGTAGAAAGGAAGAAAAAGGGAGGAGGTGCTCATTTAATGGTTCCGCTTCGTGAAGCAGTCGGGCCGCAGGGGGAACGGGTCATAGTGAAAGTTCCCTTTTCTCCGAATGATTTGCTAATTTGGAAACAATCAGCAGGGGCGTATCGGGAGGATCCTGAACGAACTGCGCGGGTGGTAAAAATGGTAATTAAGACTCAGAACCCAGATTGGAATGATTTACAAGTTCTGTTAGACACAATAATGGATTCTACTGAAAAGGAAATGGTGTTTAAAGCAATGACAGAGAAAGCACAGGAAATGATTAGGTTGCGGCTTGTAGATGGTACAGTAAATGACTTAGTGCCTAGGGAAGATCCGGAGTGGGATCCCAACTCGACGGGCGGGTCTCGGAGACTTAAAGCTTATCAGGATTTGTTAACAGAAGGAATACGGAATGGAATACCAAAAACTTTGAATTGGTCTAAGTTATATTTGGTCAGACAGGAAAAGAATGAGTCTCCATCAACCTTTTTAGAGCGGCTTAAGGAGACAGCTCGTAGATACACTAATTTAGAAGTTGAGGGAGAATCGGGAAAATTACAGCTAGCATTAATTTTTATGGGTCAGTCCCAGGAAGATATTAGAAAGAAATTACAAAAATTGGAGGGAGAAGATACTCGGAATTTAGATAAACTATTGGAAGTTGCGTGGAAGGTATATAATAACAGGGAAAAAGAAACGGCCAGGAAACAACAGGCTACTATGTTAGCGGTGTTACAGCAAGTGGCTGGAAATAATATGAGAGGAGGGACCCGTAGACGTGGACGAGGAAGGGGAAGAGGAATAGCAAAGGGGGAAATGCCAATGGGGGCGGGAGGACTCATGGGACAATTGAATATGGGAAGAGGAAGAATGCAGCTGGGGATAGATCAATGTGCTCTATGTAAAAATAGAGGACATTGGAAAAATGAGTGTCCTCTCAACCAAGGAATGGGTTTTGGGGGAGGAATTATAGCCAGTGGGGATGGAAATCAGGGGCTGATGAATAATACAGGTGCTTTCCCGGGAAATCCACAAGGTGCCGCCCAGGCCTTTATGATGGGGAATTACCAGAATCAGAGCTGACTAGACCAGGATTTAAAGGTAATAATGGAAGTAGATGGGGAACCGTTAGAATTTAGAGTAGATACTGGGGCATCATTCTCAGCCGTCAACACTAAGATAGGACCTTTGAGTGATTCTACTATTCAAGTAGTGGGAGTTACGGGACAAGTTGAGGAACGAACATTTTTGTGGCCATTAGATATAAAATTTGGGGGGAAGGAATTTGACCATCGATTTTTATATATGCCAAATAGCCCAGAATCACTATTTGGGAGGGATTTATTGTCAATGTTAGAAGCAAAGATAATATTTGAAAAAGGTAGAGTAAGATTGGAATTTCCCGAGGAGAATATTGCTAAGCTGTTTGTAGTGAAAGAAGTAGAAGCAGTAGAAATACCACAAGAAATAGAGCAAGCTGTAGTACCATGGGTATGGGAAACAGGAGTACCTGGAAAATCAAAAGCGGCACAACCGGTTGTAATAGAACTAAAAGAAGGAGCCTCCCCAGTAAGGGTAAAACAATATCCTTTGAAATTGGAAGCACGAATAGGAATAGCACCCATGATTGAACAATTTCTTAGCTTAGGAATTTTACAGGAATGTGAGTCAGAATTCAATACTCCGATATTCCCAGTTAGAAAGCCAAATGGTAAGTATAGATTAGTTCAAGATTTAAGAGCAATTAATAATATCACTAAAGATATACACCCAGTAGTAGCTAATCCGTATACATTGTTGACAGCTGTGTCGGAAAAGTTTAAGTGGTTCACAGTGATTGATTTGAAAGATGCATTTTTCTGTATCCCCTTGGCACTTGAAAGTAGGAAATACTTTGCTTTTGAGTGGGAGAACCCAGACACGGGACGCAAGAAGCAGCTCACCTGGACGCATCTACCACAAGGATTCAAAAACTCACCAACTATTTTTGGAAATCAATTGGCTCAAGAGTTAGAAGAATGGAAGATGACTCAGGTAAAAGAATCACCTTTTTTATATGTTCTCCTACAATATGTTGATGATATCTTTATAGCCTCTGCAGAAAAGGATGTTTGCCTTAGACTCACCATTGAATTACTTAATATGCTGGGACAAGCTGGATACCGAGTATCGAGAGAAAAAGCTCAGCTGGTAAGAACCCAAGTGATTTACTTAGGCTGCGAAATTTCACAAGGGGTGCGAAAGTTAGGAATCAATCGAGTACAAGCAATTTGCACCATACCCACACCACGAAATCCGCAAGAGTTAAGATCCTTTTTGGGCATGATAGGGTGGTGCCGCTTGTGGATTCCGGAATTTGGACTGAAAGCAAAACCCTTGTATGAAGCAGCCAAAAGCCCTGTGTTTCAGTGGGGACAAACGCAAGAAAAGGCATTTCAGAGTCTGAAACAAGCTTTAAAGGAAGCCCCAGCACTAGGATTGCCAGATCTCACAAAATCTTTTCAACTATACGTAAATGAAAGACAGAGACTGGCAATAGGGGTTCTCACCCAAAAATTGGGCTCATGGAAGCGCCCGGTGGGGTACTTCTCAAAGCAGCTAGACTCTGTAAGTGCCGGATGGCCCAGTTGTCTTAGGGCTGTGGCAGCAACAGTGCTCCTAATTCGAGAAGCCAGAAAATTGACTTTGGGAAAAAGGATGGAAGTATTTGTTCCCCATATGGTCATTGCAGTTTTGGAACAAAAAGGGGGGCATTGGCTCTCGTCGAGTCGCATGTTACAATATCAGGCACTCCTCCGAGAACAGGATGACATTGAATTAAAAATAACCAATCATCTTAATCCAGCAGAATTTTTTAGGAGCAGCAGCCAGGAAGAAGGAGGCGAATTGACACATGATTGCATAGAAATCATTGAACAGGTATATGCCAGCCGGAAGGACCTGAAAGATGAGCCTTTGGAAAATCCGGAATGGGAACTGTTTACAGATGGATCCAGCTTTGTGGGAAACGGAATCAGGTATGCAGGATACGCAGTAGTGACTTTGACACAAATAATAGAAGCTCGAGCTTTAACCCCGGGAACTTCAGCCCAGAAAGCCGAGATACAAGCTCTGGTAAGAGCCCTAGAATTGAGTCAGGGGAAAAGAGTAAACATTTGGACTGATTCAAAATATGCCTTTGGAGTAATACATGTACATGGAGCACTGTGGAAAGAAAGAGGACTGTTGAATTCTCAAGGATCAGAAATTAAGCACAAAGAACAAATATTAGCACTATTGGAAGCAGTGCATAAACCTCAGGCAGTAGCAGGATGCATGTAAAAGGACATCAAAAGGAAGAGGGAAAAGCGTTCCAAGGAAACCAGCTGGCTGACAGAGTTGCCAAACAGGTTGCTCGAGAGGTATGGACACAATTAGCTTTATTGCCAGTGCGAATTAACCCTGCCACTTCTTTTCTTGAGCAGAAACCATGGTATACACATGAAGATGAGAAGCTTGCTCAATTTGTTCAGGCCCAGAAGAACGAAAAAGGATGGTATGTCACAGCTGAAGGTCAGGTTGTATTGCCAACAAAAGTAATGAAAACAATTTTAGAAATCGAACATAACAAGTGCCATTGGGGAGCAGACGCATTGGTACAATTTTTAAAACGTGAGATGATTTCCAATCGGATGTTAACAATGGCAAAACGGATTAACGCCATGTGTCCAGTCTGTATTAAAAATAACCCAGTGACACGAAGGCAGATACAACTAGGAAAGTTACAAGTGGGGCCGCAACCAGGAGACTATTGGCAAATAGATTTCTCAGAGCTACCAAAAGCACAAGGGTACCGTTATTTACTGGTGTATGTGTGTACCTTTTCAGGGTGGCCAGAAGCCTTCCCATGCAGGACTAACCAAGCAAAGGAAGTAATTAAAACTCTACTACGGGAAATCATCCCTAGATTTGGAATCCCATTAGGAATGTCCTCAGATAGAGGACCTCACTTTGTAGCTAGAGTAGTCCAAGAGGTAGCCAGAGTGTTAGGGATAGTTTGGAATCTCCATACGCCCTGGAGACCACAATCTAGTGGCCAAGTGGAACGGATGAATCAGACATTAAAAGGGCAGATTAAGAAAATTTGTCAGGAAGCGAAGATACAGTGGCCTCAGGCACTACCTCTAGCCTTGCTAAGAATCAGGATTAAACCCAGAGAAAGGATAGGAGTAAGTCCATACGAAATTTTGTATGGCAAACCATATCATGCTACAACCTACAAAGGGGACCCTCACTTAGTAGGAGATCAAGTATTGTTGAGTTACATTTTGTCTTTAAATAAAGTCCTTACAGCGCTGCGAGGAGCATTGCAGTGGAACCGGCCTCTGCCCTTGGAGAATCCTGTCCATGACATACAGCCAGGAGATCAAGTATATGTGAAAAACTGGAATACGGAACCCTTGAAAGGAGTATGGGACGGTCCTCACCAGGTGATCATGACTACCTACACGGCAGTGAAAGTCCAAGGGATCGAAAACTGGATTCACTACACTCGAATCAAGAAGGTCCCGTCAAGATGGGAAGTACAGCCTCTGTCAGCAACAAAGCTGGTGTTCAGGGCAAGGCCTTAGTTCTTTTAACATTAGTCTGTATAATGCAGGTGGGAGAAGCATTTGTTAAAATTACAGTTCCGGAGCCAGATGTAATGGTGCCTGAGGGTGCGGGAGTAAATTTAACCTGTTTGTTTTCTGACAACCAGAGAACTGGATTAAAAGAAGTACATGCAGCCTGGAGACAAATCACCACAGACGAGGTATTTACAGAAGGAATTGTGACACTTTGGATATGGAACAGCAAAGAGGTAACACCACATTGACAATATCTCATATGCAAGCTGATCAGGTAGGACAATTCTCATGCATTGTGCGGATTAGAGAAAGTTTTGATTATGGGAACATAAATGTAGGTATTCTAAAAGAGAATGGGAGAACATGGCAGGTGACAGAAGCTGGAAAAACACAACAAGAATTGGGACAAGAAAATTTAATAGTGGGATTAGTTAGGGATTTTGGACAAGTACAAAATACTACGTCCATCACTGCATGTTTACCTTTACCTAAAGCGGCGGGAGATCCAATACCATGGGGCATCATTCCCGTTGGGGAAATGCCTCCAGTAACTATAAATGGGACAAAAAGATGTAATAAAGAAGTACGGAATCATACTAAGATGATAGAGGAAACCTATACAGTTCGAGGGAAATGGTCAACACCGGGACAAAAGAGTGAGTGCCTAAAATTACTAAATCCAGTTTTTACAAGAATTGGACGGTTCAAGAATGTAGGATGGTGTACTTATGACATAAGACAAAAAAGACAAAAACCAGTCACAGAATTTTCTTATGAGATAGTATGTCAAGAAGGGAAGGAAGAATGGGAACATTGGAAAACGATTTGGGGTCCTAGTTTGTTAGAACCTTACAGTTCCATAGGACCAGTACATTGGTGTGTCGAATGGTCAGGCCAGAGAGAGCAAGGACATCTAGGAGTGTTAGGAACTGAAACAGTAAGACGGGATCGAGTGACCCTCACACCTAGCTGGAATTGTAGCAAAATCATCACCTGTGATACCCCTGAATCCCAAATTGGTTTAGTGCCAGTATGGATACTATTAAAATGGGGCTGTGAATGTCAAAGGTATAATCATACAGTAACAGGTGAAATAAAAGGGGCATGGAAAGATTGTCAGACGACTACCATCAGGAGTCCAGGGCATTCAGTGTGGGTAATGGGGCACGGACAGTGGACTACTCATATGCCTATTAATGGCCCGGTCACACAGATTACTTTAGGAGTCCCTACACTTTGCCCTTTTTGGAAACAGTCTAAATTAACGCAGAAAGAGATGCAGTCACGAACAAAGAGAGGAACAAATGAAGTGGCAGAAGAACTAGGATTGGGAGATGAAGATGAATGGCATGAACCCTCATCAGGAGTTAAATTTGGATGGGTATTGGAGTCCTTGTTTGCACCAATTTCTACATATAGAAACCGGGAGATGCTGTACAAATTAGTAGGACAAACTGAGAGGCTAGCCGCAGTTACAAAGAAAGGATTTAGGGATCTAAACTTACAGTTGCAGGCAACGACAAGAATGACAATTCAAAATAGAATGGCATTAGATTTGCTTTTATTAAAAGAACATGGAGTCTGTGGGTACCTCCAAGGAAAGGTTGACCATTGCTGCGTACATATCCCAAATATCACAGAAGAAGTAGAAAAAGACATAAGTCAATTAGAACAAATTGAAACAAAAGTGCATGAAGTCCAGGAGGAAGCTGAACATAACTGGGTAGGAGCACTGTTTAGCTCCCTAGGAATCCAAGTCTCTGGTCGGATATCATCAATTGTACAATATGTAATAATGATTGTATTGATTATTGTAGTATGCATGATTATGTATAGATGTCTTTTAGGAATGATTGCCAGAGAAGGAACTCATACTCGACGTGTTATGAGAGCACTGACCCGGAAAGAAGTAATCCTGCCAACTCAAAAAGAAGACTCACCATCCTACTTAGAAACCATAACTTGAAGAATTGAGCATCCTTGCAGAAAATCTGAAGAATGCTCAAAAGGGGGGAGTTGATACTGAAATAATGAGAAAAAGGACTAATGTAGATATAGTAGTAGTTATGCTAAGGCTTAGAAAACTGCAGTTCTCGGACAGGCCCTGGGAACCAGCCCTGGGAATGAGCTGGGGACTGTGGAAACAATAATTAAAGATAATTAAAGAATTTAGTGGAGCATATAAGAACATCTAGAAACTTTCAGGATAAGGCTAAAGTATAATAATAAATAAAGGGTTCTGGTGATGGGAAAACATGCAAGGGGGAATTAAAGGGGGGTAGCCTATAGTTTTGAATAGACAAGCATGCAAAATTTATAACTTTTAGGAATGATATCTACAAGATTTATGTATCTGTATTGTCTTGAAGAATGTGTACCTCTGCACGTGGACTACTTTGTAAAAAGGTATAAAAAACTTGACGAAAAAGGGAACTGTGGGACCCTGACTTTGGACGCTAGTCCGCAGGTTCCCCGGGCCCTGAATAAAGCACCGCATAAACTGACACTCTGTTAGTTTGTGTTCTGTTTGGGGCATCGGGCAGCACCCCTGGCTGGAGCATCTCCCAATGGGTTGATGGAATTTTATCAATAATGCAGTGGCGCTCAATGGCCCATTAGCAGAGGATATCTCCCACAGAGATAAGGATCACTGCTCAACCTGTTTTTTCCTATACTCTTTGTTCTTTTGTTTCTTCCCGGGATCTCTGACTGGTTACTTCATGTTTGCTGCTGATCTCCTCTCCCTTTTGAAGATGAAAATGGTAAAAGTGTCTTTGACCTGCCTTGCTGGATATTGTCAAGAGGAACAGTCATCTTCTGCAAGTGGAAGTGTCGCAGGTGGAGCAGAGTTCTGTGAGTGCTGTATCAAACCAGACCTCGTCAGAGCTGCCAGAACAACTGCTCCATGCTGCCCTTCACTGCTCTGCCTGTTCCCCACTGTTTCATGCCAGAGTAATTTAACCGTTGTTAATCGGGTGTCTACTTCACTCGAGCCAGTTCAGCAGAACCAGCGGAAAGCAGCCTCAGAATGAATGGGGCTCTGCAGAGGAGCCCCAGACTATTCATCAGCCTGCCCGCAGAACTGGCTCCAACTCTGAACCCTTGTGACCACACTCTGAAGACATACTTCTGATATTTCTGATGCACTTATGACTGAGGCACTGCATGTGCTTGTGCAGGTAAGAATCCCAAAGTTCTTTCCTACTTCAGGAAAAATCCTGCAGCAGTGCATACCCAGCATCTGCTATCAGCACATCCTGGCTGCACGTGCAGGAGAAGCAGCAGCAGCATTGTACACGTGGGTTTGTTAAGCTGAACTCCCCAACACTTTGAACAGTGCTCATCACAAACATATTTAATGGCACACCGATGCCATACATTTCTCCTAAAAGCCTCCCTTGTAACTAAACTTTGCTAGAAAGTTAATGCCGAGGATGAAGGAGCAACTTCGGTCTCAGTCCGGAGGCGGAGGGGTTCTAAACACTGACTTTCCGAGAGCAGCATCTCTCCTGAAGCGCTCGGGGCCACCCGAGCCGCCGCCGGGAGCGCGGTGCAGAAGCCGGCCCCGGACTCAGCCACAGCGCCGGGCACCGCGCATCGCTGCTCTGCAGGGCGGCCCGCACGTCCTCCAGCAGCTGCCGCAGGCTGCCCTTCTCCTGCTGCAGCTCGGCCATGCGCTCCTCGGCCCGCTCCAGCGCCACCATCTCCTCGCAGCGCTCTCGGGAGCAGGGTCCCGGCGGCCGCCGCTCAGGCTCGGCGGGGGCTGCGCGGGCGGATGTGGCTCTCGATGTGCTCGCCCTCCCGGCCCAGCGGCAGCCGCGGCCCCGCGCGGGTGCTGAAGTGGCCGCAGAGCCGCGCGTGGAGCTGGCGGAAGGTGAGCTCGGCCCAGAGCCCGTCCCACAGCCCCGCGCACTCCTCGGGCTGCGCCGCCTCCTCCGGCCCCAGCACCCGGCACAGCGTGCGGGACTCCTCGCCAGGGATGCGGCCCGGCCCGGTGCAGTCCCGCTGCTGGAAGATCTCCTGCAGGGACTGCTCCGGGCCGCTGGCCAGCACGACCATCTCGTTCTCCACGCCGCGCTCCAGCCCGTAGCGGTGGGCGAGGGCGCTGAGCAGCCACTGCGTGCCCCGGGCCGGCCGCCCGGAGGGGTCCCAGCCCTCAGGCGGCTCCATCGCGCCCGCCCGGCCCGCGGCGCTGCCCGAGCATCCTGAGCGCCGCCCGCCCGAGCGCTCGGCCCCGGCACGGAGCGCCCGGCTCGCCCCGCACGGAGCCGCGTCCGCCTTTGTCCAGCGGGAGCAGGGACTCGGGCAAAGCGGGCAGGTGCCGCCCTGCTCCCTTTGTCTGCCAAGCCTGAGCCCCAAGTGTGGTTCTTGTTTCTTAGCTAATTTCTCCCTGGTTTCTCTCTAACACAAGCAAGACAATAGCATCGCACAATCCAGTTTGACAAGTAAGGCTTGTGAACGAGTGAGTGCTTCCACTAAATTAAAAACTCGATGTGCTTGAATGTCGACCTTGTGTTGGCTCAGGCTCCTGACCTCTGTAGATGAGGTGACTTCCTGGTGTTGGTGTGTGGATGTTAAGAGGTCTGTGTTAGAGATGAGTAAGTGTTCAACTCGTTCAAGCGAGCTGCTCAAAGCAGTGATTTTGGTCTCTCTTTGGCTGGGCAGTAGGACCGGCGTTGTTGAACGCAGGCAGCGGCACGAGAAAGGCTCCTCCAGCAGCAGGGACACGCCAGGAGCCAGAGGGGACCGTGGCACCAGAGGGGACCGTGGCACCAGCCGTGCCCGAGGTCTGAACAGGCTGCCAAAGTCAGGTGGTGCTGACAGGCTGCGTTAACAGCCCAGGCAAGACGTGGTGAGGAGCCAGGGCTGGGGGCCACCCAAGGAGTCCTGTCAAGAGCAAATCGTTCTAATATTCTCTCTAGGACAAAAAAGGAGCAAACCAGTCCAGCTGACATGTGAGGAAAAAGAATTCAAGTTCGTTTAAAACA